>NC_056726.1:838109798-838443359 GCF_019279795.1 Protopterus annectens | reverse complement strand
CCTCTTTTGTTCTAGATGCGAACCTTTTGTGATTAGGTGGGCCACATAGAAGGATTTTCTAACCACCCTGGCAATATGATTATCAAAGGAGAGATTACTATCTACTTGGGTCCCCAGATCAGTGAGACCCATCTGGAGGGTGTCTGTATCAGCCGGAGAATCAATTATGGCCCCTAATTTGCAGTCATCTGCAAACTTGGTCAGCCATAGTCCTATGCTTGCCTGTACCTCTGAGAAGTATATACCGAACAGGAAGGGTCCTAGGACTGAGCCCTTGGGGATATCACTTGTAACCAGTTTAGAGTCGGACGTAGAGCCTGCAACTCTCACCATGTGGGTTCTATCCATGAGCCAGTTGGCAACCCATCTTGTGACATAGGGGTTTATGTTCAAGCTGGTGAGCTTGTCTATAATACTAGAATGGGGAATGGTGTTGAAAGCCTTTGCGAGGTCTAGGTAGGTTGTGTGGACCTCCTTTCCCTTATCTAATGCCTTGGTAACCATCTCAAAGAAGTCCACCAGGTTTAGGAGGCATGATCTGCCCTTAACAAAGCCAAACTGGGTAGGGTCCAAGGTTTGGAGGTTCCCAATGCCGCTGTTAATGAGTTCCATGATGATGCGTTCCATAGCCTTGCAGACCAGGCTAGTCAGGCTTATAGGGCGATAGTTCCCAGGGTCCGTTGTGGCTCCACCTTTGTAGAGCAGGGTAACTGTTGCTGTGCGCCACTCTGTAGGTATGTAGCCTGTAGAGAGGCTGAGTCTGAACAATGTGTTTAGGTGAGGGGTTAGTTCATTTCGGAGCACTTGTAAGACACAGCCTGGGACACCGTCCGGTCAATTGAAGCTGTGTTTTTGGCTTTGGATAGGGCTGTTTTAACCTGTGTGTCGGTGATTGACGGGGCCCTACATTCTTCTGGTATGGTTATGGGCCCTTTAGGGGGTGAGAGGGGGGTGAAGTTTGCACTAAACCTGAATGTTGGCAATATCAGTCGGTTCAGTGTATTTTGTGCCATTGTGCACTAACTCAGAGCAGATCCGAGAGTTTCCACTTAAGTTCTTGACATAGCTAAAGAACACTTTGTGGTTATCTTTGAAGTCATTGGCAATTTTTCTTTCGAAACTAGCCTTGGATGATTTAATGAGGGATCGTAGTTTCTTGCTGATACCGATCAGGGATGTCTTTCCTTCTTGGAATTTTACTCTTTTTGTACTAGTTTCCGCCTACTGTTGTATAGCTTGTTTATGGCAGGGGTCCAACAGACTGGTTTCCTTTTTTTGGAGGAATGAGTCTTGGTTTTACTTGGGATAGCACAATCTAAACAAAATGCTACTGGAAAAGAGCAGCATACACTGACACGCTAGGTATATTAGCAACACACAACTAAAGATAATGACATGCGGCACTGTCTAGGGTATTGTGTGTTTTTGGGGCTGAATCTGAAGCCAAACTGTATTGGAGAGATGTGCTTATATGCAAGCAACTGAGTCCTAGAATTTATGCAGTCTGAGTGAGTGAAGTTAACTGTTTGTATATTGTTAGTATGGTGCTTTAATAGACAGGAAGTAGCATCATGTTATGCAGAGTGTAGCAATATAGGTAGAGGCACTATTTGGTGTGTGATTATGAGAGGTTCCTGTGCATGCAAATGGTAATAGTTGGAGCTAATTAAGTAATGCCGAGTGTAATTACTGTCTGTTCCTGTAAGCAAACATATCTAGGTTGTGTGACGTTTACAAATAATAACTACTACATGAATAGAATAGGACAGATAATCAGTCACGTAAGCAGAAGGCTAGAGCTGAATGTATAACATGTACAGATAAACTAAGACAAAATAGCAGCAGTCATTTTTGCAGATAGGCAGAGCTGAATGCAGCATACAGCAAAACAGAACAAATAACAGCAGTTGCTTAGGCAGATGAGCAGAGGTGCATGTAACATATACCAAATTAAAACATTTGTATCCCAGCTTGTATAAGTTTGTATTGCCGCTAGTAGTGAGACAAGCAGAGGTGCATATCACTTTACATCATAACGCTTGATATTATAGCAGCATTTCTTGACACACATCCATTAAAAAGTACAAAAACTCTAAAATGTTCCAGAGAATATTAACAAGCACATAACCTATCAATAAGTGAAACGAGCAGCCTAACTGCAGGACCATCCGATGGGTTGAGGGCACAATTTTAAAAAATGACGCCACAGATAGCACCACTGTGATATAAACGTTAGGGAGGAAGTTATCTTAGGGGGGGAGGGGGCAGAGAGGAGTAGGTGGGGGTAGAAAGGGAAATGTACTTACATGAGTGCCTGGATCGTGCTATCCCAAACAGAACCAAGATGCCATCCTCCAAAAAAAAGGAAGCCAATCTAGTGGTCCTCTGCCATAAACAAACTGTACAACAGAAGGTAGAAACTGTTGCAAAAGAGAGTAAAATCCCATGAGTGGAGGAGCTCCCTGGTCAGCCTCAGTAAGAAGCGGAGATCCCTTACAAGATCCTCCAAAGCTAGCTATGAAAACAAAATTGTCACTAATTCTAAGGACAACCACAAAGCATTCTATAATGCTATGTCAAGAATCTCGATGGCAACACCCAGATCTGCTCTGAGTTACAGCACAAAAATTACAGAACCAACTGATATTGCCAACATCCTGGCAGATAGGTTCAGTGCTAACTTTACCCACAACCTCACCCCCCAAAGTGCCCATAACTATACTGGAAGAATGCAGAGTCCCTGTAATCAGAACTACGCAGGTAAAAGATGCACTCTCTAAAGCCAAAAACACAGCATCCATGGGACCGGAAAACATCCCAGGCTGCGTTTTACACGAACTTCATAATGAACTGGCTCCCCACCTAAGCACCATGTTCAATAATAACCTCGCATCAGGCTTTGTGCCCACTGAATGGCGCACAGCAACAGTTATCCCACTCCACAAAGGGGGAGCCACCACTGATCCCGGGAACTATCGCCCTATTAGCCTGACGAGCCTGGTCTGCAAGGCCATGGAACGTATAATCATGGAACTCATAAACAAAGACATTGGTAACCTCCAAACTCTGGATCCCACCCAGTTCAGGTTTGTGAAAGGCAGATCATACCTCCTGAACCTGATCAACTTTTTTGAGGCAGTCACCAAAGCCCTAGATGAGGGTAAGGTGATTCATACAGCCTATCTTGACCTAGCCAAGGCTTTCGACACCATCCCCCATTCTGGAATTATAGCTAAACTCACTAAACTAGGTATAAATCCCTATGTCACAAGATGGGTTGCCAACTGGCTCACTGACAGAACCCACACTGTAAAAGTTGCAGACTCCAAATCTGACCTCAAACCAGTGACAAGTGGAGTACCACAGGGTTCAGTCCTGGGACCTCTATTGTTTGGTATCTACTTCTCTGAAGTACAGGCTAACACAGAAGGCCTCTGGCTAACGAAGTCTGCAGATGACTGCCATAGTCAAGTCCCCAAATGAAGTGGACATCCTACAGAAGGGCCTCGCTGAGACAGATGCCTGGTGTCAGAGCCATGGCCTCAAGCTCAATGCCAAAAAGTGCAGTGTCATCCCCTTTGGTAAAAACTCTGTACCCATGAACTACCACATAGGCAGCAATCTACTTAACAGCGAATGTGTGATAAGAGACCTTGGGACCCAGGTGGACAGTAGTCTCTCCTTTGATAGTCACATCACCACAGTAGTCAGGAAGTCCTTCTACGTGGCACACCTCATCATAAAAGGGTTCTCATCCAGGAAAAAAGAGGTCATTGTTCCCCTCTACTCGACACTCATTAGACCCATTATAGAGTGCAATGCCCCTTTTGGAATGTACCTCACAAGACATCTGCAGCAGCTGGAAAGGCCACAGAAGTACCTCACAATGAGGATTACTGGCCTCAAACAAATGCCCTACACTGACCGTCTCAAAAAAAACTTCAGCTTTAACCGTAGCATATTGCCTACCCCAAGGTGATCTCTGCCTAACATATAAAGCTATGTCAAACCCAGAACTGTTGGACATGCTACACCTAAAGAAATCCCAATCCCTCCAAGCTACATGCTCTAGGGTCCTTAACCTTGCCACCACAATAAACAGGACATGCTGGAGGGATAAATTCCTGTCCCAGAGACTTCCCATACTCTGGAACAGGCTACCCATCTATGTCAAGCAAAGTTCTTCATTAGCACTCTTCAAAAAAAATCTTAATGAGTGGATGGGAAATAGGAAATACACTCCAGGGATCACTTTTGTGTCTCTGCTTGACAGTGGCACAGGAAAATAACTTTCTTGGGTGGCGTAAGCCAGGGAACCTTGCTGGCTAGGCTTATGTAGACCCTTGGGCCGATAGCCTAGTACCTACCTATGAACCTATGAAAGGGAAAAAAGGAGGTGGGATGATGAGCCGAGAAGGAGTGAAGTCCACAAAAAACAATCAGCGGCTAGTACTCTGTGAATGAGACAGTGCTACAGCCAGACAGCTTGGTAAGCGATTTCTGCAGCTATAAGGGACAGCCCAGGAGCACAGTGAATATTTCACTAGTTTGCAATAATATAGGGCAAGGGGGAGTGTGAGAAAACCTGTTCATGAAAAAGAAGAAAACCTCAGCAAGGGATGTTAAGTTATTAGACAGGACTAAGGTATGAGGTAAGGTTATCTATAGTGTATATTATCTGCCACCTAGTGGTGAAATGAACTAATAAAGTAATTATTGAGCAAAAGTGGCCAAGGGAAAAAAAAATTTAAAAACTGTAAAGTCGGGAAGGGAGGGATGGATGGACTGCAGTAGGCTGCTATCATGCATGCCGCTGGTAGATAACAACTAAATATAATAAACAATAGGCTAAATTAGTGAATAGAACTACATACACGTAGGCATCTTTTGAAGGAGAAAAACAAACTTTTCAATTGCGCTGAAGGCACCTAGGGTGTAGGCAGTCCACGGATGTCTTCCTTAGGAGGGAGGTATTCCTGTTTAGAGATTTGTAGTGAGGGGAGCACCTGAGGTTGGAGGGCGAAGAGTGCAGCAAAATGTAGGCTTCTTTGGGAGGGGAAAAACACACTTTTCAATTGCGCTGAAGGTGCCTAGGGTGCAGGCAGTCCATGGATGTCTTCCTTAGGAGGGAGGTATTCCTGGTTAGAGAGTTGCAGTGAGGGGGATCACACGAGGTTGGAGGGAGTGAGGGGACCACCCGAGGTTGGAGGGGTGAAGAGTACAGCAAAAGATAAGTGAAATGAGCAGCCTATCTGCAGGACCGTCCGATGGGTTGATGGCACAATTTTGGTTATTTCTTGATTATTCCTGACCACATTTCCCCCCAAAATCACAAGTCTTAGAAGGGTAAGAACAAACTTTTAAGCTAAATTCCTGGACATCCCTGAAAATCAAGGACATTTGAGAGGTGGAACCATTTCAGAAAAAGCCCAAGAGTTACAGAGCGGAATGGAACAGAATAAAAGGTTGTTTTACACATCTGTACAATACTGTTTACTAAATATGGTAAGGTTTGTATCTAAGAACTAAGCTAACTGCTTTTGCAGGCCATTTTAAGCCCAAACAATTTCTCTTTAAAAGTGAAAACCAAATGCTGTATCTTGTGACTGTGAAGTAAACACATTAGCCATTATGACAATCCCTAACCAATGTTTTAAGAACCTAATGAAACAGACAGGTAGCTACTAAGTAAAAGTCTGGGTACTCGGTGAAAATTTGAGGATCATAACTGTGATCTTTGGAACAATGACAATTTCAGTGTGAAAAAGAGGAATATATACTAATCCTGCAATTGCAGTATCAGTATATTCCCTTCTTCTCTGAGGAACAGCAATCCTGAAGCAAGTACAGTATATACGTAGGAGAGGTGTGGAGGAAGTAGCCCCCCTGCCCCATATCAGGGGATGTAGAAAGCAAACCCACCCTTGCAAAATACTTATGTATAACAGAAAGTTTCAGAATTTGTCAAAATCACACAAGTGTTGGAGTTCATATTATTTGGTCTTACACTTCGAATGTGAACATTGAACATTTAAAGTAGCAGTACAATAAGGTTAGCTGACTAACACAAATTTTAATTACATACCAAATTATTTATAATTATCCATAATGTTTCCTAATTACCTACAGTTTATGTCATTAGCAGATTTTTCTTTTTAGAAAGGAAGTGCAGTTGTGTGTTGGTGAATGTTTGAGTGATGGTGTTTTTGTAATCAAGAACAGGTGGCTCTGTGTGTAGCAGACACGTTAGACGTTTAGCATTGATTTCTTGTAATGTGTGGTAGTTAAGTACTTTGGTTAGTAAGGCATCCCAAAGCTTAGGGTCATGGGCCAGGAAACAAGAACTGACAGATCTATACAAAACTATGGCTGGTGCAGTGGTTGTGTTGTTGCTGCACAGTAAAAGGTTTTCTGGTTCTTTTCTTGGCTGGGGTGCCTTCTGTGCAGACTCTGCATGTCCTCCCTGCATTTGTGTGGGTTTCCTCCAGGTGCTCCATTTTCCTCCCATGTTATAAATATTTTCATGCATATGAAGCATTTCTCCCCGGGGGGCCTCTGCTGAAAACTGACTTTGTTCCAAGTCGGACTTTCCTGGTAACAAATGTTAAATAAATAAACACAAGCGTTGTTGGTGCAGGACCTAAGTTTGTAGTTGCTAGCTTTAAGTTGTGAGGAATGTAGAGAGGAAACTGAGGTTGTTGATGGTATTATATATATGAGGCAACAAAGATGAATGATACTTTATAATTTCATAATCTGTAACTACAGATATATCCAGACAACAGCTGCATAACAACTGTTACTATACCTCTCAACCATACCAAATTCCCTAGTATTTACCGGTTTTGAGGGAAAATTAATGAGGTGTGATGAATTTCTGAGTGGCCCCCTTCAAGTCACGATTTTTTATTGTTTTTATTTCAACATTATTAAATAAAGGATGAAGTCATCACACATCACCAGTGTATCCTGCAACGGCATCCACATCCAGGGGCGACATGCGTGAGGACAGTACTGTCTTGGTCCTGGACAAGGATTGTGGAAATAATTAATAGCAGGAGCAGCAATAGCGAGTGAAATTAGCCTGCCCTGTGGACAATTTAAATTATTTTAGTTCTGTATAATCTGCCTAGCGCCCATCTGTCACCATGCAGGATGAGGAAAATGTATTTGCTCCAGCGGCTCGACCTCCTGCTGCAGGTAAGTAAAGAAAGTGAATAAAAATAAAAAAAGTGGTTGCATTACTGCATATGTCTAATAGATAATTTATTTGTATATGCAGTGCAGTCTTGGTAGATGACATCATGTTTTAGAGGAGGCGCCCCATGCTGTTTAGCTAACATTAAAAAGCAGTTAAAAGTAGAAAGATGAAATGCATAATGCTGCAAAAGGTGTCCCTTCATTTTTTACCCAGAGGCTTATTGAGTACATACATAGCACACAGTACTGTTTTGTACCAAGATGAACTAAAAAGCAGAGGCTATGTACCTCAAGATGGAACCACTCAGAATAGCTGAACAAAGCTATTAGCCAACCAAAACTTTAATGTTTAAAAACTCTTTAAAAAGAATAAATAAAGTTTACATAAACAGCATTAAGATGAGTGTCCTTTCCTAGGAGGTTTTGGTTGGTTAACAGCTTAAATCGGCTATTCTGAATGGTTCTGTGACCGTCTTGAGGTACATTATGCAACACTGTCCAAAATTATGGAATAAATACACTTTCCTTTACAGTCAGAAGTCGGCCATTTACTTCCATGTAACATCAAAAATATAACCTCGATATAATATAACAACAATCTAGTAAGAAAGAAACTGTAATTTCCAGTTCTCATTTAACAGTTGGGGAATAAGATATTTGCATACCCATAATGCTCTGTTAAAAGTCTCTAAAGAGACCAGCCATTATCCAAAGAGCTAGATAATACAGTTAAATGTTTGATGGTCAGAATTCAATAGTAATATATCTTCTTTATATTTTAAACAACTTTAAAAAAATATATATACATATATATATATAGAGAGAGAGAGAGAGAGAGTGCAGTCTCACCATACTCACCATACTGTTACTAAAGATTACTTTCTCCATGTTTTAAGTCCGTAATTTAGCAACTTTGATGTCATTTATTTTCACCTGTAGTTTTATATATTATACTATAGATCTTCAAGAGGTATTTTTGGATACCTGCCTTACTGAAGCAGGGTTTAGAGTTAATAAAGATAAGGTTAATGTTATATTTTTGAGTTTACATGATAATTTAGTACATGTGTTGTGTTGAATATGCTATGGAGCAGTAGGGTTTACCATTACTTTTGTCTTTTTCAAGCATCTTCTGTTTAAATTTTTCACAGTGTGCACAGCCCTATATTGTGTGGTCTAATACACTTCGGATTGTTCTCAGGGGAGCACAAACTGTCCACTAATTTAGAGGAAGGGTTATCCACCCTGTAGTGTGAACATTGGCTCTAGATAATTAGTCACTGCTGACAAGCATGTAGCTAGACATAACTCTTTGTACTTTACTGAGTACAATTTTATAAACATTAATTAGAGAAACTATGGCTTTTTTAGGCCTTACTGTGTCCATGATGACCATCTAAATTAATGCCCCCATAGATTGAAAAAAGTGAAAATCATGTAAATATTTGTTAAGTGCTGTGGGGGGGATAACATGTCAATTCTTTAACTGCCAGGTGGGTTGGGGGCAGCAATAAGATCACAGAAGTTCAAAATTAAATTCTCTGGCTACACCCCTCACTGCTGAAGTGGCACTCCCACTGCAAGTGCAAAAATGGGGAAAAGGGGGTTGTGAAAGTAATCATGAGGAAGACGTAACTCAAGCCTATATAGAACTGAAAAGGTCTCAGTTGCTGGGCCAGCTACTCCTTCCATTTCACTAACCATACCCACTACTGTACTGAGAGCTTCAAACTCTCCCTAGTCTGTAATGTTGGCTATCCTATCAGATTATCATTTCAGGCCTTCTTCCATCGTTTGGTAACCCTTAGCTGACAGTGTGGCATGTATAAGTAGCTCTGCATACCCAGATGACCATTTCAGCCCTCATGACACATTACTTCAGGTTCCAGAACTCTGTCAGGTGCATTTTAGTTTCAGCAGTGCAGTTGCCAGTGTGCCTTCTTGCACAACATGCTGAATCTGCCTGGTGCTTTTCTTTTTACCTTCTCCAGTGTACAGGACCCTAATCATACCTCTGATAGCCTCTGCTTTTTAGTTCATCATGGTTTGTACTTGCTGTCTTGACTGCTTTGTATCAGCTTTATCTATGCCACCTTCAGGAGAACCCTTCCAAGACTTTGACTTTAACTTCACTCCAGGCAACCCTATGTAGCTTGATGCAGGTTTCATATTTCTTAGTTTTGTTGAAACCTGGGCTAATACTGTTATTGTGCCTTCAAACAACATTGAAATAAATGAGTGTGTAGATTGTGCTCTTTGCAATAAAAAAATAGCTCTTTCAAAACTGAAAATCATACTTAAAAGAACCAGTGTCTTTGTGGTAGTGGTGGATTTGTGTGTGTGTGTGGGGGGGGGGGGGGGAGTGTAACATTGTGGATGATCATTTTCTTTGCATTAACAATCAAATTATTATGGCAGTACAGTGTGCTTTGTATCATTTGCATTATAAATGCTGACATTGATTTGTTACACAATGGAAGGTAAACAGGATCCAGGTTTTATGTTAGTGTAACACAGCAGGAGGTGTTATGCCACTATGCCTCTCAATCAAGGCATAATGGAAAGAAAAGTACACTAACTGTCATAGGGAAAATTGCAGTCACTGCATTTGTAGTCAGTGAATAGCGCAGGAGTAGTGGTGCTCCATAATTTGCTTGTTAGATTTCTGCAATTGGATGGTAAAATAGATTTTGTTATACTTGACTGAAATACGTAAATCTGATCTTTGAATAACAATAATAACAATAATAATAATAATAATGCATTGTTTTTTTCCACTGGACTGTAATGACGCTATTAAAAATTAAGTTTTTGTTGTTCTTTCAAGAGCCCAAATGGGACTCTACATCATTTAATGTGTAGGTGTAATGCCATTCAGGAATACTGCTTATCTAAGTACTTCAACATGGCATCTGTGATGGCCCAGTAATCAAGGAGCCTCAATCCTCACCACTAGCACCAGTGAGGGACGTGCACATTGGGAGGATGACAAGTACACACACACACACACACACACACACACACACACACACAGTAAAGTACAATTTCCCTTAAGAACACACAGAGATCCCAGTCAGTCTCTCCAGATCCCCAATAAGACTCCCCACTGGCACAGCTATAGGGTTCAGATCTCAGCCGAGTGGTCAAGCCAAAACCTCCAACACCCTCTCTGTCCAACAAGTATTTCATGTCACTGCCCAAGTAGCTGACACACACACACTTTGAGATTTGATTTATATACAAACGCACAGACACTTCTGGGGAAGGCTGGCACAGGTTCAATAGTTATGCCCCTTCTGCCCAGACTCTATGGTAGTACCAGCTGCCACCAACGACTACTTATCATCTACTATAAGGCCCTTGCAAACGGTGACCAATTCTACTGTGTAATGTTACTATTATCCAAATGATAAGTGTGACCAAGACTAAGGCTATTTAGAGTGTCCTATACAGTGTCACCAAATACTTGTACAAGTATTCTAAAAGCTTAAATATCTCTACACAAACCAGCCACAATTAAAAGGTTTAAATATATTTAATAATAAATAATAAAAGAGCAAGACAATACTCAATAACAACACAGTGAAAACAGAGTTCAAAATCACAGGAAATACTTTAAAACAACATTGCAGGACAGTCTCACATAAATATAGAAAACATCTAAACTTGTTTGTTTGTGTCTTTTGGCTTTTCCCGGTTAGGGGTCGCCACAGCAGTACTCCAGTCCGCTAATGATTGGCAGTTAATTTTTACTTACCAGCTTGCCAGGCCTGACACACAACCTTCAACGAAGGTACGCCCATTCACGCATGTCTTCACGCAGAAGACGCTCTAGCTGAGAATCGAACTGGACAGCATCTTACTGTGAGGCGACAACACTACTGCAGCACCACCACCGCATAGAAAACATCTAAATTAATCTTATTAAATTCCTATCTATCTCTAAGAGAAATCACTGTAATATAAGTCTTACTTACACAGCAAAGCAAATGCAGATGAGAAGTGCTGAAGATGGATGTTTTGGGTCCAAAGGCAAGATACAAACTGCACACACACTCTCTGATATAGTTCTTAAGTTACTATCAAACATTACTGCTGGGTTATCTCAGATTACATCATTCTTTGTCACCTCTGCCTTCAGTTCCCAGGCTAACAGAAACTTAAAAATTTGGCACCTCTGTGTCAAAAATACTTATCTCTCACAAGTTTGCCTAGAACTGGAAGTTGTAAAACAGTTAAACACTTAATTATTTCTGTTTCCAGACAATAGAAATATATCCTAGCTGTAGACATTCTGTCACCTAGCTGAGATAAACACCACCATAAAACTCTCTGCTTTTCTTGAGGGTTTGCAAGTTAAGTCTGTATGTCCAGCCTTTACCATCAAAACATACATTTGCATAGGCCATTTCTGCTCTTTTCCAGCAGGGTTCACTGTGGTTACATTCTCGAAGCTCAGTACAGAACATACAGTTCAACACACACTTCTGCACCAGTAGTTTAATATACACATAATATATAGTTTTCTTATGTTTGCAACACAAGCATACAAATCATATTACTATTCACAAATGACATACAATTATTTATAAAATTCCAGCTAGCTGGGCTGGCAACCTTCACAACCCCCCCCCCCCTGAAAACTCAAGCTAGTTTTTCAAGTGACCCTTGAGAAACGTTTCTTGAGAGGATTGAACCTATCTAGGAATACCTTACCCCATTCCCTGTCTTGACAGCCCATCTGCGTTGGCATTGCTAACCCCACTGAGATGCTGAACTGTCATATCATATGCTTGCAACCCTAGGGTCCACCTTAGTAACTTGGCATTTTGTTGGCTGGCTCGATGTAACCATGTTAGGGAATTGTGGTCTGTAACTACTGTAAATTTCCTTCCATACAGATAAGGCTGGAATTTGTGTAATGCCCACACTGTGGCTAGACATTCCTTTTCTACAGCTGCATAGCATTCCTCCCTGGGTTGGAGCCTATGACTGAGATAAACCACTGGGTGCTCTTCTCCCTCTGAGGAAATCTGGCTTAGTACAGCCCCCACCCCATGGATTGAAGCATCCACCTGCACAACAAATTCTTTGTTGTAATCTAGACTGGCTAACACAGGGGGTCCTCCCAAAACTTCTTTAAACTTCTGGAATACCTGTTCACATACTGGGGTTCATATTACCTTATCTGGCCTATTTTTTCTTGTCAGGTCTGTGGGGGAAGCAGCTATAATATAACTGGGGACAAACTTTCTGTAGTACCCTGCTGTCCCTAAAACTGCCCTCATCTGCTTTTCGGCAACAGGTACAGGCCATGCCTGAATGGCTTCTACTTAGGCAGGTTCTGGTCTGATCTTACGACACCCCACTCTATGTCCCACATAGGAGACCTCTGCCATACCCACCTGACATTACTGGGCTTTTGGATATTGGCAAAGGCTCTTGCTGCCCCCATAGTGCCTTTTTTAGGCAAGCCTCAAAAGACAAACCCACCTCCATAATTATTCACAAGGGATAAGAAACTAAGAGTAATGCTACTCAACGCCAGAAGTCTAAACCTCAAGATGCACACACTCAAAACTCTCCTTAGCACGGAGAACATCGATATCTGTGCAGTAACAGAAACCTGGTTCAAGGCTCCCGAGAGCACCCCAGCACTACCAGGTTATACCTCATACCATGCTTTTCAGCCCCAAAACTTGGACCGAACCACAAAAGGAGGGGGAGTATCAATATTCGTCAAAGATACCCACACCTCCAGGTTGGTGGCATGGCACGAGGCATCAGAGACTATCCATGTGCAACTGACAGTGAGTAGAACTGCCTTCCAGTTTATAGCCTGCTACAGACCACCCTCCCAAACCCAGGAACCCCACTCGGCCTTCCTGAGAACACTGGAAAATATGAAGGTCTCTCCAAACACCATTATATTGGGAGACTTCAACTACCCAGACATAGACTGTGAGCATTACTCTAGCTCCAACACCCTAGCCCAAAGGTTCCTAGAATTTATAAACTCAAATGCTATAGAACAACTTGTTACCACTCCCACAAGAGGGGAAAACATACTGGACCTGATCATTACCAACATGGGGACTCTATACTCCAGACCAGAAGTGTATCCCTCACTGGTAAGATCAGACCATAAACTAGTCTCACTGGATATTCACATCCCGACCCCAACCCATGCCCAGAAAACCACAGTGAAAAACTTCTCTAAAGCTAATTTCACACTCCTCAAAACCGAGGTGGAATCCTTCAAAGCCCTCGGGCCTGTGGGAAATATGGCCCAGACCGCAGAATCCTTTATAAACGCATTCTATGAACACCTTCAGGAATGCATGGATCATGCAATCCCAAATAAAACCAAGACCCAATCCTCCGAAGGCAAATGTCCTGTCTGGTGGACCCCAGCCATAAACAAACTATACAACAGAAGGAGGAAGCTACTACATGATAGAGCAAAATCCCAAAAAGGGAAGGCATCTCTGATCAGTATTAGCAAAAAACTACGGGCACTCATAAAATAGTCTATGGCCAGCTTCGAGAGAAAAATTGCACAGGACACTAAGGATAATCAGAAGGCTTTCTTTAGTTATGTTAGGAACCTGGGTGGGAATTCCCAGATATGCTCAGAATTAGTCCAAAATGACAAAAAATACACTGAACCCACAGACATTGCCAACATCCTAGCTGACAGGTTCAGCGCAAACTTCTCCCCCCCCTCCCCACCAAAAGGGCAAATATCTATCCCAGCAGAGTGCTGCCCCCATGACATCTCAGATGCTCAGGTAAGAGCCACCCTCTCCAAAGCAAAAAACACAGCATCAATGGGACCAGACGGTGTCCTGGGCTGCGTCCTACATGAACTCCAAGAAGAGCTAAACCCAAACATAAAACTACTGTTCAATCTCAGCCTTACTACAGGATATGTACCCAAAGAGTGGCGTACAGCAACAGTGGTCCCTCTCCACAAAGGTGGTGCCTCAATGGATCCTGGAAATTATCGCCCCATATGCCTGACTAACTTGGTCTGCAAAGCTATGGAAAGGATCATCATGGACCTCATAAATAAAGATATTGGGGACCTACAGACACTGGATCCTACCCAGTTCGGCTTTGTTAAGGGCAGATCCTGCCTCTTAAACCTGGTCGATTTCTTTGAAACAGTCACCAAGGCCATTGACGAGGGGAAGGTGGTCCACACAGCCTACCTGGACCTCGCAAAAGCCTTTGATACAATACCCCACTCGGGCATTATAGATAAGCTCACCAGCTTAAATATAAACCCCTATGTCACTAGATGGGTTGCAAACTGGCTCAAGGACAGAACCCACAAGGTTAGAATTGCTGGAGCCATGTCAGACTCCAAACCAGTTACAAGTGGCATCCCACAAGGCTCAGTCCTGGGACCTCTCTTGTTCGGTATATATTTCTCAAAGGTACAGGTCAACACGGGAAGGACTGTGGCTGACCAAGTTCGCAGATGACTGCAAACTGGGTGCCATAATCGACTCTCCAGCCGACACAAGCATCCTCCAAAAGGGCCTCATAGAAACAGACAACTGGTGCCAGAGCCATGGCCTCAAGCTAAATGCCAAAAAGTGTATAGTCATCCCCTTTGGCAAAAACAAAGTGCCCACAAATTACCACATAGGTGGTAATCCATTAAGTACAGAAGAAGTAATTAGGGACCTGGGGACCCAAGTTGATAGCAATCTCTCATTTGACAACCACGTGGCCAAAGTGGTTAGAAAAACATTTTATATAGCCCACCTAATCATGAAGGGATTCACATCTAGATCAGGGGAGGTCATCGTGCCTCTTTACTCATCCCTCATCAGGCCCATAATTGAGTGCAATGCCCCTTTTGGGATGTACCTTACCAGACACCTGCAGCAACTGAAAAGACACCAAAAGTATCTCACCAAGAGGATCAAAGGGCTCAAACAAATGCCATATGCTGCCCGGTTAAAGAAACTCCAGCTCTACTCAGTGGCATACTGTCTGCTCAGAGGCGATCTGTGCCTGATGTATAAAGCCATGTCCAACCCGGAATTAATGGACATGCTGCACCTCAGAAAATCCAAATCCCATCAAGCTACGCGCTCGAGAGACTTGAACCTCAGCAATGAAATAAATAGGACATGCTGGAGGGACAGATTCATAACCCAGAGGCTCCCTTCACTCTGGAATAAAATCCCAGTCCAGGTTAGGCAGAGTCCCTCACTGACTCTCTTCAAGAGGAATCTTGATGAGTGGATGGGAGATCATAGGTTTACCCCGGGTATCACTTCTGTGTCACTGTTAGACAGAGGCATAGTATACTAACCTCGAAAAAGGGCATAGCAAAATTAATTTAAAATGGGTGGCGAAAGCCAAACACACTCTGGATAGGCTTATAAATGCCCTAGGGCAGATAGCCTAGTATGAACCTATGAACCTATAATGGTCAACCCTGTTCTCTATAGTCTGCCCAGCACCTCCCAACATGCTGAAGGTGCTCTTGCCAGGAATAGCTGTAGATGGCAATATCATCTAGGTAAGCAAGGGCAAAACCTCCTGCAATGGTGAGGATACAATCTGCCATCCTCTGGAAAGTTGCTGGGGCATTTTTCATCCCAAAGGGTATCTTTGTGAACTCATACAAGCCAAAATGAGTCACAAGGCTGACCTCTCTCTAACACTGAGAGTCAAAAGCACCTGCTCGTAACCCTTGCTATGAACAATGGTAGTAAGATACTTAGCCCCACCTAGCTGCACTAGGACTTCATCCATCCTAGGCGTGGGGTAAGCATCTGACACTGTGTGACTATTTAATTTCCTGTAGTCCACACAGAACCTGGTGCTGCCATCCATCTTCAGTACCAGCACCACTGGTGAGGCCCAGGGACTGCTGGACTCCTGAATTACACCTAGTTCCAACATTTCCTGCATCTCCTCCCTCTGAGTCTGTTTGACTCTCTCAGGCACCCTATAAGGGGCCTGCTTAATAGGCCTTTAGGGTCTTGTATCCACATGGTGCTGCACCAGGTGGGTGCACCCTGGTTTCCCAGTGAACATGCCCCAATCTCCTGTAACACTGCTCGGATTTCTCAAACCTGGGTAGGGAGATAGCTGCTGGGACATTGCTACCCCTTCCACTGAGGTATCAGTCCAAGCTCACTGAGGAGAACAGTCACCAGATCCCCCTCAGACTCCTCCTGCAATCCACTGCAAATACTCAGCACAAGGGCATCCCTTTCATGGTAAGGTTTCATCATATTAACATGGTACAATTTGTGCCCCTGTCTCCTGGCCAGCAGTTCTACCATGTAGATAACATCACTGACCTTCCTTACCACTTTGTAGGGTCCCTTCCAAGCTGCCTGCAGCTTGCTGTGTCTGACAGGAATAAGAATCATTACCTGCTGCCCTCCAGCATACTTTATAGCTCAAGAATTCCTGTCACAGCAGACCTTTTTCTGCTGTTGGGCTTCTGCCAGGTTCTCCTGGGCCAAGCCCATGAGTTCCCTGATCCTTGTCCTGAGGTTTGGGACAAATGCCACAAAAGACTCCTTGTGAGATTCACACTCACCCTCCTCACTCATCTCAAATTAAATCCAGAGGTCCCCTCACCCTATGCCCATACAAGTCAAAGGGTGAAAAATCTGTGGATTCCTGGGGAACCTCTCTGTAAGCAAACAACAGATTGGGGCAAATAATTGTCCCAATCCCTCTTACACTGGTCTGCAAATGCCCATAGCATGGTCTTGAGTGTAGAGTTTAACTTCTCAACAAGACCGTCTGGGGATGGTAGTGGGTGGTCCTTAGGTGCTTCTCCCCACAATACTTCCACAGACAATTCAGCAGGTCTGACATGAAATTGGCACTTCTGTCAGTCAGTATTTCTTTTGGGGAACCTACCCTGCTGAAAATCTTTAACAAACCATTTGCCACATTTTCTGCCTCAATGGAGGACAGAGCTAATGCCTCAGGGTATCTGGTAGCATAATCTACTACCACTAGGATATACTTTTCCCTGTGGAACTTGGGGTACTCAGAGGCCCCACAATATCCATAGCTACCCTCTGAAATGGCTCTTTAATCACAGGCAAAGGCATCAAAGGAGCTTTCACCTGGTCTCCTGCTTTGCTTACATTTTGGCACTGCTCACAGGTCCTGCAGTACCCTGTTACATCCCTGGACTTCCCAGGCTAATAGAAGTTCTGCATAATATGTCTCCTTGTAGGTTTTATGCCCATATGAACTGTAAAGGGAATACCATGGGCTATGGCTAGAAGTGCCAGATGGTCGACTCTGGGCACTACCAACTGGTGTATTCTCTCACACTCTAGCCCTCTCTCAGGGGTCCATTCTTTATACAGTAACCCTTTGTCCCAGTATACAGATTCTCCCTTCCCTTGACAATCAGGTGCCTCACTAGCTACCTGCCTCAGGCCTTGTAATGTAGGGTCTGAGAGCAGAGCCTTTCTCAGCTTTCTCTTGGTAACCCTTTCCTGCTCCCCTTCCACAGGAAGTCTGGTATCCTCTGACAGCAGTGCCTCACTGTGAGCCTGGGTACTACTACTCACCTCTGCCCTTGCAGCCACTCTGTCCAAGGGAACATCAGTACCCACAAGCAAGCAGCTGTGGCTCACATTCAGTCTCACTGCTACAGGGTAGTTCCTTCCCTGAAGTAACCACCTCACCAGTCCTGGCTGCAAGTGTGCAGTCTGTCTGGGTCTCCCCCAAGCTACCAGACCTACATGCTTGTCTCCAAGCCTGACTCCATGTAACTGCATGAACACATGGTACTGCATTATCCGAATCATTCCCCATCAGGACATCTGCAGGGTTATCCTCAAACACACCTACTTGCTTGCTTCCTTTTCCACCCTCCAAGCCAAGGTGAACCGTAGCCAAAGGTATTTGGAATGGCATCCCTCCTAAAGCTCTGACTGGAGTAAACTGCCCAAGCAAGTAGTGCTCATCTATAACCATTGCAGGCTTTACAATGGTTAGGTCAGAGGCTGTCTCTCTCTTAGCCATGGTCTCTTTTCCATTCACTAAGGTAGGGTATAACCTCTTGTGGTACTTTGATACCCTTGTTGCCTCGAGACAACATACTGTTGGCATTTTGTCATTCCCACTTACTGGCTCTCCCACCTTTTGTTCCTCACCTTGCCTCCATGGATGTCTGTATGCTACATGGCCCCACTGATTGCATTTAAAACATTTAACCCTAGGTCCTGAACATGTACCTGGACTAGTGGCTTCCCCTTCTACTGGCGGACTCAGTTGAGGAAGTCTGGGCTGCCCACCATGTGTTCCCTCAGACCCATGAGCAGCACTGGATGTCCATTTTCTGTGCAGTGATGCCCTGCTTGCTAGGTATAGGTCTCCCTTCTTCCCGAACTCATCTGCAGTAAAGCATCGTCTGTCAGCTAACCAGACTCTCATGTCTTCAGGCAAAGTGCTAAGGGCTTGTCCCCTCACCAATAGGTCTGCCAGCCCTTCAAAAGTGGTTACCTGACATCCACTCACCCACCTATGAAAATAAGTGCTTAGTTCAGCAACATATTCACACACACTTTCATCTTCCTTGTGTCTATGTTCAAGAAACTTTTTCCTATAAGCTTCAGGAGTTAACTTAAAAAATTCTAGCAAACAATTCTTCACAACATTATAATTTAAGCAGTCATTATCAGACAGATTGAAAAGAATGGTTACAGCTTTACCATAGAGTAAGGATGTCAGGAACTGTACTCGGAGCCCTTGGTCAACATTATACTGTTTACATACCCTCGCAAAAATATGAATGAAACTATCAAAATTATCCCTCTTTGTAAGTTGTGGAAGAAATTTACTGACCTTTGTTGCTTCTGGGGTTCAGTTACTCCCTTCCCCATTACCTCCATGACTCTGGCGAAGAGTCAGCATCTCCTTTTCATGTTTCCTCTGTCTCCCCTTCTCCTCAGCTTCCAGGCATAGCAGTTTCCCATTTTCCTCAGTCTCTAGACACCTCAGTCTGTCTGCTGCCTCTATTTCCAAATGCTTGGCCTCTAGCTCAAGTCTCTTCAACTCCAGATGGAGTTTTATGTCCTCTGTGGAAAGGCTGAGCTGTCCATTTTCTGAGAGATGTGCATCTGCATGGCCAGTCTGATCATCCTCCTAGTTGCTATTCTCTGATGCAGCTGTGACTAAAGCTGCAATCATGTCTGCCTTAGGTTGGCATGCACCAGTCCTTTAGCCTGGCACATCTCAGCCAACTGATTCCTTGTCAGCTTGCCATGCTCCTGCTGACATGCTTGCCTGCTCTCCCTGACTAACTAAGGTAACAAAAAAAAGAAAATAAAACAATTGTGATATGAACTCTGAATGTTTACTGCATGCCTAATTAAATGTACAAGCACCTTCAGTGACCACTGTATACAAGCTACAGGAATTCAATAGCCACACCACTACAAGCTAGTTAATATGTGATGTGGCTATCTCACAACTGTCAACCAATTAATATGTGATGAGGCTATCCCACCACTGCCAAGTAATTAATATGTGACGCCGCTGCACTGGCCCAGTAATCAAGGAGCCTCAATACCCACCACTAGCACCAGTGAGGGATGTGCACATTGGATGACAAGTACACACAAAGTAAAGTACAATTTCCCTTAAGAGCACACACATATCGTAGTCAGTCCGGGGCTGGTTTCTCCCTCTCTCTTCAAATCACCAATAAGACCCCCCCCCCACTGACAAAGCTATAGGGTTCAGATCTCAGCCGAGAGGTCAAGCCAAATCCTCCAGTACCCTCTCTGTCCAACCAGTGCTTTGTGTCCCTCCCCAAGTAGGTGTCAAACACACACTTTGAGATCTGATTTATATACAAACACACAGACACATCTGGGGAAGGCTGGCAGAGGTTCACTGGCAGTGCCCCACTTCTGCCCAGACTATATGATAGTACCAGCTGCCACCAACCACTGCTTATCAGCTACTATAAGGCCCTTACAAAGGGTGACCAATTCTATAGTGCAATATTACTATTATCCAAATGGTAAGTGTGACCAAGACCAAGGCTATTTAGGAGTGGCCTATATATTGTCACCAAATACATGAACAAGTTAAGAGCTTAAATATCTCTAAACAAACCAACCACAATTAAAAGGTTTAAATATATTTAATAATAAATAATAAAAGAACAAGACAATACTCAATAACTCAACACAGTGACAACAGAGTTCAGAATTACAGGAAATACTTTAAAACAACATTGCAGGACAGTCTCACATAACTATAGAAAGCATCTAAACTAATCTTATTAAATTCCTATCTATGTCTAAGAGAAATCACTGTAATCTAAGTCTTACTCACACAGCAAAGCAAATACAGATGAGAAGTGCTGAAGATGGATGTTTCAGGTCCAAAGTCAAGATACAAAATACACAGAGTCACTCTCTGATTAGTTCTTAAATTACTATCAAACATTACTGTTGGGTTATCTCAGATTACATAATTCTTTGTCACCTCTGCCTTCAGTTCCCAGGCTAACAGAAACTTAAAAATCTGGCACCTCTGTGTCAAAAATACTTATCGCTCACAAGTTTGCCTAGAATTGGAAGTTGTAAAACAGTTAAACACTTTTACATTTTGAAACCTGTAATCATTTCTGTTTCCAGACATTAGAAGAACTCCTAGCTGTAGACATTTGGTCTCCTAGCTGAGATAAACACCATCATAAAACTCTTTGCTTTTATTGAGGGTTTGCAAGTTAAGTCTGTATGTTCCAGCCTTTACCATCAAAACATACATTTGCACAGGCATATAGAATATACACATGTCTGCTTTTTTCCAGCAGGGTTCACTGTGGTTACATTCTTGAAGCTCAGTACAGAACATACAGTTCAACACACACTTCTGCACCAGTAGTTTAATATACACATAAAATATAGTTTTCTTACATTTGTAACACAAGCATACAAATCATATTACTATTCACAAATGAATTATTTACAAATTTCCAGCTAGCTGGGCTGGCAGCCTTCACAGTATCTATAAAACCTTTCAATATTACTGCTTAAGTTAATATAATTTATCTGGCAGTTGGTACAGAGGTTAAGATTATGAGCTGTAATTCATGTGGTAAAGAGTGATTATTTCAGCCCTCATTTGCCTAATGTGTGACTGAGTAGGTCACTTAATCATGCATTGCTCCTGAGTCACCCAAGGAAAGGGACAGTGTGCATCCAGTGAACATGCCTGGTTAACAAACAGGATTACTATTTAACCCAATTCAAGTGCAGCTTGGACAACTGCATAGGGAACAGGAAATTCATCCCTGGTTTGGCACCTATGTCTCTAATGGACACAGGCAACCTGTAAATGGCTCATCTCCTAGGCCCTGCATGTAAATGTTTCATCTTCCAAGCCCCTGCTTACACTTATCAAGGGTATCAGGACTTGTCAGAGATTTGGGATGCATGGCTAGGCTTAAAAAGGCCCTTGTTGTTACCCTGCATCTCTAAAGCAATCACAGTTTGTTTCCTTGGCTAAATGGCCTTTTTCCTAAAGATTGAAATGCTACTGACTTATTTTAGTGCATTCAGCATTTTATTCCACTAAGCTGAAATGATTTTGCAGACTTTTCGATGCAAAGTAAAGTAAAATTAAGTATTTCGTAGCACTGTGTCCTTTTAGGTTTCTGTTTGTGTTGTGTTCCATGAGTACATATTTTAAAGGATGATCGTAGTTATTGTTCAGTAATTTGAAGATAAGTGTATTTATTAGGTGTACTACAAGCACTCAGTTGCTTTATGCTTGCTATTACTTGCTCGCTGCCACTTGCTTAACTTCCATAGCCTTATCAGAACCATAACTCTAACCCTAAAACTCCATTCCCTAAACCTAAAAAACTTACTTCCTGTGCTCCCTAAGCCAAAAACTCCAATCCCTTCTCTAAACCAAAGTTTGATACAAATCCAAATATTAATATAAATAAAACACTATTGCTCTGGTTATATTTTGTATTTAATATGTTGTCTGTTCTTCAATTTGCGTTTGAATGTTGGTCTCCCACAATTCCACTGGAGTTGGTGAGGTTACATAATTAAGTATGCAAATGTTATGTTAATCAGCATACAGATTTTTGGCCAGTTGTACCTACTTTTCATGGGCCTTTGTCCAGATTTTTGATGTTTCCAGGTTGAGAGGTATGCTGTTACCAAGTACAGCATAATAAGTCTGCAAACACAGTAAACTTGCTACAGTAAGTCATGAGTACTATAAAACACAGATGTGTGCAGTATGACTAAACAATAACATTTTATTCTATTGAGGTTATATTCAATAATGCAGGAGATGTAGATATTACTATAATTTGCTAAAAGATATTATCACTGTGGGAAACGCTAAATAAACATCTCTAATGTCATAACTTGTCCCAATACATTGTGCTTCCTTAAGCATGAGACAACCTGCAAACACAAGTAATTTTTTTTATTTTATTAATGTGTTTACCAAGCAACACACAAAGATTCATTATTGCTTCATTGGCCCTTGGTTCCATGTTGTTGCATTATCCCACTTATACTATTTCCTATGTCTGGAAACAGAACAGAATCAACAGTTGGAGCTGTTCAAAATAGTTGATGTAAGGTCATTCAGCCAGCAACATGAAAATGGGCACATAAAGCTCCAGTTAAGTACCAGCTACTCACTAAGGAGATCTAAGAGAAAAGACATCATAAGCCTACACCTATATGTGACCATAGTCAGTAATAGTACAGTATATACTAAGTTCATAGGCGATTACTAGGCTAATGGATCAAGAGCTATTACATGCCAAGCTAGTTTTACCCAATTTTCTATCCCTAGGGGAACGAGAACAAGGGTCAGCAAGCAGGTGGGGCCTGTGTTGATTATAACTTACTGATTGATATATTTCTTGCCTGCTTGTAAATTGACTTACATACTGAGTCCATCTGAGATGTTTTCTAGCAGCTAAAATTAAGGAATGACAGAACATATCACACAGACAACACAATATGTATCATTATATTTAAATATACAATATCCAAGAAAATATACAGCGCCACTAAAAATGTTTACACAAGTAGTAAAAGGTCAACATGTTCATTTTTCACGCCTCCAGCAGCAGTAGTATCCTAAGTGTTACTACACAAATATCTCTTCATAAAGCTCTCACAAACAACAATATACACTTTCAGTGTATCCCTTAGAATATCTATAAGGTGATTTTTCCCCAAGACGTTTTACTTTACATTTTTGCATGGACATCTTGGCAGCAACTTGGATTCTACAAAAATGACTAACTTGGAGAATCCTAGGATTCCCATAAATAGCTGTGACTGATTTGGTTTATACTGGTGTAGCACTTATCAATGCTGCCTCACAACACTTGGTATACTGGTTTAGTTCCCAGGATGGTGACCCATCTGTGAAGCTTGCTGCTTTTCTCTGTATTTGCATGCATTTGAGACAGGGTGTTCATTCAGTTTCTTCAGACATCTAAAGACAATGTGGATAGGTGGACCGGTGATTTTCTAAATTGCACTTGGGGCATACCTCTCAACTGTCCAGATTATTGCAGAATGCCAGGATTGTTGCCTAATTTTTTGTACAGTTTCTCATAGAATTTGTGGTTTTCTGGCAAATCAGTGAGGATTAAATGTATTAAGCATTGGCAGACATTTGAGTTGCAGACTTCATATCCTGCAGAACATCCGTGGTAACCAAAACTTTTATTATAGCAACTTTCCAAGTTTTTAAGAGCAATATTTAAAATTTGTCCCTATTTTTGGCCATTGCACTACCATTATCTTTGACTTTGCCCAGATTTCCTGTGGTAACAGTTATGCATACGTGGTGTGTGTGTGTGTGTGTGTGTGTGTGTGTGTGTGTGCAGATGCATGTGTGTGTGTGTGTGTGTGTGGTATAAGTCTGAAATCACACATCCTGTGATGGTCTTGCATTCCACCAAGAACTGTTTTCTGCTTTACATTTATTTATTTATTATTTAATTAAATTTGTTTAATATGATAATCTGACTGGGTCAGCAAAAACAAACCTCCTTTTCAGCAGAAGACCAGGGAAAAAAGCTCCATTTTGCTGCCATGAAAGTGAAACTAAATGAAAAAGTACAGATAACATGAAGCAACTTCATTTGTACTGCATTCAACAACTGTAGATGACAACAGACAAGTTAGTATTGTCTATTATATACCTCTTTGTCTGCCCTTTCCACAGGAAGATGTGAGGTACAGCAACGATATCAAGACACAGAAACAATGAAATGCCTCCTACTATATACAGGCATTTAAGTAAATTATGATTTTTAACATCTGTTATCTCTGTGCAGCTACCCTTCTGTTCTGCGAGACAAGTTCAGTTTATTCTGATGTAAAGCTATTTCCAGCCAACAAAATCAAATCTATGCAATATGTGTTGAATGTAGAAGTGACAGTTTGAAACATACAGTATTAAAATATTTCCCCAAGTGTTCAAGAAAGAGCTTAAGAGACATTTTTTCCAACAATACCAAAAAAACACAGCTACATACCTCTAAGTCAGAAAACATTTCATTCCAAGTGCTCTCAAATGAAGGGTAGGTTAGCTGGAAGGCATTGTACACTGGAATTCTGTATTCAGTACTGTAGAGAGTTGCAAACCGGTAGTAGCCATAAAATCTCTGACAGATTTTCACTGTGTTTTGTGTGCTGAATCCTTGAGGTTCCGTGTGTTTATAAAAAAGTCCTTCACATTCTGAAAATGAGCTAACAGTTTTGGTTACTGTGAATCTTGCAGCCACAAAAACAAGGAAATAAATTACTATCCACTGCAACATGGCTCGGTCTATGCCTTTAGTCTACTCCTATGGCAAGAATACTGACAGGAAGTTGTTCTTTTTGAACAAAGTTTTACATAAACATGAGCAATGTTTGGAAACATAAGAACAAGAACTCATGCATGTTGTCATTATAGTCAGCATTTAGGTAATAAAACACTCCTATTTTGGCATAATTTCACACATCACTGTCAGTACAAGGTTTCATTTTTAGTCTGCCAAAAGGAAGTAAAAGTACAACATTCTTTCCTGCAGGTCAGTTCACTATGGGAGTTGATTTAGAACAAAGAAGCACATGCACACAAAATGATACACCTTTACGTTAAACAATGTGCATACATAGGAAGGCATGCAACCTTTATGGAATAAAGATTCCCCAAGGTCATCTGGATTGCTTATGCATGTATTTGCAGCATAAAGACCAAACCTTGTTTTATTTCTATATTCACAGTTTGTCTCACTTAAGCAGTAGTCCCTTGTGCAGCTTCATTAACTGTTTAGGCTAACTGAGAGTTAACAAGATCAGTTCCAGGCAATGAAGTCTGAATCCCTGGCCATTCGTCTCCTGTTGTTATTGTGTGGTACAGAGTGCAGAGTGTAGTTGTGGAAGTGTGTTGCAGATTTTTTCGCTGCAACAGTGTCCCCCAGTGGTGGGAGTAATCTATTACAATAAGTAATATATTACTGTAATATATTACAATTTCTAGTAACTAGTAATATAACTAATTACATTTTCAAAATAGTAACTAGTAATAGTACTATATTACCTTTTTTAGTAACTAGTAACTTAAATGTGAGTTACTTTTGCTTAAACCAGCGGTTCTCAGCGTGGATGATATAGCCTCTTGAAGAGGGATGTAAAACTTCCAGGGTCCCTGTATAGTACGAGTAGTAATCAGATATTAGGAGGTAATAGACACTTTGAAGTGGCAATATGGATAAAAAATTACAACATAATCTTGGCACAACTCATAGCACGTATGTGCCTTCATAATAGATCAATAGAATTAGTCTGGAGCAAAATTTACTTAATTTTTTTTTAGCACTGCAAGGAGGTGAAAGCTAATGATGACCAGACTTCAGCCCTGCCCTGGTACTGTGGGACTCTCACCCACTAAAACATCCCCTAACACTGGGACAATTCTAGCCTGCTAGAGATCATATCCTTACCTTGCAGTATAATAAATAGCATGGATTCTTCATACCACCATAAGTCGGAATCAGACATCACTCATCAGTTGAGCACCCAATGCCCCAACTCACTGCACCAAGCAGAACGCTTCAAGTAGATCTATGATCAACTAACTTTTGTCCTGACAATATTTTATGATCTATTTAAAATTCTTTTCAGGTTTCGATTTTTAGTTGCTGAAAACAGATAAAATGTGATAGTTTTTTTTATAGGTCTTGTGCTGTTGGCTGGTTTGGTTTAATTATCTGTGACTCTCTAGCTATAAAGACTAAGTCTTCCTCTTCTCCTTTCAGCTGTGCCCATTAGGGATCACCACAGAAGATCATCAGTCTGCAGAACAAGTGGCAGTGGAGTTTTACATTGTTGAGTTGCCAGACCAATGTTCAACCTTCTTCAAAAGGCACCCGCATGCACACACTCACACTTAAGGCCAATTTAGAATGTCTAATGCACCTGCAGCATGTCTTGGGAATATGGAAGGAAACTGGAACACCCTGAAAAAACCCACTAGAACACAGGGAGTGTAGATCATAGTGTGTGTGTGTTGTACTTTTAAAGCCACTGTTATTCATGGGCACATGCACAGAAAGTACTGAGTACATGCAAGCAGAATGCCATTTTGTGTAAGCAGCTGGAGTGAAAGGATGTATGTGTACGTCAGTCAGTCAGTTAGCTAATTTGCTTAAGTTTTATGTTCCAGTCAGCCATCCTGATGTGTTTGTGTGTAATAAGTATCTTAAATGAACACCCAGGCCTAGTCATCTTATTTGAATACACTAGACGAGTGACGTTCTCAGAATGTGATCCAAAATCAAAACTTCTTAAAATCATGAGGTACACAGTCAGAAATGGAGGAATATACAAGAGTGGCTCAAACGACTGCAAGCAACTCGTAAACAGGTCAGAAAATATTTCAAGGTTTTTAAACTCATTTAAATGATTTTTCCCTCAATGAATATAAAGCAAAGCATTCCAAACAAATTACTGCATAAACAAAATGTTCAAAATTGTGACATACTGAAAAAGTACTTGAAATAATTATGAAAACATATGAAACAATATCAGAATTATATAAAATGTTCAAAAAAGAGAAAACTGTATTTTTTCACAATGTCCTACTTTCACATTAACTAAAGCTATTCAAAGTATCTAAAGTGTGCAAAGTGTTGGCAGTGAGTGCAGTATTACAGTACAGTCTTTTCAAAGAGTACAGTTATTTCAAAGAGTCTGTTGTACAGCTGAATATAATTACAAGTACTTGGTATGTGTTTGACACTTATTTGGCATGGCAGAGGGATTTCACAGACCTGATCCGCTGGTGTTTGATAATATTGCTGAAAATTGGAGAGTGAGCAAGAATATGATATTTTATTTATTTATTATTTATTTTATTTTACATTTGTTGACCGGGCTAGTCTAACTGGATACATGTCCATTTTCAGTAGAGGCCCGGGGAGAAAAGCTCCGAGCAGCAACAATGACAAGGAAATACAATAAAGTATAATTAAAATAAAATAAAATTTGTTACAAAATTAACATTAAAAGGTAGAGTTATACAGAGTTATTTAGCAAATTTAGGCTAGAATCAAATACTATGAGTAAAAACAAAAATTAAAACAGAAGATAGATAAAGTAAAAAATTTCTTTTTTTTTTTTTTTTTTTGAGAAAGAGCAGGAGGGGGCAAGAGATATCAGTCAGGGTTGGGGCAGGGACAAAGCCAGTGGGATTTAAGATATTCTTTAAGATTCTTCTTAAAAAGTAGAGTAGAAGTAAGGTTGGAAATTTCAAAAGGAAGATGATTCCAGCTCTTTCCTATGGTGTTTGAGAAGAGTGAGTCCCCAGCTTTGTTGTTGGATTTAATGGAAGAGATTTGGAGTTTATTTACTGAGCGTAGAGTTGCAAGCTTTTTGTAAGGGGAGATGAGATTAGTGAGGATTGGGGTATTTTTAGGGTAGTAGAGGATCTTTTGGGTGATAACAAGCTGTTGAAAAAGTAATTGGTTCTGTAGTTCTAACCATCCCAGGTGGTTGAGGTTGTGACAATGATGCGTTCTAAATGGGGTACCAGAAGCAAATCTGGTTATGTTATTATAACAGGTGGAGAGTTTGGTAAGGTTGGTTTTAGAAAGATTAGTATAGATATCAGAAGCATAGAACAGGGTGGAGATTAGGTGGGTTTGGGCTATAGTGTTTCTGGCTGCAGGGGTAAAGAAGGATTTAATTCTGTATAAGGTCCCTAGTTTTTTGTTTACCGTCTTTATAGTGGAATTAATATGGTCAATGTAGCTAAGGTTGTTGTCTATTGTAACACCTAGAAGATGGGTTGTAGTATCAGGGGATATGATGGTTCCATTGTTAGAGGTTACTGTGAAGTGCAGTTGAGGTGTCTTGTGAGTAGGAGAAAAAAGCAATAATTTAGTTTTCTTGGGGTTGAGAAGAAGGCAGTGTTTTGTGAACTAGTTTTCAACACTGTTAAATACTGTTTGGGTGAGGCACTGGAGAGAGGTTATGAACTTGGCTGAACAAATTAAGGTGGAGTCATCTGCATACTGTACGCAGGTGGCTTGAGAAATACTAGTATGTAGGTCATTAATAAATAAGGAAAATAGAAGTGGCCCTAAGATAGAACCTTGTGGTACTCCAATGTTTACAGGGTGGGATGAAGAAATATTCTTATTCCAGAGAACTGCTTGCTGTCTATTTTCTAAATAGGATTTAAACCATTGTAATGCTTGGGGTCTAGTGAATGGGCTTTTAGAGTGTCAATAAGTATGGGATGGTTCACCATATCAAAAGCTTTAGAAAGATCAATAAATAGAGCAGAGGAAAAGGTGTTATTGTTACGATTTTTGTTTATAGAATCAGAGAAGGATAGCAGGGCAGTTGTTGTGCTATGGTAAGGCCTAAAGCCATGTTGGCAATCTGCAAGTAGATTATTTTGTAGTAGGTGGTCAAGCAGTTGTCTGTGTATACATTTCTCCATTATTTTAGCTAATGGAGACAGTAAGGCAATAGGCCGATAGTTGGAGAGCTCAGTTGATGAGCCACCTTTGTGTAAAGGGATTATATGGGAGATCTTCCATAGAGAGGGGATTTTGCTTTCTGAAATTGTTCTATTTATAAGTATGGAGATAGGGTAGGCAATGGCTTTAGCTGCAATTTGCAGGTATTCAGCTGGAAGACAGTCAGCAGAAGGGGTGCATGGCTTGAGCTTTTGAAGGAGGTTGCAAATGAGGGATGTAGGTACAGGATGTATATGGAAGGTAGGTGAGGGCATATTAGGTGTTATTAATGGGAGAGTGGAAGTGGATGGTAATGTGTTAGATAGGGATAGAATAGCTTCAGTAAAATAGTTGTTAAAGGCATCAGGAATCTGGTTAGAGTTATTATGGTTGAAACCTATAGGGTCAGGAGTTTTAGAGTATCCTGGTTGAAGAAGTTTGTTAATGCCAGACCAGGATTTTTGAGGATGTTGTTGGTGAGTTTGTTGTAGGTGGAGGTAATAGTCTTTTTTGTCTTTAAGAATGCCCTTCTTGGTGGCATTTCTTAATTGTTTAAAATAGATGTGATCTGTTGGATTTCTGGAGGTTCACCATTTAGCCCAAATTTTATTTCTGAGAAGGATTTTTTGCCTAGTTGCCTTTGTGAGCCAGGGGGAAGTTTTGGTTCTTATGCGGGAAGAGCGATAGGGGGCATGGTAGTCTAGTATTTGGAGAAATCTAGTATTAAAGTAGATTACTGCTTCATCAAGTTCAAGATTAAGCATAGGTGACCAGTCACATGCTTTCAGTTCGTTTTGGAAGCTCTCTGGGTTAAAGTATTTTTTGGAGCGGGAAGTTTTAAAAGTATTTATGTTGGGGCTATAAGTTTTTTGTTTGATTATATAAGTTAGCATGTGGTCACTGATATCATTTGGGAAAGTTCCTGGTTTATAAGAATCAAGATGACTATTTAGAAGGACCCAGTCTAGGATGGTTTCTTTGTTGTTTGGTTTATGGATTCTAGTAGGAGTGATCATTATTTGTGTGAATCCATATAGATTTATATGGTTGGTAGGATTGGGAGAATTACAGGTTGTCCAGTCTATGTTAAAGTCACCTAAGACAATAGTTTATTGGGGTAGGTGTGAAGAGAGGTAACTAAGTATGTTTTCAAGAGTATTGATGTTATTTCCAGGGGGGAGATAAGTGCAAATTAGATAGATAGATAGATTTGGAGTTATTGATCTGTAGTTTTGCAGTGAGGGTTTCTGAGTTGGGAGCTGAGGGAAGTAGCAAATTGAAGGGTGAAAGCTGGAGTTCAGATTTATACAAAATGGCTACTCCACCACCCTTTTTGGCTTTGTGGTCACATCTCAGGATGTTATATCCTGGAGGGGTAATTTCCTGGTCAAGAGTAGAGGGCTTTAGCCATGTTTCTGAAATATAGAAAATATCAAATGAGTGAACATCTAACAGTGCATGTAGGTGGAAAATTTTATTGTTAATGCTACGGATGTTTAGGTGCGCTATCAGGAGGGAATTAGATGGTCTATGTGGTATAGAGATATGTGAAGTAGGTAGGTTGAGAGGCTTTATGGTAGTGTCAGTATTGGGGCCTGGATTGGGATGAATGTCACCATCTAGTAGTGGGTGTGGTAGAGGATAGTGTATAAACTTTTGGATTTTGTAGTAATAATTTGTGTTTTTTTTATAAGGATGTAAGTAATATGAGTAGATCTATGGAACTTTGGAAGTACATAGATGGAGGTGGAGGTTATGTTACTATGGTTGAGAGAGTTATTAAGAGAGATTGAAAGAGTTCCATGGAGGGGGTGGAGATGTTCATGAAGGGAAAAATGTTCAAAGGAGGTTAATGAGTAAGGTATTGTAAGAGAAGCAAGAATTGTAGTTAAGAGCAGTATATATGGGTAGAAATATTTATGTGTTGGGTCCATTTAGAGGTATAGATATATAGTTTGAATAAGAAGGTTGGAGGAGCAAAGTACATAAGGGAAAACGAGGGAGAAGGAGAAAGAGTAGTGTGGGGTAGAGTAAGTGGAAGGATAAGGGTACTGTTAATTGAAGTAAGATGGGTTTAATAGATTAGCTGATAATGTCAGTAGTATTGGGTAAGCTTAGAAAGAAGTTAGGGTTTGTCTTAAGTTAAGGTAATTAACTAATTAAGGTGTAACTGAGGTGAGGGAGGGGGTATGAGCAAAAGTAGGTAGTGATTGGTTGAGGAAGGTAAGGGGTGTGGCTATAGAAGTATAAGGGTAGGAGCTCTGTGGGTGGGTGGGAATTGGGGGTAGGGTAGGGGAGCGGAGTGAGCCCATAGGGCAAACGGAGCGGGTAGAACAAGAAAGCGATTAAAGGCAGCAAAAAACAATCAGAGAGCTGCTGAGAGCTGCAGGTATGAAGAATAGGTAAGTGGGAGGAAAAGCAGGGAAGGGAATGAACGTAGAAGTAGAAGTGCACTAGCAGTGAGAAGTAGAAGTAAAAATATGAGGAGAACAAGGATGGCCAAAGGAGGGAGCAAGGTCTACTTAAGGGTGCTCGGGGCAACACTGTATCTAGGTGTAATAAAGGGAGAACGAAGAAGAAAGTATAAGGAGATGTCCTAGTTTAAGGCGCCATCTAGTGGGCAAAGAGGGATAATGCAGTAGTGGTGAGCAAGTAGATATAGGAGATAACAGGATTTGTGAAGGATCCTGGAGGTAGGAAGGTGCAGGAGACTAGACAAAAAGAGGAAACAGAGTAACTAGAAGCAAGAGACAATCCAAGGAGGCTGCTTTTTCCTGATAAAGATACATGTACAAAAGTATTTATTCTGCTTAGTTTAGCTGGTTCAGAAGTCATCGAGAGAGAACATTCATTTGTGTATGCACCTACTGTTTATGCAGAAAAGGGGGGAGACTGCCAAATCGTGGTAGAGGCTGAAACACGGGAAGACTCTGAGTGCTTAAAATGTAAATTTAGAGAAATGTGCAACCATCAAATTAATATTACAGTGGAAAGGCACTATTTTACACAAGAGATCAAAAGCCTGGTGAAACTTTTGCAGCATATATAACTGACTTGAGAAACAAGTCAAAATCGTACAGATTTGTTGAACTGAGAGATAAGTTGATAAAAGACAAGCTTGTGTGTGGTGTTAATGATACAGTGAGAAAGATTTTGCTTTGAGTCAGTGAATTAACTTTAAGCAAAATCACAGAGATTTAGCAGATATATGATCTTATAGAAAAGTACATGAATATGCTTGTGAATGATAAGAACATGCTTGCAACTTCTTCCAGCATGAATGTTGATAATATGCAGCACACTACAGCTGACATTTGGACCCATCAGAATTGTAGTTTCTTTGGTGTCACAGCCCACTGGATCAACTGTGACACACTTCAAAGAAAGTCAGCTGTTTTGTTATGCTGCAGATTACAGGGAAGCATACATATGATCTCATAGCATCAACTCTTGAGAGAATTCCCATCAAGTACAAGATAGATCAAAAGGTGTTTGCAACAATTACTGACAATGGCTGCAATTTTGTAAAGGCTTTCACTGTCTTCTCAGAATGTGAGAGATCTGAGACTACAAGAATTCTGTCCCAAGATGAGGATGATGATTCTGAAGTGATTTACAACAGAGTGACAACTGTGCTGAGTCAGTCAGGGCAAAGGGAGAACACCTATTCAGTGCCTCCCCATCTGAGATGTGCAGCACACACATTGAATCTAGTTGCCGTGCACAATGCTGAATTGGCTTGTAATTATGCACAGTATAAAAAAGATCATGCAAAGCACCATGGCCAAATGCTACGCTGCTTGGAACAAGGCTAGTCACAGCACCCAAGCTGCTGAGGTGGTTTGAAATAAATGTGATCAGGCATTGATTATTCCCAACGCAACAAGATGGAATCCCACTTTCTACAAAATGGAGATAATTCACCTCATTGCAACTCATGTTGAAGGCTTGCTGAATGAGATATGTGAACAGATTGGAATGGTCATCTTCAGGCCTGCAGAAATTCCATTTGTTGCTGAGATTGTGCAAGCAATGCAGCCCCTGGCAATGGCTCTGGACATCCTGCAGTCAGAGCCGAAAAGCTTCATGGGAATCCTGATCCCCACCATTATGTGCCTGAAAAACAAGTTGTCCGAAGTCAGGCAGTCTGTAAAGCTTGTAGTGCTACTAGTTGATGCTCTTCTTTAAGGCATTGAAGCTCGGTTCAATCATCTTCTGGAGTGTGAAGAGCTCATTCTGGCTAGCATAGTGCATCCACAGTTCCTGTTGTGATGGATGAACACTGAAGTGCAGAAACTCAGAGGCAAGGCTCTGCTCCTTGATGCCATGCAGAAACTGGACGAACCTGCACATGAGTCATCTGAAGCTTCTGCATTAACTGCCAAAGACAGCTTCGTCAGCTTCAAAGAGTTGACGCCAGCCAATGTCAGCATATCTTCTCAGATGGACATGTATCTGGCTGCCACTTCCAGAGAAATATCTTCTCTCAACAATTACCCTATAGTCAAGAAAATATTTCTGAACACTAATACAGCTCTGCCATCTAGTGCATCTGTTGAATGCCTGTTCAGTCTTGGTGGACAAGTGCTGACTGCAAAAAGAAAAACTCACTGACGAATACTTTGAAAAGTTGCTCCTTCTTCGAGCCAACAGAAATGTGTAGTCATTGTGAATAGTTATATAAAGTGATATTTTGGTTGACGTTGTGTTAACAGTCTTGTTAGACTTATATGACATTTTCTGTAAGCATTTTTGCATCCTCAGCATTTGTTTTAGCAGATTAGCCTAATATACATTGTTGAAAATTTGATGGGTTGTAACTTATTATGGGTCTTGTGCTGCTGGCTGTGCGTACTTTGGTTTAAGTATTACATTGTGAATCTGACTATAAAGACTAGTCTGTGGGACTTTGTAAACTGTAAAATGCTATTCATCATTATTGTACCACTGTGTATACGACTTTAGTATACTCATATTCATGTGCAGTAAGCATGCATTCCTCACACACAAGTACTGTGTGAGTAAATCTGAACATGAGAATTGATTAACTATACTTATGTAAAAGTAACTCAACAGTAACTAGTTACTTTAGTTAGTAACTAATAATAGTAATATATTACTTTTTTAGAAAAGTAATAAGTAATAGTAACATATTACTTTCACTTAAAAGTAACTAGTAATAGTAACTTATTACATTTATAAGTAACTAGCACAACACTGACCCCCAAGTGAAAGTTGCATGCATGGTAGACTTGGGCTACTATCATTTATGAAAAAGTAAAAAATGATCACAAGCAAAATATGTAAAATAACATAATATATACACGTATAGACAGATATATATATATATATATATATATATATATATATATATATATATATATATAAAAGAGAGAGAAAGAGATGTAAATATATAAATTTATGTTGCTTGCTCAACCAAGCAAAGAATTGAACCTAAGCTAATCGAGCACAAATGCTGAAAAAGTTTACCTATCAAAACAGAAAAAAAGTTTAATCCTTTTTTTTTTTTTTTTTTTTTTGCAGGGGGGTGCCCCCTGCACTTTCTACTCCCCCTGCTCATTATATATCCCAGCTGAGATCATACTTCAGTAATGAATGAGCAATTTCCCCAGTCCATGCTGTACCACAAAGTCACATAGACAAAATGCCAGTATGTACAATCAGCTGATTTTTTTTTATCAGACATACAGCCATTTTTATTACATTTCAACCAAAGTAATGCAATCCCTACACACACACACACACACACACACATATATATATATATATATATATATATATATATATATATATATAAAACATTTTTATGATTTGACAACTGTTAGGACAAAATCCAGAAGGACCAGTGTATGCTGGCAGCTCTAAACATCTACCAGATTCCTCTCACATGTGCACTCTGTGAAAACACCTTTTTAGATAATAGTCTCTTCTATTTGGAAGTTCAGAAAGAAAGGGTAATTTGGGGGCTATTCGCTTTAGGTAATTTGGGAATATGCAAGAAGAAGGTGTGTTCCAAGTGATGAACAAGGGGAGAGACATTCTCCACTTACATAGTATGCCATAGCAACTATAAAAGTAAAAACAGTGCTGCCATTCTTGTACAATCCATCTCAGTTTATGCTAATGTGTTTGTTTAGTTAGTTAGTTAGCTTGTAAATCAGTCATTCATACAACCTGTTGACAAGTTCGTTCATTCATGGAGTCTGTTCTCCAGGTGAGCCCAACTGGACAGTGGCCTTTTATAGTAGAAACTTTGAAATAGAAAGTACTAGTAAATCACTTTATAATTTACAGACACAGTGGTATAAACATTAAATATATAATATATTAAAAAGAGACAACATAGTAAATAAAAAGCAGTATTATTTACTATGGTAAACAATATTTATTAAACAGTAAAAAGTTGAAACTGAAAATTCAGAAGTAAAAAGATAACTTAAGGACATTAAATAAACATGAATATAACTGGTTGCACACTATATAAATGATAGTTTTCAAGAATACATGGAACAAGCATAAAGTGCTTTTTAAGGTGGGTGTTAAAAAAAATATATAACATTTTATTATCTAGCATATGTAGTTTATCTAGAAAACAATGAAATGGGTAAATTCCCTGACTTATGTTGAGTTTCTGGTAAACAGTTTTCACTGTCATATACCAGTTCACAATATCTGAAATAAACTACCATAATCTGAGGCATGTCTGCATCTGTAAAAATTGTCCTTACTTTCAACCACACTGCCTACCGGGAGTGGGGGATGGGTGTTTTTGTGACAATGCTTCTCTCTGCTGGGGACTGGAGAGCAGCATTACCTTCTTCCAAGTGTGCATGCACAGACAGGAGAAGATGGATATCAGTACATCATAGGCAGAAGTGCTCATGCTTGCATCTTTACATGCCAGTCTTTTTATGAAATTTAAGGATTACGAAACATTACTGCAGTTAAACTGGATGACGTAAGGTTGATAACTTTGATCTCTTCTTCCTCCCCCACAGATGGTTGAATACTCCACCAGATATACCACCAGATGGTGGCCTTGGTCCAGGGGGTAAGATGGTTGCTCTAGAGGGTGTGGTTGAGGGAAGGGGTGGCACCAACCCTGAACACCTGCATATACCCCTCCTGGCCAAAGGAACACAAAAATTGAAAAACAAACTGTCCTTGTATCACAGATAACTGTCCGAAATGTTGCACCTTAAACAGTGAATTATAGATGACTGCCTTTACTATATAAAGAAAATACCTGCGGTTGGGAGATCATTCGAAAGACATGCATGCAAACATAACCAATGTTCAAAGTGGTCATAAGACTAGGAAGACAGGTACTTTTCCATGCCATCATTGCAAAGCCTGCCAATGTATACTGCAAAAGAGCTCCTTTGAGCACCCCAAGACAGGACAGAATTACTATTTTAAAGATTATGCAGATTGCAGTACTAAGAATCTAGTATATTTAGCAGTGTGTCAGAACTGTGATTCATACTATGTTGGCAAGATGAATAGTATGTTTAAAACCAGGATATTTCAGCATGTTTCAGACATCAGACTTCAGAAAGAATCCAATGCCTTATTTTTGCATGTTAAGGAGAATATAGAACATAAGTTTTGGTTTATGGCATTACAAATACTTAATAATAATGTAAGGGGAGGGGATATTAGTAATGATACAGAATGTGCAGAGACTAGGTGGATAATTGGACTTGGGGCAGATAAATCCCCAGGCTTAAACACTGTTATCCCTTTAAAACCCATCCTTTGAAAAAGCCGGGTAAAATACTGATTTTTGATTGGTCAGTGAGTATTTTAAATATTTAGCTTTGTTAAGTATGCACTATCTGATGAACGGCTTGTTAGCTTGAAAGTGCTTAGCAGTGCACTTTTATCTTTATTGTATTGTTTTAATAAATTTTCACTGTTTTTCTACAAGTTTTGGCATGGTGTCTCCTGCCTTTTGTGCCTTTTGGATATATATATATATATATATATATATAGAGAGAGAGAGAGAGAGAGTGAGATAGAGAAATAGATAGCGAGATAGAGAAATAGATTACATGCCTGTGTCTGTGTAGTTCATGTCCTTTAAATAAAAACAAATCAAAATGGAAATTTATATATATATACATGTATTGGTAGTTTTGCGTTAAACCCTTACCACGCATTTTTGGTCCCACATCGGCATGTCTGTAGTGTACTTTGAAATGTTGTTGTTTTCTGCAGTGTTTGCAATACCCTATATCTATCTGGCTAGTCATCTTATTTGTATTTATTTATCTGTTTCATGTATTCATTTATTTGTTTATTTATGCATTTTACTCAACACTTGATTCTTATCCGGTCTCATTCACGTCCTCCACGAGGTATTGGTGCCCGAAATCAAAATCACTCTTAAAAATTAGATTTATATCATTAAAGTACAACCACAGACGTCTACTACACTGAAGAGTGTATTTTAACATTCCAATAACAAATACATGTAGTAGTCGTTAACTTGTAGACACAGCAGTGCTCTCAAGAAATTAGTGGTAAAATTGTGTTACACAGGAAGTAGAAACCTGTAAAATATCACAGGTACAAGGTAAGCGAGCTACACTCCACACTTTGTAGATCTTGACCTGGTTGATCAACATGAAGGATGTAGGAGGTATAATACCATACTTCTCAAACTTCTGGCCTTGCTTTTATCAGCAGGTTGTTGGGATCGATGTGGCACGGTCTTGCCTGTCTTTCAGTTTCCTCCCCTTCCCACTACATGTGTGTGGGTGATTTCTTTCCTTCTATATTTAGGATCCTGGCTTTCTGTTTTCATGGACCTTGCAGTCTGACCCTACCTTCTTCTCATGTGGTGTTCTTGGAGATCGCTGTTTTTGGAAGGGGTTAGGTCAGGGATGACACTGACACTTACTTGGAGAAGAAGGAATCACTCGCACGAAGCCCTGGGAAAAGGAATAGAGTGAGACACCTGTTTTACTTCAGAAAAAAATTGCTTACCTCATACCTGTGATATTTGCATATTAATTTGCAACTTCTGTTTCTATTAAATGTGTAAGTTAATAATGTGTCCCTGATCTGGGGCCTTTTTATTATTTTCCATTTGTCTTTACTTCTGGATATATGTAAACAGACAGACCTATATGGGACTGAAAACGTGTGGTTGGGGTTTAACAAAAAAGTACCCATGTATGTATGTAGTATATATAATACTATATGTGGGATGCAGTATAGTGTGAATATATCTAGAGTGAAATATGCAATGGATATTTTGTAAGTGGTCACACAGGCACTGACATATGAATGCGTGTGTGGCATGTGTGTGTGTGTGCGTGTGTGTATCTGTGTATATGTGCATGTGCATGTGTGTATGTGCGTGCTTATATATACATAAACATATATACAGATGCACACAAATATATACACAAAGATGGGGCATGTGTATGCACATGTTTATTATGTAAAAAGTTCATCATACTAATCAGCCTCCTATTTCCTACTTTCTACATGTCCCAAATAATCTTTTTCACTATACTAGTTATTAGGCTCCACTGTAATGGTTGTTCCATTCCAAACTTTGTATGTTTAGTATGTTTTCATACAATTTTAAGACAACAAAAGTGATGCATATATAATTACCCAACTGCCTTTTTCTTTTGTGAAGCCATAAACATTCACTTTTCTGATTCCTAGTAATTTAGACAACAGTAACATCTTATACCACTGTGAGCTGTGCAATATGGATGCATACAATTTATTTATAATAAAGTTAACTTAGTAGAGATAAACATTATTAATGTATACATTCTAGTAAATGTTTTTTAATCTTTTACCTATTCACTGTCACACCTTGGCAATGGGTTGTACCTGCAATTGTTGTCAAATGTCTTTATTGTATTCTTTGTATTGTTGAGTGCATTACTTGTTATTATCTTTACCAATGTAAGCTGAGTCGTGGCTGAAAGGGGTTCTGGGACCAGTTCACTTTCCTGGTTAGAAAAGTACAAATAAATACAAAATAGAAAAACAAGGAGTGTGAACATGGCAGAAATAATTAAGGAACTAGTAAAGCACGTTTTAATTCTGCACCATTCATGAGAGAAAGAGAAAAACTTCCCACTGAAGGCATTGGTAAGTAGCAGACAGACTTACTTTGGAGTCCTTTCCATTATACTTGCCACCTGTACATGATACAGCAAGGATCATTTACTGCAGTGAGAGTTTTCAAACCTCAGGATAGCTGTGTGGGGGAAGGTCTCTAAATTCCTCTAGAACTACAAAAGAATCCCTTTACAAAAGCCTGCTACTTAGCTACTTTATTTTGCTGAAAGTAGCTAACAGCTATTTATAGCATAGAACCAGCACTGACAGACACATAAATGAGGCTCAGTCAAGAAAACATAGAAACAGCTCTGTTATAGAAGGTGTGTTAGATGACAGTGCTTGACACTCCTGCCATTCTATCTTAATGGCATGAGAAAACAATACCACTTCCTTATGTCTAGCATAACTACCATAAAGAGGACTTGAAATGTATTCTGGGAAAAAGGAATGAAAGCAATTAAATAAATTCACCTTAGCAAGCAGGCCCCTTCAGTCACCATTTTGTGGGAAATACATTTAAATTGTAAAAAGGAAGCACTTGGAGTGATTTTCAGGCATTAAAATAGTTCAGAAAACAAAGATACATTGAAAAAACATGTTTTTTTTTAGTTCTAAGGTGGAGTTTTCCTTTAATATGATTGTTTCATTAGAACTACAACAGCAATCACAACTTAGGAAGGAAGCAAGCAATTCAAAAACTGGAGTCTAAAAGTCTGAATGCAATTCCATCAGGCAGTGCCAGACTCACAAGTGAAGTATCTTCCGTCATGCACATTTCAAGGAGAACAGAAGAAGAAGATGAACAGAGGCAGAACTACTGAACAGTTGCAGAAATTAAGACATTTTTAGCAGTGATTGAAAAATTATATACTGCCTTCTGTTGGTTTCTTGCTGTTACTTGCATTTACATGCATGCATACCACTGTTCATTTAACTATTCTTATTACTGTATTGTTCTGAGTACAATAAATACATGTAGACAACCATTTCAGTTAATACGCTTTACTGTTACATTCTCCTTTCGGATCTACAAGCATGCAACACAGATGCTGTCAGCTCTCTATGACAAATTCCCAAAGTTTGTTTATACACACTCATATTTATACCAAAAAGTCTGATATTTTTTCTCAAAGTCTGATGTATACCAGTTCTTTCTTTGTATAACAGTTTTCCTTTGTTCTTCTAATTAATGATTTGTCCTTGATTTAAGTTTGGTGGTCCAAGGAAATTCATTTATCTGAAACATAGTGTACCAGCACTATCTGTTACCTTGCTTGATGTTACATCTCTTTACTTCGTTGATGTCCTTCCAGCTACTATCTGCACAGTTATTTTTACAGACTTTGTTTCTCAATAACATACTCTTTTACATGGATGCCAAAATCTAATTAAGCTATGCCAGCACACTTACTGCTTTTTATTTTTCAGCATTTTATACTATTTCTAAATTAACCCTTTATATTTCATCTAATTCTTGCAGCTTTTTTATTCAAGCTAATAATCATGCTAGCAACAGTTTGAAAAGACAGTGTATACTAAATAGAACAGAGTACTAATATTCTTTCAGTGATAATCTTCATATATACTGCTTAAGCAAGGAAAAGTGCATTTTTGTTAGCCAGGTATATCTCAAGGTTTTTCTGAACCAATGGCTATTTTTAGTTGTCCTATGCGAAGAGGGACAGGTGGTAAAAAACAAAGGAAAGGAGCAAAAGCATGACCATATTAAAAAAAATAAAATAAAATAACCAGTCACAAACCCATGAGAAAAATAAAATGTATTTAATAGCAGTTATATATTAAAGTGCTTTCTTCCAGTAATTTGATAGCAAGGACTTTTTCAGACTGATTAACAAGGACTTTTTTCAGAGCTAAAACGGTTTTAGTTCTGAAGAAGTAGTTCCAATCAAATTACTGGATGAAAAAGCTTAACTGTTATATATAACTGCTACTAAATGTATTTTGGTTTATATGTTTGGTGATTTCTGTGACAAAATGAGATGCTGCCAGTCTAGCTAGCTAGAATTTTGTAAATAAATACATGTCATTGGTGAATATCGAAATGATTTATATAAGATCGTGGGTTACAAATGTATTAGAACTGTATGTCATGTGTATATCAAACTGCTTTTACAGATGTATGTTGAAAAGGTATTTGCACCATTGTGTTTAAAATGGATCCACAGTGTGCCCTACTGGAAAAGAACAGAAATGTGCATGCACTATTGTAACTGTTTAAATGGATATATTTTAACAGTGGAAACTGCGATACAGGAGGTTAACCTCAGTCTAGTAAATTTTAGAAAAACAACTGAAATTAAATTACTTAATGGCTGGGCTGTAAAGGATAGTATCTTTCAGTTTTCAATATAGTAAGAGGCATAATGTCTACACTAGCAAATTTCGGTATTGTCTTTTGGGTAGTTTAATTCCTAATCTTGAAAGCATGAAGGAATGCAATTGTTTTATGACTTTCAGCATCTGCCAGAGATATGAGAAGCCCTTGTCTGTATATTATTACAGGTAGATGCTAAATACTGCTAGCTTCATCAATGGTTGTTTTGCCTGGGAACTAGGAGTCAGATGACAAAATATTATGTCATTCTGCAAGTTATCCCAGCAGTAATATTTGAGATATTATTTTGAGAAGTCTCTTAATGAGACAGTGCATTCTGTACTCTTCCTTGGACCTGGCAACAACTATAAGATCCATTCACCACATCTGCCTTGCTCTAATCGTAAGTTTCTAGAGTATAATAATTATCTTAGATACAGTCAGGAATATAGTAAAGCTTAGTTTAGATAGTTTCTTTATTTATTTGGGACTGCCCAACAATGTTGTTTTAAATATTCCCTGTGGTTTTGAACTCTGATGTAACTGTGAATATATATTTAGTATTGTCTTGTTCTTTTATTATTTATGATTAAATATATTTAAACCTTTTTTTGTGGCTGATTTGTGTAGAGATATTTATGTTTTGAGAGTAATTGCATATTTATTTGGTGACACTATGTGGGTCACTCCTAATAGCCTTGCTCTTGGTTAAACTACCATTTTGTGTTAATATTAATATTACACAGTAAGATTGGACATACTTTGTTAAGGGCCTTAAAGTAGCTGATAAGGGGTTCTGGTGTCAGTGAAACTACCTTATAGTCTGGACAAAAGGGGCATGACTAGTAAACATCTGCCAGCCTTTCCCAGGTGTGTGTGTGTGTGTGTGTGTGTGTGTGTGTGTGTGTGTGTGTGTGTGTGTGTGTGTGTGTGTGTGTGTGCACGCATGTATGCGCAAATCAAAATCTCAAAGTCTCAAAGAGTGTGTATGGGTATGTTAGCTACTTGGGGAGGGACATGAAGCACTGGTTAGACAGAGAGAGTGTTGGAGGACTTGGCTTGGAACCCTGTCTGAGGACTCAACTCTATAGCTGTGCCAGTGGGGAGTCTTACTGGGGATCTGGAGAAAGGTAGAGGAGCCACCCTGGGACTGACTGTGGTCTCTGTGTGCTCTTAAGGGAAATTGCAGTTGATGCAGGGAGCTACATCTGGAAATACTGTGTACCAGTTATCCTCCCAGTGAATGTTCCCCACTGTTTCCAGTGGTAAGGATTGAGGCTCCTTGATTACTGGTTTGCAGTTGTGAGTCGCCATTCCTCATGGATTAGGAAGAGATTTATCACCCTACACTTGGTAAAATTGTTATTCCCCGGGCCACTGGGGCTTTAAGAAATAGGTCACACCTCTGTCTATACTTTCTTTTAGCAGGGTAATAGTATTAAGTACTGGAGTGTAATTCTGGTAAGAAAGTTTGAGCTGCAGTTGTTACATGCTGGTCTTCTAACTACTGATTTTATAGATTTAGGTTTTCTCTGAAACTAAGCATAGCTCTCAACCTTCCATCTCCAAAATGTGGAGCACTGTGTCTCATAATGTGGAACAGATGGGCAAGATGTGGAATGCTTACTAACAGTTTACTAGCACTTTCACCTAGAAAGCTCATAGGATGGTTAAAATGTGCTAGGTTGTAAATACGAAGCATCTGATTATTTTATGTTTTGTACCATGAATTTCAGTTAAAAGAGTTTTTAACACTGAATGCGTGACAAGCCCTTTGAATCTGAGACTGTGGAATATAACCTTTTTAGGACTCAAAATGAGGAGGGTTTTTCATAGTGAAGTATACTTGAGAAGTATATGGCTCAGTTATAGTTGATAACAAACCCTTAAGGCTTGTCAGTGAATGGGTGACTTGTAAATCTGCACCCTGATTGTAGAATGAATGTTTTCCAGCAGGGTGTTATTGTACAGGGAGTGCCCAGTGAACAACGAGTCCACACTTCACAGCAGCATATTAAGCTGCAGTGGACCTCGGACTGAAAGTAACCCCATTACTTCTGTTTATGCTTGTTAAGCAGTGCATTTGCTGTTTAGCAAGTATAAAATTAAAAAAAATTAAAAAAAAAGAAAGAAGGAAAAGCATCAGGCCTTAAAACACCCCTGGGTGGGCATTATTTAAACAGTAACATACACCCTGTTGGCATGCCTCTCACTGTACAGATTTTTGACTCATATTTTAGTCTATTCTTCATAACATTTCTGGTTTTCTTACAAATCTCTAAGGATTAAAGTCATTAAATAATGACATACATTCGAGTTTCGGACTTCGGACTTCATAGTTTTTATAAAATATATGCTAACACAAATCCTGTTATTCTAACAACTTTCTAAGCTTATAAGAGCAATATTTAAAATCTGGCTCTATTTTTGGGCCTTTGTCCCCCATTATTTTAGGTTTTGTCTGGATTTCTTGCCCTCAGAAGTTGAGAGGTATATCTGTTGGGACATTATTGCTTGCTTGTTAACCTAAAAGAAAATGAATCAGTGTGGGTCTCGAATTTCAGTTGCACTGCCTCTGTGCACATAATGCAAGTTTGTTTTATTAAGGCTGTTCCCATCAATATTTGCAGACTTATTTTTTGTTAAACTATTGAATTTTGTCAGCATGTTGTTTCTTATTTTCTCATATTAACACTTTAGGATCTTGTTTATTAACATTTTCTTGTGTAAAAGAGACTTGTGTGAGGTGTTAACTGTTTTATTGTTACATTCTGAAATGCTATGGATACCATTTTGTGCATTTCTGCTCTGTTTTCAGTGGTTGTTGTTTATTTAACATACATTAATGTAAACAGAAAGGAATTTTGGTTATTTGGTTAGTGGTTATCAGTGTGTGACTGTTGTAGATTAAAGCAGCCTGTCTCAGCAGTGTACTTTGGACAAACAATGGCTAAGATGTGTACTGTAAGAGGACTCTGTGATGTAATAACTTCATCAGGCTTGTTTTTACCAGGCTGAGGAGTGGTGATTCATCACTGTGATATAGCAGAAATTCCCCAAGGCTCCAAGAGCAGAATAAGTTTTTTTTTTTTACATTTATTTCATTGAATTGCACTTTTTAACACTTATAGTTGTGCTATACAGCTAATCTATTACATTTTGCACTGTTATAAAGCTTTTTTTTACTGTTTCACTGCATTTTTGTACTGTTTTATACTGTTTTAACTGTATTTTCATTGCTAGATAGTATTTGATCACTGTAATTGCATTTTTATTGAATTACTTAACTTTAAACTGCTTTTTTATACTGAGAGTTGTATTTTCTGTTTGTGAGTGCTCTATCTTTTCTGTGCATTTTTATGAGGTTTCTATGTTCTAGTCAGGTACAATAGTCTGGATAGAGGCCTGCTGTTATCCAGGCCTGGCTGTTTTGCTTGTTGCATTTCCTGTGTTTCTGACAGCCATCTTATGCTGGTAGTGGTTTGTCTTCTCTGTTAGTGAGAGTAACAGGGCTGCCTGACCTTCTCTAGCACAAGTGATTGGTTGAAGGAGAAGGAACTAGCAGGATTGGGTAGTAATTTGAGCTTCTAGATTCTTCCATCTTTTCTGGTATTTAAACCCTGTGTCTACAGGGGGCTGTGCTTGTTTTTACCAGGCAGAGGAGTGGTAATTCATCACTGTGACATAGCAGAAATTCCCCGAGGCTCCAAGAGCAGAATCATTTTTTTTTTACATTTATTTCATTGAATTGCACTTTTTAACACTTACAGTTGTGCTATACAGCTAATCTACTTACATTTTGCACTGTTACAAAACTTGTTTTTACTGTTTCACTGCATGTTTGTACTGTTTTATACTGTTTTAACTGTATTTTCATTGATGTTGTAATGATGAATGTTGTTAGTGCATATGCTCCATAAGCTGGGGTGCGATGGATGAGAAAGAAAAAATCTGGAGTGAGTTGGATGAAGTGGTGATAACTGTACCCAAGGGTGAGAGACGGGTGATTTGAGCAGATTTCAGTGGACATGTTGGGAAAGGGAACAAAGGGGATGAGGAAGTGATGGGTAGTTATGGTGTTAAGGAAAGGAATGCAGAAAGTCAGATGGTAGTGGATTTTGCGAAAAGGATGGACATGGCTGTGATGAATACTTATTTTAACAAGAGGGAGGAGCATAGGGTGACATACAAGAGTGGAGGAAGATGCACACAGGTTTATTATATCTTATGTAGAAGGGCCAGTCTGAAGGAGATTGGAGACTGTAAAGTGGTGGCAGGGGAAAGTGTAGTTAGGCAGCATAGGATGGTGGTTTGTAGGATGACATTGGTGATCAAGAAGAGGAGGATGAGTGTGATGGCAGCACCACCAAGGATCAAATGGTGGAAACTGAAAAAGGGTAATTGTGAAGTGATGTTTAGGAAAGAGTTAAGACAGGCACTGAGTGGCAGTGAAGAGTTACCGAATAGCTGGGTAACTACAGCAGAGCTAGTAAGAGAGATGGCTAGAAAGGTGCTTGGTGTGACATCTGGAAAGAGGAAAGAGGACAAGGAGACCTGTTGGTGGAATGAAGAAGTACAGGAGAGTATACAGAGAAAGAGGTTGGCGAAGAAGAAGTGGGATTGTCAGAGAGATGAAGAAAGTAGATAAGAGTATAAGGAGATGAGGTGCACGGCAAAGAGAGAGGTGGCGAAGGCTAAGGAAAAGGCGTATGATGAGTTGTATAAAAGGTTGGACACTAAGGAGGGAGAAAAGGACCTGTATAGACCGAGGGACCAAGTTAGTAAAGATGTGCAGCAGGTAAGGGTGATAAAGGATAATGAGGGAAATGTACTCACAAGTGAGGAGAGTGTGTTGAGCAGAAGGAAAGAGTACTTTGAGGGGCTGATGAATGAAGAGAATGAGAGGGAGAGAAGGTTGGATGATATGTGGATAGTGAATCATGAAGTGCAGTGGATTAGCAAGGAAGAAGTAAGGATAGCTATGAAGAGGATGAAGAGCAGAAAGGCTGCTGGTCCAGATGACATACTTGTGGAAGCATGGAGGTGTTTAGGTGAAATGGCAGTGGAGTTTTTAACTAGGTTGTTTAATGAAATCTTGGAAAGTGAGAGGATGCCTGAGGAATGGAGAAAAAGTGTTTTGGTACTGATTTTTAAGAATAAGGATGATGTGCAGAGCTGTAGTAACTACAGAGGGATTAAATTGATCAGTCACAGCATGAAGTTAGGGGAAAGAGTAGTGGAAGGTAGGTTAAGAAGGGAGGTGATGATTAATGATCAACAGTATGGTTTCATGCCAGGAAAGAGCACTACAGATGTGATGTTTGCTTTGAGAGTGTTGATGGAGAAGTACAGAGAAGGTCAGAAGGAGTTGCATTGTGTCTTTGTGGATTTAGAGAAAGCATATGACAGGGTGCCTAGAGAGGGGTTGTGGTATTGTATGAGGAAGTCAGGAGTGTCAGAGAAGTATGTAAGAGTGGTACAGGATATGTACAAGGGTAGTGTGACAGCGGTGAGGCCTGCGGTGGGAGTGACGGATGTGTTTAAGGTGGAGGTGGGATTACATCAAGGATCAGCTCTGAGCCCTTTCTTATTGTTATGGTGATGGACAGGTTGTTGACAGATGAGATCAGACGGAGTCGTCATGGACTATGATGTTTGCAGATGACATTGTGATCTGTAGTGAGAGCAGGGAACAGATGGAGGAGACCCTGGAGAGGTGGAGATATGCTCTAGAGAGATGAGGAATTAAGGTCAGCAGGACTAAGACAGAATATATGTGTGTGAATGAAAGGGAGGATAGTGGAATGGTAAGGATGCAGGAAGTAGAGGTGGTGAAGGTGGATGAGTTTAAATACTTGGGATCAACAGTTCAGAGTAATGGTGAGTGTGGAAGAGAGGTGACGAAGAGAGTGCAGGCAGGATGGAGTGGGTGGAGAAGAGTGTCAGGAGTGATTTGTGACAGATGAGTACCAGTAAGAGTGAAAGGGAAGGTCTACAAGAGGGTAGTGAGACCAGTTATGTTATATGGGTTGGAGTCAGTGGCATTGACAAAAAGACAGGAGTCAGAGCTTGACGTGGCAGAGTTGAAGATGTTAAGATTTGCACTGGGTGTGACGAGGATGGACAGGATTAGGAATAAGTATATTAGAGGGTCAGCCCAGGTTGGAAGGTTTGGAGACAAAGCAAGAGTGGCAAGATTCTGTTGGTTTGGAGATGTGCTAAGGAGGGATGCAGAGTATATTGGGAAAAAGATGCTAAGAATGAAGCTGTCAGGTAACAGGAAAAGAGGAAGGCCTAAGATAAGGTTTATGGATGTGGTGAGAGAGGACATGCAGATGATTGGTGTGAAAGAGCAAGATGCAGAGGACAGGAAGAAATAGAAACAGTTAACCTGCTGTGGCGACCCCTGACGGGTGCAGCCGAAAAGAAAAAGAAGAATTGCATTTTTATTAAATTACTTTAAACTGCTTTTTCTTACTGAGAGTATTATTTGCTGTTTGTGAGTGCTCTGCCTGTGCTTTTCTGTGCATTTTTGTGAGGATTCTGTGTTTTAGTCAAGTAGAATAGTCTGGATAGAGGTCTGCTGCTATCCAGGCCTGATTGGTTTGCTTTGTTGAGTTTCTTGTATTTCTGGCAGCCATCTTATGCTGGTAGTGGCTTGTCTTCTCAGTTAGTGAGAGTAACAGGATTGCCTGACCTTCTCTAGCACAAGTGATTGGTTGAAAGTGCTTGGGCAAGCAGGATTGGGTAGTAATTTGAGCTTCTAGATTTTTCCATCTTTTCTGGTATCTAAACCCAGTGTTTACAGGGTGTTGCACTTGTTTGCTCATTGCACACCGCCTCTGCACTGTTTTAACTCATTGCAAGGTATCTTAGTTGCATTTTTTCCCTTACCAGCACTCCTGTGTAACTGATGCCTCTCTCTTGCAACTACTGTGATTTTATCCAGCCCTACTCACACCTATAGTTACTCTATTCAGATAGTACCCACTCTACCATCCTTGACCTCTCTTCCACAGATTCTGACAACCATGGACAGACAATTTCCTGTGGTTTCTCCTGCCAGTCTTACTGATATGGGCATCCTGAGACAGTGTAGCAACTGAATATACATAAGGATACGACTACTCCAAACAAAAAAGCTGCGGAGTCACCAATAAGTGTCCAGTCACCTCTGATTAAAAGATATTTATTCCACAACGAGAAATAAACAACACGCTAATGAAAATAACAACGGTTAAGCGCTTTCACCCATCTAAATGGGCTTCATTAGAACACTGTGATTAGTAAAAGAACGCCTTATAATACAAAATTGGCACCAAAATCAGCTTGATTTAAACATTTCCTCTTAAAAATTCTTAAAGCTGTATCAACCTATAATACCATATGTAAGAGCTTACCATCTAAAAATAAACATATAATATACACCATTCATATAACCTGAAATTTAATCCAGACTGTATCTTCTTGATATTAAAAATATATGTGATGCATGTTAAAAATATATTATAAAATTATTGTAAAATTGAACTATTAAAATGCGTGTCTAAACTGCCCGTCCTACTGTCAAAACCTACATATTTCATATACATTGACATCTTACGATATAGCCTTAACCTAATAATGATAATAATGAGTGTTCCTACATGTCATAAGACAATGCTGAGGATTGAAAAAATAAGAATAAAAAGTAAAGTAGTAACTAGGTAAGAGAAATATTTAACTTGAACACATGCGTCCATCCGAATGCGTTCGCAATAGACTCTATGCCAATTGGTAGCAGTATATAAAAATATATACAAAATGAATCTAACTTGTCTATTATGAGACCACCATACAAATAACACCGCATAAATTGTATACTGCTACCCTATATAAAAATATAATTGTGGCCATATTGGCTACAATAATATATAATGTAAATGGCTGTACTTTGCATAAAAACTGATACATAGTATTAGTGACTAAACGGATGCAGGAAATGTATCCAAGGAAACAATGTATACAAAAGATTTGTATACATGCAAAAAAAGCAACAAATGTATCCAAAGAAAATATATCCAAAAAAAGTCTATCCAAAAAGATATATATAGCAGAAGATATATACAAATGTCGATTTCTTGTGTTTCCTACTTATATGCATTTTAGAAAAACATTGTAAGAAACTTGGTAAACGCTAAAAGATATGAGAACTTAGTGGACGTTAGGAAGACAATCCCAGTTGGATTATAATGCTAATTCATTTCCAATATGGGCTCACAGGAAATTAAATCATTAAGCCCAGGTGGCGTTGTTGCATCCAAATACAACTGTCACCAAGTCTCCCTATAGCTTAATGCGGTCTTATGATCTCCTCCCCTGGGATCCTTCCTAATGGTGTCTAAAATAACAAATTTAAATTCATGCTTGTTTCCTTTCATTTCTATATGTCTATATAAAGCATTAGTGGGGTCCTTCCTCCTGATGTTGTACATATGTTCATATATGCATTTTTTAAGACATCTCTCTGTCTTCCCCACATAATAACTTGCACATTCATTACACAAAGCCATATAAACCGCCATTTTTGTATTGCAATTTCCTTTGACGAATTTAACTATAGGCTTAAATATGTTTTGTATTACCACTTCTTCTTTATCAAATATATGTCTACCCTCTTGCATGATCCACATTTTGTAGTATGATGAACCTTTCTACTATTTCTATCACTATTACCTGATTTATGTTGCTCCAAATAACCTTTGATGTTTTTTCCCCATCTTGAAAACTGTTCCTGGTTTTGTACCTATTATTTCAGATAAGTGGGACTCTCCTGTGATCAAATACCAATATGTATTTATAATATTAATCAATTCTTTGGCAATTGGGCTGTATAGAATAATGAGAGATCTCTGATGTTGATCTATCTCTTTGTACTTCCTATTCATATTCTTAAAAGACTTTTGTACCCGATTACTGTCTGCACCAGATCCTAATAAAGGTTTGTATTTTCTCCCCCATTCTTGTAAAGCATATTGTCCCACACCATGCATCATTTCTAATGGCTATCCCCTCTCCTGAAACATACCAGTTATAAATTTAATTTCATCTACTAGTGTGTTATAATCTGAAGTCATACATACAGCTCTTATACATTGTCCTTTATAAATATTATATTTTAACTTTTCTGGATGAAAACTACCATATTCAAGATAGTCATTGGAAAATGTATTTTTCCAATGTATTTTAGAATGCAAACCACCTTCATGTTTGTAAATGTATGTATCCAGAAAGGCGATTCCTTCATAACTATGAGAATATGTGAATTTAAGAAAATCACTGCTGTTGTTTAAAAATTGAATGAATTCATCAAATTTGTCCATACTTGCATTCCATAAAATGTATATATCATCCAAAAATCTGAAATAGTGTATAATACTAGTAAAGTGTGCACTAGGGAACAAGGTGTTATCTTCCCAATCAAGCATAACCAGGTTGGCAAACATGGGAGCACAAGCTGCTCCCATAGCTACCCCCCTGGTCTGCTTGAAGTGCTCACCCTCAAAGTATATGACGTTGTTGTCTAACACTATATTCATACATCCCATAACTAAACTGACTTCATCCCAATTTAGGTCCGAATGTTTCATAATGCTATTACAAAAGGCATTGAGTCCTGCTTGTTTAGGGATACAAGAAAAAAGATTGATGACACCAATGGTAACAAATGTCAATCCATCCTTCCAAGATTGGGTGGGATACTTACTTAGAAACTTCTACGAGTCTTTTACCATGTGTGGTATTTTGTTTTATATATGTTTTAATCTTATATCAATAAGTTTACCCATAGGAAATGTTTTCGACTTGCTACCTGATATAATAGGTCAAAATGGTGGGTCAAGAGTGTTCTTATGGACCTTTGGTAAGCCCACTAAGGTAGCAAGCCTAGGGTACTTTACCTTCAAAAACTTGTATGTGTCCTTTGTTATCCTGCCATCAATATAAAATTCTTCTATATAAGAATCTATTCTTAGATATGCAATGTTAATCTCATTGATAGAGACTGGTTCATAATTACCTGAACCATATAAAATATCATACATTATTTTGGTATATTCGATGTTATCATATATAACAACCCCACCACCTTTATCAGGTTTCATAACCCAGATACTAGTATATGACTGAAGTTTATTTAATGTTTCCCTTTCTTTTTTAGTCAAATTGCTAGTGAATTTCATTTTCTTGCATTCACTATACAAGTTATAAGTCTCCCTAGTCACTATTTTTTCATAAGTGTTTATAATAGGGTGACTAGGTGGAACGTAAGTACTCTTTTGACTAATCCCTATGTCAAAGATGGATGATTCATTATTAATAGTATTTATCCTATCATTATACATTATTGCTAAATTCATCTTTCTAGTAAATTTTTTGATTTCACATAGAAAATCCACTACATCAATACGAGGGGTTGGTATATATTTCATCCCCTTTGCCAATAAATTAAAATGTGTGTTGTATATTGTTATATTGGAATAATTATAAATATTAAAACTGTTAAATGTGTATGTCCTATCTTTCACTTTAATTTTGTTGTCAGCATTGGAATTACTAATAATGCTATTTTCTACCACCACTTGTTGTTCCCCCATTCCTTCTGTTTGTCCTTCACTCTTGTATAATGTTGTTGCTGAAAATTGTTCCTGTATGGTTGCCCTTGTGGTACTTGGTCCCTCCAAAAATGTGGTTCATTGTGGTAGCACGGGTCTACTTTGGATGACCGAAATGCCAGTTCACCGACACGCAAAACACCGAGACCAAACAACCGAAAACACACAATACCGACAACTCACAAAACCGAACACCATTACACCGACACACAAAACGTAAACTACACATTACACACAATTACATATCCACTAACCTTAACCCAAACCCTAACCCTAAGGTCCGACTCTACGGCACACTTACCCTACCCGCACCCTAACCCTAACTCACTTAACCCACCCCTAAACCTAAAGTCCGTCACTATTGCACACTTATCCTACCTGCACCCTAACCCTAACTCACTTAACCCACCCTAAAACATAAAGCCCATCACTATCGCACACTCACCCTACCCGCACCCTAACCCTAACTCACTTAACCCGCCCCTAAACTACAGTCCATCACTCTCACACACTTACCTTACCCGAACCCTAAGTCCGACACTACCGCACACTCACCTTTCCCACACCCTAACCCTAAATCCCTCACTATCGCACACTTACCTGTCCGCTTCCTAACCCTAAATCCCTCACTATCGCACACTTACCGAGTCGCGCTCACACGTTGCCCATGTCGGTCTTTCGGCTGTCGGGATTTCACCTTGTCGATCACCTTCATTTTCGGTTGTTTGGTCTTGGTGTTTTGCGTGTCGGCGAACTGGTGTTTCGGTCATCCAAAGTAGACCCGGTAGTACACTTTGTGTTTGGTATTACCTACACTTTGTTCATCATGATGTATCATGTTTTTAGATCTCCACTTCCCTTTAACATTGTGCCAATTGTAAGCCACCCCCTTCCTATAATATTCCACATCTCTAAGAATCTTTCTCTGTTTGTTTTCACAAATGTTATGAATCCATCTTTCTGCTATATTAAATTGTTTGCAATATAATCTTTCCCATTCCGAAAATAATAAATCGTTTGTGATTTTGGTATTTAACCTCTCCGTTTCCTGTACCAGTTTACACAACTTCTCATCATTATATTTTATAATCATTTTCATGAAATTAACACCACAGTCATCAAAAAAAGTATTAAATTCCCCTACTGCATTGTCTGTCAACACTATTCCCATAGGCATTTTAAAAAAATCTTAAACCTTTGGGAACTATTTTCATATTAATACATTTCTGTAAATATGCATTGTCAGCCTTAAGGCCATTAATATTTTTTAACTTTTTCCCCAATTAAATAAATCATATCCTTCAAACTTCCCACCGATTCTGAGTTGGTGTTATTGCTGTCAGTGTCATGAGATATTTTGTCAAAGTTACAGTTAGTATTCAAAAATGTGTTGAATTGTATCTCTTTATTGATACCAACTCTTCCTGATAGTGTTTCAGGATTAATTAGGGAAGAGACAGTACCTTTATGATGTTGTGCATGACTGCCAGTAACAGTCGAATAAGTTTTTGTAGGAAACGCTCTCTTGGGCTTGGCGCCAACATGTTTAGCTTCATCATCAACATCGTATATGGAAAAGTCAAACATGAAATCAGAAATATTGATTTTGCTGCTGTTGAGTGGCTCTGTGTTGTCTAACGCCTGCTCAGTCTCTATGGGACAACGTCTAGCCCCTATACTCTGTCTATCTTTTAATCATAGGTGACTGGACACTTATTGGTGACTCTGTGGCTTTTTTGTTTACAGTGTAGCAACTGCCTCATGTACATGGACAACCGTCTTCTTCTACCACCTAGGAACACAATATGTGAGAGATGCAATTACATTAAGAACCTAGAATCCTTGCTGTCTCAGTCACAAGCAAGTACATCTAGCACTGAGAAGGTTGTCTGCACAAACACCACACCTCTAACACCACTCACACCTGTACAGTACATTCCTACATATGTGGAGGTTCTCAGCAAAAACATATCTAAACAAAAGAGACCTGTGAGGCAAAAGCATACACGCACATAATAACCAAGCACCACACATAGTACACATGCCTGTATCTTGCAGCCTGTGAGGCCCAGCCACAAACCCAACATACTAGTCATAGGAGACTCTATTGTGCCCTTACCAGGCCAGACAAGGGGAAAGTCATGGTAAGTTGCTTGTCGGGTGCTAGAGTCCACCATATCACTCATGCACTCAAGTCTCTCAACAGCAGGTACTGTTATGGCTCTGTCATAGTCCATGTTGGTGTGAATGACTTGAAACGTACCTCTCTGGACTATGTGAAGAGAGACATGATTGAGCTTGCTGAATATGTGTCCCAGGCAGGTATGTCTCTAATCTTAAGGAGCATCCTACCATCACCCAGAATGATGCCTCAGTACAAATAGAAAATGATTGACTTTAACAATTGGCTTAGTTTCTGGCGTCATTCCAAGGGGATCCCGTACATGACAGCCTGGGAGGACATGATTGACAGACCACGATGCTTTGCCAGAGATGGCCTTCATCTGTTTCCCTGGACTTCAGGCTTCTGGCAAAGGCTTTTCCCTCTACCATAGTGCCTTTGTTAGGCAAAGTCATAAGGACAAAATTACCAACTTGAAAAATTCTTCTAAATGAAATTTAAAGGTCATGTAGCTAAACGCTAGGAGTCTTAACATGAAACTGCACTCATTGCAAGCATTCTTCACCCTGGAAGATGCTGACATTTGTGCAGTCACTGAAACCTGGTTCAAAGCTGCGGAGAGCACCCCAGCCTTACCAGGTTACTTGTCCTACCATACTTTCAGACCCAAAACAGAGGGCTACAAAGCCAAAAGAGGTGGAGTTTCAATATTTATCAAAGACATACACACATCCAGGCTGGTCAAACAGTATGACACACAAGAGACACTCCAGGTGCAGTTAACTGTTGACAAAACACCCATTCAAATCATAGCTAGCTTCAGACCCCCCACTATGATGCAGGAGGCCCACTCCACCTACCTGGACTTACTTGAATCCATCAAGATTCAGTCCTCTACCCTGATCCTGGACAACTTTAACTACCCAACCATAGAATGGAAGACCTATTCTAGCTCTAACACGAATGCCCAGAGATTCCTCGACTTTGTCAATGCCAATACATTGGATCAGCTGGTCGAAACCACCACAAGAGGTGAAAATATTCTGAACCTGGTGCTAACCAACATGAGTAGCTACTGTAGCACCCCTACAGTGTCATCTTCCTTGGTAAGATCTGACCATAAAACAATCATTTTCAAAGTCACCGTTTTCCTTGACCCCCCCCCCCCCCCTGCCAGGGTCAAACAAAAAAACTTTTCCAAAACTGACTACAACCTCCTAAGAGCAAGTATAAGCAGCTTCACAGCAACCATCCCTTCATTTGGAACAAGCACTAATGTCCAATCCTACACCAAAAAACTATATGAGCACCTATATAGTTGCAGGGACTCAGCTGTATCTGACAGGACCAAATCATCTTCCTCAAGGAAGATTAAACCTGTCTGCAATAAACAGACTCTATAATAAAAGGAAAGAAATTGAAGTCCAGAACCAAAAAGGAGCAGGTGCCAAGTTGGAAGCAATCTCTCCTTTGTCTGAACAAGCAAATAATGTCACTGCTGAAATCCTCTAAGGTAAACTTTGAGTCCAAATTGGCCACATCCACTAAGGACAATCACAAGGTCTTCTTCGCATACATCTGCAGTCCCAAAGGTAACTTCCAAATCTGCTCTGAATTGGTGGTCAAGAATACCACATACACAAACACCATAGATATAGCCAACCTGCTGGCAGACACGTTCAGTGAAAACTTCACCCCCCTATCCCCCCATCAGTAAACCAGGACATCCCCAGCACCTGCCCCCTTCTCTCATCACTAGGGAGCAGGTAATTAATGCCCTCTCAAAAGCAAAAAATAAAGCCTCCATGGGAATCAACAACATCCCTGGCTGTGCCCTACATGAACTCGGGCAAGAGCTCTCAGCACCACTACACACCCTATTCAACCAAAGCCTGTGCACCGGCTGCATCCCAGCAGAATGGAGGACCTCCACTGGCATCTCTCTGCACAAAAGAGGAGCGTCCACCAACCCAGGCAATTATAGGCCCATCAGCCTAACTAGCCTGATCTGCAAGGCCATGGGACACATTATCATGGACCTTATAAACAAGGACATTGGCAACCTCCAAACACTTGATACCATACAGTTTGGTTTTGATAAATGGAGATCATACCTGTTAAACTTGGTCGCCTTCTTCAAAACAGTCACCAAAGCCATGGATGAGGGGAAGAGAGTGTGCACTCCCTACCTTGACCTAGCCAAAGCCTTCAGCACTATTCCCCACTTGGGCATAATAGATAAACTCTCCCAGCTAAGCATCGACCCATATGTATCAGATGGTTAGAACTGGCTCACTGATAGAACCACCTCAGTCAAAATAGGGGAAGCCACCTCTAGTAGTTGACCCATAACAAGCCCCAAGGATCGGTCTTGGGGCCTCTGTTTGGGATGTATACTTTTCTGAGGTACAAGAAAAATCCAGTGGTCTGTGGCTGACCAAGTTTGCAGATGTCTGCAAGCTGGGCACTGTCATAAATTCCCCTAGTGATGTGAACATCCTCCCAGAGGGCCTTACCCGAACTAATGACTGGTGCCAGAAACATGGCCTCAAACTGAATGCCAAGAAATGCATCATTATCCCTTTTGGAAAAAATGGTGTCCCGACTAATTATTGCATTAATAACAATGTACTAAGCATGCAATCAGTCATGAGGGACTTGGGAACCCAGGTTGATAGCAACCTGTTTTTTGACCACCATGTTGCCTCCATTGTACAGAAGGCTTTTGTACATGGCCCATCTCATAAATAAAGGTATTTCATCCATGAACAAGGAGGTCATAACATCCCTGTACTCCTCCCTTATCAGACCCATTATAGAGTACAATGCCCCTTTTGGCATGTACCATGCCAAGCACATGCAGCAGTTGGAGAGAACACAGAGGTTCATAACCAGGAAAATTCAGAGTCTCAAACACCTATCCTATACAGATAGGTTAAAAGCCCTGTCCCTCTAGTCAGTCTCATATAGACTGCTCAGAGGTGACCTGTGTCTGGCATACAAGGCTGTCTCAGACTCAGGCTTGATGGAGTTGCTGCATATCCGTAAGTCAAACTCCACTCACGCAACTCACAGACAAGGTCTCACCCTGGTCTGCAACATTAATAGAAATTGTTGGAGGGATAGATTTGTGTCCAAACAACTCCCCTATTTGTGGAATAGACTCCCTCTCCATGTCAAGCAGTGTAGCTTATTAGCCCTGATTAAGAGGAGCCTGAACGACTGGATTTGAAACAGAAAATATACACCTGGGATCCCACCTGTGTCCCTGCTGGACAAGGAAAACATGTGCTGACTTTGTGGGAGCATGGGTGAAATTCTTTCCTAGGATTATAAGGGCATCTGGGCCAATAGCTTAGTATCGTCCTACGAACTCCTAATGATGGGATATAGAATGGCACAGGTATGAAAGAACAGACTCACAAATGTTCACATGTGGGCATAAGTGATTTGTTGCAAGATGCACATTTTCACAAAAATGTGAAGTAAGAAGGCATAGGAAATGTACTTTTTTCCAAGCAAATTATTTTAGTCACAAAGAGAGTAGTATTAAGGAACTATTAATTTAGGGAAATGGTGAAGTTTTGTTGCCTGCTGTCTTTCAAAATTGCATAAACTGAGGGTACTGTTACAGACAATGTATGATGTCTCAGAGTAAGAATACGTTAGTATTGTTTATGCTTCAGGACAGACCAGAATGGTGCAGTAGAAATAGAAGGCGTTTGATATCATTTGTTCCAGTACTCATTGTAAAAGGGGATTGAAGTATGAATGCTATGGTAATCATTAAATAATGATAGACATTTCAGTTACACACCAACATTCAGAGGCATCTGCAATTTATCCCCTATGTCTCTTTATTGCTCTAAATACTTTAGGTGCCATCCAAAATACTACAGAACAGGAGGAATTTCAAGTGCAGGGGAGAAGCTGCTTTAAAATCTGACATGCCCCCATCAGTGAAGGAAGAAGTTACACACCAGCATTCAGAGGCATCTGTCATTTACCCATCTCTGCCTCTTTACTGTTCTAACTACTTTAGGTAATTGTAGCATCTGTTTTTGTTTCCTCTTTTACAAAGCTTAAGTAACATTGCCACAGCCAAGACTTATATACAGAGGGCATAAATTGCTGTATTTTACTGATGTAATCTCCCTCTATGTGTGTTGCTTTCATGTTTAAGCATCCTTGAGCACCCAGTGATACATCATTGCAGTTGTACACCATTCTGCAGGGATAGCCTAATCACTAGTTTACAGTGGTGCCAGTTTTTAGTTTCTGTCTTTTTTTTTTGTCACAGCATAACATTGCCTCAGGCCATTTCTTTACCTTTTTTGGGTTGGGTGTGCAGTACCACTGGGTTTAAGAAGGCCCAGACTGATTGTCTCCTACATTAGTGGGAGGTGTGTCCCTCACTCCCCGCCCCCCCCAAGCCACACATTTAATCCCTCTGCTCTCCTCCCACTTTTTAATAACATCAGAAATCAGCTTAAAGACACGGCTAAATATCAGAACCATTTCCAAACATTCATCACTCTATACCATCCATCACAATAGTATCACTTGCTTAAAACTACATCGCTCACTCTCCATCCCCTTACAGCATACATCTAGAGCCCCCCCCCCCCCCACCAGGAATTCAGCTACTCAGCACATCTCCCATTACTCATAGGTGCCAGAAGCTGTTGAAGATTGGGGGGGGGGAGGGGGGAGGGTGAGAGGGGCACTTAGTGATCTAAAAAGGGCATTTTTTTATAACTATTTACTACCATAGCATATGTTCACTTGGAGGACTTTTAAGCTTAGTCAATTCCCTTTTGGTGCTTGAATTAACATTTTCTGATTGATCTTACCTATTCCATGGCTGATAATTGTATATTAGCCCTAGTGAGAACAACTGTGATCATTCCATAGATAATTTGAGGGGACCCATATAAGGGATGCAGCATTTAGGAACTGCCTCCATCCATTAGTGGCATGAGGGACAATCCTGGAGTACATTTTCTATTACCCATCCTTAGGTCCAAATTGCATTTGAATATGGACGGATGATCTTTGTTTTATTTTTACGGATAGTCTGTTCTGGAACAGTGGTAACCTCTGTGATATATAACTATCTGAATTAGTTCACTGCATTTCAAGTGAAAAAGGAATAAATGGTAAAGATACTACAAAACTGCTTTTTAAATATACAATTATGTATGCCAATGAGCCACAGGAAAAAAAAGGTCATTGTCATTTAACATGTTTTGATTTCAAAATACATTTTTATTAATATGATCACTGAGACCAGCAGATCAGTAAGCCTGCAATCTCAGCTACCACTCTAATTCATGGCCTTCTAGTGGAGTTTCATAACCAGCTCCTGCACAGTCCAGCACTTGTCCATGAAAAAAAAATGTTGAAAGAATGGAGGCTGTACCATTTTAGCCTGAGTTTCAGTACTGATGCTATAATAATCTGGTCAGCATAAGGATCTACCCATGTCTGGATGGCCAGTTCTAAACCACAATGCCCTTGAAAGTGCTGGCATGTTGAAAAGCTGTAAGATCAGCTAAGAAATGTAATCTGGTGAAGGGGTGGTCTCTGCAGATGCTGCTGATGACAGTAGACAGTAACCATAGGTCATCCTTCCTTCTTTTCATGGCCTGTATTTTCTCTAATGTTAGAGTACACCAAAGGAAATGATGGGGAAGAGACATGCTCCTCTTTTTCCACATGCATGCATATATACTGATGATACATATCAACTGTCAGTTACCAGAGAACTTACTCTAATGTTTTGAGCTGGAATTAAACTATATTTGTCTTTCTGGAAACTGCCTGGGCCTTCCCTTGTACAGCTAGCTGAGTTGAGGATTACATGATGGAAACAAGACTGGCGGTCATTCTGAACAGGAACTAACATGCCTGGAATCCACTTGAAGCTCTTCCCACCTGAAAATGTTCTTCCTCACCCAAAGACAGCTACACAACCTTTAAGGCAGCAATAGGAAGTATTAACTATGTCTGCTTGAAAAAAGCATACAGATGTACCCAACCTTTCATCCATGGCTAACTGCCATTGTGGGCCTAGCCAATTTTACTTTCAATGGTAAGAATCACATTTTGTACCTGGTGTTTGCTAGATAAATACCTTATACCAACCCCCAACATCTGGTGGAAGGACTGTTCCCTTGTAAAAGTTCTCTACTGTGGGGACAAAACTGATTACATAATACCTGATAGAGATATGGCTGGTTACAGGAAGACAATATTAAGTAGGATAATTTTTGTTACATCAAGGTACCCAATGCTGGAGTCTGCACCTGGCTGGGGTTGATTGTAATGTCAGGACCCAGTGTGCCTAAGTAAAACAGTCTAGTACCAGGGAATAACACCCGTGTACCATCCTCTGGGGAGAAGACCAGAGAGGCCAATGGCTAACCTGGAGTAGGAGGTTTACTTGGAGTAGACTTAATCTGCTGTTCTGAAAACTGAAGTATAGTGCTTGGAAGAAAATGTGTAAAATAGCAGTGTAACAAACCAATCATTCCAGGGACAGCAGTTTATTAAAATAGTAAATGTTAAAATGGAAACAACCTTCTTCTTTGTTCATATGTAATTTAATTACACCTCACTAAAGCTAATATAATAACTGGTAGACCAGCCAGACTGGGCAAAACATTCAGATTTGTGTTCCTAGTTGCAAACAATGTTTGAAATATTTTAAAATGCCTTAATAATAACTAAATAAAATGTATTAAAACATATGACAGAAAAACAGGTACATATCCACTGTTTCAAATGAAATTAAAAACACAAATTTATCAAGCATTTCTATCAAACATTTTTAATGAACTTCTTGGTATCGCTGAGCCTTAAGGAATGTCTGATGCTAATGTTGTTGTTTAATCCAAAACCCCCATAGACTCCTAAATACAATTGTCAGGTATTATTTTAGAGATGTAACAACTTCTTTTGATCTCCACATCTATTCATTTTCTGTATCACTTGCGAAGGCTAAAACTTAAAATTATTAATTACAGCACACCTAACAGAGTATTATTAGCATCATTAACAAAATTCTGATTTCTAACATCATACCCACTTTGAAATCCTAAAATATAGGCTGTCTTTTGCACCTCCCCAACATAAAAACTAGAGCAGTCACAAGCTGCAGCATAAATACCTCCTGTTGATTAGCAATTAGCCCATGCATTCCAATAATAGTTGACTTGATTTTCCGGACAAATAGATATACTATAGAAATAACCCACGCCTGGGTGTGGGTAATGCTGGATTTACCCATGGTTGGTGTGGTTTGGTCACGAGGGCTTCGCCCTCGTGACCCAACAAAGCCAACCGTGGGTAAATCCAGCATTACCCACACCCAGAAGTGGATTATTGCTATTATACAATGACATTATTTAAGAAAAAAAAATATTAATTTTTTTAAATAATGGCATTGTATAATGCCTGCTTGCTGCCCTTCCGCAGCTGTCTGGTATTCTGTGGCAGTTCTGATGTACTGCGCATGCATATGCCTATGCAGTACATCAGAGCTGTGGGTAAAAGGAACGGAGAAAGCAAGATCTCCGTTGCTTTTTACAAACTGTTTCGCTATGTTAAATGGGTTTAACATAGTAAGACAGCTTTAAAAAAAGCAACGGAGTCGTTGCTTTTTTTAAAGCTGTCACGCTATGTTAAACCCATTTAACATAACGAAACAGTTTGCAAAAAGCAATGGAGAAAGCAATATCTCCGTTGCTTTTTACAAACTGTCTCGCTATGTTAAACGAGTTTAACATAGCGAGACAGCATTAAAAAAAGCAACGGAGAATCTCTGTTGCTTTTTTAATGCTGTCTCGCTATGTTAAACGAGTTTAACATAGCATGACAGTGTGAAGCAACGGAGATCTTGCGTTCTCCGTTGCTGTAAAAAAAAAAAAGAGTTATAGTAATGGAAAAAGTCCGGGCGACCGGACCTTTTTCCATTACTATAACTCTGATTTACAACATGCACACTGACCAATCAGCATGCTCGTTTTTTGAATATTAATGGGGGGTCGTTGTATAATGGTAATTTTAACATACTTGCAAGTTCTAAAGACTAACACCCAGCTGTGCCACACCATTTACTAAAAAGGACAGAGCACAACTAATGTTTTTCTGCCACATAAAATTCCTTTAATACTTGTCAAGTGTATATGTAAACATGAGTTTGGGTACAACATTATCAGCTACTAAGTTATTACAAGATTTGCTATTGCCATACAATAGCACATTCAACAGTACCGCAAACTGCAGAACATTTACTAACAAAACATACAATACTAAAATGGGTGTTACTACTGCTGTTGGATACAGTAGTGTTATACTCCCCCCAATGCTTATACAACACACACTACAAGCACTAAACCATACTGCAGTACCAATTCTTTTTCAAATGTGAATGAAGTTAAGTGCAACTGTTACTCATTCAGCAACATGAGTGTTCTAAAATACACACACATCCACTCTTCCGATTCCTTCCCTATTGTAAAGACCAATGCAGACACAGACACACACACACACACACACACACACACACACACACACACACACACACACACACACACACACACACACACACAGTAAAACAGAGCTTCTTTCCAGCCACCGCACACAGTAAAAACGGAGCTTCTTTCCAGCCAGCACACACAGTAAAACGGAGCTTCCTTCCAGCCACCACACACAGTAAAACAGAGCTTCCTTCCAGCCAGCACACACAGTAAAATGGAGCTTCCTTCCAGCCGGCACACATAGTAAACAGAGCTTCCTTCCAGCCACCACACACAGTAAACAGAGCTTCCTTAGAGCCAGCACATACCAAAACACACAAAAAATCTCAAATCTCTCTCCTTACTGTGACTCTGGTGGTGGCAGCAGGCTTGATGTGAAATCCTACTCTGGTGGCAGCAGGCTTGATATGAAATCCATTTCCGCGCACTTTTGTGTTTGAATTTAATGTTAGTGTGCAATGCATGCATAGGTCCGCCTATTGGTCTTACAGCTGTAAAAGTGGGGGGGGGCTCCCCAGGGGGGCCCTCCCCCTATGGTTCCAATGCTTCCCCCTCACTCTATGGTTCCAGTGCCTGTGCCATTACTGCTAGGAGTTGCAATATCTTTCCCAGCCACCTCTCTTAAAAATGTGTCCATCCCAGTTATTCCACCTCTTGGAAAAGTAATGGACCAAGAAAATACTAGCTTATGTCCATTTGCTATTAAGTATGCCAGTAGAGCCAGTTTTCTCCCACACCCAGCTGGTCTTACCCTACTGCTAACCAGCACATTAAATGTACTGTTTCTGCTATATCTTGTAATAGATTACCCCATCTTCAGTTGAGCAGTGTCCCCTACAACTATTCTCCCTTGTCACCCTCGAGACATATACTGTATTTCAATCTATTTCTTTCTAAAACTAAGCAGTTCTGTAGAAACATAGAAAGCAGAAACCCTGTAACCAGTCTGATAAAAGCAACCCAAAGAATAAAAAAATATTTAACATTAGATTTTGATTACCTTCTAGATCTGTCTCTAAACAAAACAAAAACACAGCTTCTGGATACTTTCACCCATTAGTCACTCAAGTCTCACTGGTGTCTCACAAAAACTTTCAACAAACCCTACACACAGTAACAATACACCTGCACCTAATTTCTCTTCTACTCCTCACCAGACTCACACACAGGACTAACTATCAAACTTGCATAGCTCCAAAGAGCAAATCACCCACCAACCCACACTGCTAATACAGCACTCATGACAGCACCTTCTTTTTTATTTTGTCACAAATACACCTGCCAAATCCCTCCACCCTCTAGCTACACATGTAAAAACTAGTCTGAAAACAATGCACCACTTCCTTATAAGTCAATCAAAATCTAAATGGTATTTTCATCTCTATCACTCAGTTACTCATCTGAAACTCAGTGGAGATGTCCATCCAAACCCGGGCCCTACTACTACTATGTCACAAACTACATCAATGTTCTCCTCAAGCTCAACACCACTATCTGCAAACAAATCTGACTTAATATTATTTAATATTAATCTCAGAAGCATTTGCAATAAACTCCAAGAATTCCAAGCATGCCTAGCATTTTACAGCCCTGATACAGTTGTAGCCCCAGACATATGGCTAAAACCTCACATAGAAGACAATAAAATATTACCTCCAGGTTATAACATTTCCAGACTTGACAGAACAAACAAACAAAGTGGAGGAACAGCAATTATATAAAACACTCCTTAGAACTTAGCCTTTACCCACATTTAACAATGCAGAATACCTCATAGCACATCTCAAATTTTTATTTTATTTATCATTTGTTAACTGGGAAAGTCCGACTTGGAACAAAGCCAATTTTCAGCGGAGGTCTGGGGAGAAAGACTCCAGATGCATGTCTTTGTAATGTGGGAGGAAACCGGAGCACCCGGAGGAAACCCACACGAACGCAGGGAGGACATGCAGACTCCACACAGAAGGCACCCCAGCCAAGAATCGAACCAAAGAACCTCTTGCTGTAAGGTGACAATGCTACCGCTGCACCACTGTGCCGTCTTTAACAAAAGAAAAGCCATCTGCATCACAGGGCTTTACATCCCACCAGAACAAAATAGTAACACAGCAGAACAACTTCTGCACTGACTATATGCAGTAACAATATACCCACGAAACCATCATAATGGGTGAACTTAACATACACTGGGACCCTAAAGGCACAAACACCCCATCAATGAATCTATTTGGTTTCTCACAAATAAGAAAAGATATCCCTAAGATACATAAATACACAAACAAGGAATCCATCTTAGAATGGATTCATAAGAGCAAATCAGATAACCTAAAATCCTCTGGATGCCTTGCTGACAGTATCAGTGACCATCTACCAACTTATGCTGTCAAAAGCCATCCCAACATATGCAAACAGGTGCGAAATACACAATACTTTAATTCAAGCGACTTCATCTCCACAGTCAAGCCGTATAACTGGAATATCCTAAAAACCATGCCACTTCATGATGCTGTAACTCATTTCAGTAATACTTTCCTAAACATCCTCAATAGCCACGCACCACTCAGACCTAACAGAGGAAGGTTAAACCTGCAGCCTGGTTAACCAAAGAGACCAGGCAAATTCTTCTTCAAAGAAACAAAGCATGGAAAATATGTTCCAAAAATTAACCCAAGTCAACTACCAACACTTTAGATACTTAAAGAAATCTTGAAAAAAGTTAATAAACGATGCCAAAAACATCCTGCTTCACCAACCTTCAGTCAACACAATAAAATAATTCCAAGCTATTTTGATCCTCATGAACAAACTTCTACACCTTGCCCAAACAACTATTCCCACACCAACAACCAGTAACAACCCAGACAGTATAGCCACCCTGTTCAACTCCTACTTGATAAACTCAATACACTCTCTTACTAAACAAAGCTCTCATACTACCCTCACTACCCCAACCTCATCTAACAATAATACTAATTCAGAAAAATAATACTATAGCCTTCTCTTTCCAACCAGTACCAACTTGCACCATAAAAATACCTACAAAAACTCAAAACAACAACTTTAGCTTCTGAAGCTATAGTCTTCCTGTTTCTATACTAACTGATCCATAACAGAAAGCCATGTCCAGTATTGCTGGGACTGAATTCATCCTCAAGTCTTGGTGAGTACCTTCACAAGGTGGACCTTGTTTTTTTCACAAAATCTCACCAAGATGACATTAATATGTAGACTGTATTTTATATAGCTTATATCATGGACAGAAGTAGTTTAAAAAATAAAGAAAATAGCTGGGTGCAGAAGTCCCAGGATAAAAAAGAGCCCAATTCTGGTAGGAACACTGGTACCAGGACTGGAAAAAATGACAGTGTAGAATCCTCAAGACATGGATTATGGGGCTAGGACAGGCAAAAGGGAAGGATGGTTCACCAGTTGTAGAAGGAAGTACCAGTCTAGAAAAATCACAAAAACTGATATGCCAAAAAAAGAGCCATACAGATGATAGAGCTGACTATTGAGGATAAGAAATAAATAATGTAGTGTTACTATTATGCAAAAAACACAGAATTTTCCAGACAAAAGATATAAGAAAAGATTAAGAAAGAAATTTCGAGGAAAGAAAAATATTTTCACAAAAAAAAAAAACTCTCAGAAGCTCCAAATAAAAATTTGTGTTCATTAATACAACAGATTCATGAAAAACACAATATAGACCAAGAAACCTTGTGCTGTTTGGAAAAGAAGACACTGAAGAATTGCAAAAATGTAAAGAACAGAATTTAGAGATGTTTAAAGGGTATAAAAAAGAAATATGGAACTGCAAAAGAAAAAGAGATCTGATATGGTGCAATATTTATGCAAAGGAGAAAGTCAAATTAATAAACACAAAAAGGCAGCCCCAAAGATTATTTGAAGAGAAACATAGGCAAAGGCATACCGATATGGACAATTTCACAATAAAAAAAATAAGATCACAAAAAGGGAATGTAAAACAAACAATTAGTCAAGTAGAAGTTAAAATCAGAAGCTGAATTTATGGAATATTTGCAAAGTGAAGGATTCAGTGTAGAAAGTCTAACACAGGTAATATCACAGCACGATGGAACAACTAGTCCCCAAATTAAGAAGAAACAAGAGGTGCAGGAGACATCTGATGAAGAAATGTGCACATGGGAAAGAAAGAGATTTAATATGGTGTAATATTTATGCAAAGGAGAAAGCAAAACTAATCAATGCAAAAAGAGCAGCATCAAAGATATTTGAAGAGAAATACAGGCAAAGACATTTGGATATGGAAAATTTTACAATACAAAAAATAAGAAAACAGAGAGGAAAAGTAGGAAAGAGACTTAGTAATGGAGAAGTTAAAGAAAAATAAACTGAGGTTATGGATTACCTGCAAAGTGAAGGATTTTGTGTAGAACATTTAATGCAGATGACTATAGAACAGGATATAGCAATAGACACCCAAATTAAGGAGAAACTAGTGGAGCAGGAAGCATCTAATCAGATGACATATGAAGACACTTTGGAGCTTCCCACAGGAAACCAGTACAAAGGTTCAGTTATAGCTGTACAGCAAGGGAAAGAAGAGGGAACTGTGGCAACTCTGACACAGTCAATGTTGTGGAGTGATAGGCCAGTGAGATCCCATGTGAAAGAGCAACGGATGACACGGGGTGAAACTGAACAGAAAGTGGCACAGGAAGAAACTCTGGAACTTTCTATAGAATGCCTGCAGGAAATGGTGAACAAAGAATGTGCCCTCAGTATAGAAGAAAATGAGCTAAGAGAAGAGTTGTTTGATTTAATAGAGATGGATAGACATATTAAGATCCATGAAAGAAATAGACTGCAGAAGGTCAATAAAACCCAAAAAGTTAGAAGGTTGATAAAACAAATGAACACAGTAATTAGGACTGCCCATGGATATTCATGCAATATAACAAAAGTAAATAGGATGCACTATTGTGCAACCAAATTAATAACAGATAAAGTCCTACCACAAGAACACAGGGTAGTAAAAGAAAGGCGGGGAAGAAATTGAATGCCATCATGGAAGTGTCGAATAGAAAAACTATAAAGCAATTAAGACAAGAAGTGTCACTGTTAAAAGAGTATAAAAGAGAGAACAGATCAACAAAAATACTCAGAAAGACGTGGTCAAAGCAATGTTTAGTATTAGAATGGATCAAGATTTGTCACGCACTGTCACAAATAATAAATTAAAAATATCAGCACAGGCAGAAAAACTTAGAAGATATACAGATAAATATAAAAGAAAAGTACAAAATAAGCAATTTATTGATGACCCAAAACGTTTTATAGAAGATTGGGAAACAAGGTAAAAGGAACTGAAAGAGCACCAAAAAAGAAGAAATATTTTGGAGAAATATTTATGAAGATGCTGTGGAACATAACAAAAATGCTAAACGGGTAGAAGAACTAAAAGAAAGAATAAGAAGTTCAAATGTACATGATATGAAATGAGATTATTGTGCCTGCTTATTTGAACTGTTTCTTTCTGAAAATGGTGCACCTTGGTTGCTGTAGCATAGACTTGATTCAGGCATCCTGAATCTAGTTTTGTTTGTATAACTTGAACAGTAATCCAGGCCATCTCTTTTGGAGAAGGTTCCCCTGCACCCTAGTGGCAGGAGTGTGCAGTTAGAACTTGTCTAATTGAAGACTGCTGGAACAGGGCTCAGTTTTGAGCTTTTTACTGGTTAATTGGGTAATTTCTTTAAATCAGTTTGCTCATTTTCTATTGTTATATAAAAAATTGCACTTTATGCATCTGCTTTTACTGTATTTGGGTTTCTTCCTACTTTTTTACTTTATTTTGCTTTTGCGATTGCATTTATTCTGCTGCATTTATTGCTGCTTGTTAGTAGCCTGATTAAATTGTAACTGTTATTCTAACCCTTTGGCTGAAGCACTTGGGCTTCAGACCAGTTGTTTTACATTAAGAAGGTCTGTGGTCTGCACTGTTGTGGCAGGACATGTAGCTTACATCCTTCTAAGTTGGGAGTTGCTGATTGAAGGCTTAGTGTCTGTTATTCTAAAAGTACATTAGTTCTGGTTTAAGCACTTGGGCTTTGGGCCAGTTATTTTACATTAAGAAGGTATGGTCTGCACTCTTGTGGGAGGAGAGGGTAGATTCTGCCCTTCTGAGCTGGGAGTTTCTGGTTAAAGGCTTATTGTGCCAGAGTATTTGAACTGTTTCTTTTTGAAACTGGTACGCTATGTTTGCTGTAGCATAGACTAAATTCAGACCTGCTGAATCTAACTTTGTTTGTATAACTTGAGCACTAATCCAGACCATCTTTTTTTGAAGAAGGTTCCCCTGCACCCTAGTGGCAGGAGTGTGCAGTTAGAACTTGTCTGATAAAAGACTGCTGGAACGGGGCTCAGTTGTTAGCTTTTTATTGGTTAATTGGTTAATTTGTTTAAATCAGTTTGCTCATTTGCTACTGTTATATTTAAATATATATATATATATATATATATATATATATATATATATATATATATATATATATATATATATATATATGTATATAGATTACCATGGTGGTACGGCGGTAGCATTGTTACCTCACAGCAAGAGGTTCTCCTGTTCGATTCTCAGCATGGCTTGGGAGTGCCTTCTGTATGGAATCTGCATGTCCTCCCCGCAGTTGGGTAGCGTTCAAAAGACATGCGTGCGTAAATGGGCGTGCTTTCGTTGAAGGTTGGGGGTCAAGCTGGTATCTCAGCATTTTGTAAAAAATCTACTGCCAATCATTAGCGGACCGGAGTTCCTCTGTGGCGACCCCGTTACCGGGAAAAAGCCGAAAGACAAACAACAACACACATATATATATATATATATATATATATACACACACACACACACACACACACTTTATGCATCGCCACTTAGCTAGAGTTAAACTATTCCCGGCGCCATAAAGTCTGCTCTTCAAATTTTCCCTTAGAACTAGCCAGTTTTTTAGTTTTAGGACTAAAATCTGTTTCTTTGAGCTCAGCACTTGTTCAGAAATTGTTGTAAGCATTAAATAAGCTACAAATTACTACAGCACTCAAATTTCCTCATTTGTCTAGAGGAAAACAGTTTTTAGTACTTAATAAATAAGCACCTATCCAGGCATGTCTAAGGGTCAGCTCCCGGTGTTTTCTCCTGTCTACCTGATGAATCTGGGCATCTTGGGCTAATGCAGCAATTGCCTCATGTACACAGACAACCCTCTCCTTCTACCACCCAACACTACAACCTGTGAGAGATGCACTTATATAGCCAAACTGGAAGCAAAGCTCTCCTCACCCAAGAGTGGACTAGACACACAAGAGAAGAACGTAAACCCTTGCACCACACCACACTCATCACATAGTCCCTCAAAACCTACACCACCAAAACACAAACATAGAAACACGAAACACACACCTGCATTCACTGAGGCTCTCAATAAAAATCTCCTCAAGCAACAGAGACCTCCAAAGCAGAAACACAAGCAACCTCCACCCCCCAACACAACCCAAATGACACATAGCCCACAAATTCAGTGTGCCACTTAACCACAGCCCATAAGGCATAACAACGTACCCAACACTCTAGTCATAGGTGACTCTATAGTCAGGCACACTAATGTTCCACTCAACAGGCTAAACAAAAAGAAAGTTACTGTCAGCTGCCTATCAGGTGCCAGGATCTGCCACATAATGCAAACACTCAGGTCACTCCACAGCAAGTACAAATATGACTGTCATTGTCCATGTTGGTGTGAATGACATGAGATGTACCTCCCTGGACTACATGAAAAGAGACATGGAGGAGCTCTCCGATCTTGTAGCCCAGACAGGTATGACTCTACCCCTGAGTAGCATCCTGCCATTACCCAGAATGATACCACAGTACAAGGACAAAATGATTGACTTCAACAATTGGGTAAGCTTCAGGTGTCATTCTAAGGGGATCCATTATCTGTCTGCCTGGGATGACATGATTGACAGCAGTGGCAGCTGGTGACTTCAAATCAAAGGGGGGCAGCAGGAGATAGCCGAATGGGTGGGGTCAATGGGAAGGGGTGTGGACAACTAGAAAGGGGAGGAGCTATGCTCAAAACCACAAAAACTAAACTTTAATTAAATATGCTGCCCTGGGTGCCAAACCCTCATTATGAGATTCCAATCAAGACAAATGAAGTGTAAAAGAATAAAAATATTTCAATGCATTGGCTGCTTGACAGCTTATTTAATATCTAGATGGAAACAAAAAGGTTGTGAGGCATGAAAAAATAAATTACTTTTTAAATACATTACTGGAATGCCAGTCAAAATCAAGTATAAGAAAAACATGCAGCACTCAACTCAAACCGCTTCTCCTTGCACTGCATTATAATTTATATTCAGCTTTATTAAAGTACCAAGTAACATGCTGAAAGTAGCAATCTCTGTGATGCCCCCACTTGTAAAAATGTTTCTTATCCAAAAAAGACCTGCTGCCTGACAACTATCTACTTGTTTCATGGGGAAAACATGATCAAAGTAAAAAATGAAAAGCAAACAAGCTCAGGATGCATTGCTTAAAGGATTACTGTGCAGGTTATGGACCACACATGAATGGCATTCTGTTTAGTTTATGGGTAAAGCCCTCAGAGATCACTAGAAGTCTCCAACAAGTGTAATGAGCTTCTTAAAATAATGTAATCCTGTCCTTTATTACAAATACTGCCATATGCATTTCAATACCCAAGGCTTATACATTATCTAGTTAAGTATTATTTGCATGGCAACAACAGAAAGGCTTCAATATTGGCAATTCTTTAACAGTATGCTTATTAAAGCCTACTTGTATGTTATGATCTCAGACAAGCTTACCTGATGGTCATTAAAGCATTGCTACTTAAAACACAGAGCAACAGGCACTTTGAGTAATAAGCATAAATCAACAGTACAAAAATATGACAGAAACCAGACCATTCTGCAAAATCAAGAACAGATGAAAAGCCACTGTAGTACTTGTGTCTACCTTGGATGGTGGATACCCTGCACATTTACACTGCATGGGGGAATACCCTGCAAATTTACACTGCATAACTGCTCCTTGCCTTGCTTGGACACATCCAGAGTCACTACATGTGGAGTGGGGTGCAACAAGTATGTCACAATTTGAAATGTCTCTGGCTGACTGTGATGGCCCTGACATATTTGTCATACCTCACCCTCAGAGTAAAGCCATACATAGAAGTGGGACAAAGGCCCAAAAATAAGGACAATTTTTAAACATTGCTCTTATAAACTTAGAAAGATAATAGAATAGTAGGTCTTGCATAAGTATGAATTTTCTGAAGGATATGAAATCTGAAACTCAAATGTCTGTCATTATTTTCTAACTTTAGTCTTTAATGATTTACCACTAATTTGCCAAAAAAACCATTTTATGAAAAATGGACCAAAAATGTGATTCATAAATATAAAATAGCCACACAATACAGTTGGGAACCTGTCAAAGAAGGGACACTTTTTTAATAATAGTACTGCTAACTTGAGCAGCTGACAAAATAAAAGAATCTACATGCATTTCTGAAATAAAAGTAATCTATAACTCTTTATTATTACAGTTATTTCTAAATTGTAAACCCTCCATGTTTTCTTCCAAAATTGCTATTTTGCAGAGGGATTATTAGGGGAAGAGCAACATTTTGAGCCAAATTCGGGGACAGTTGAGAGGTGTGGCTATGCCTAATTCTATAAAGCAATTTATTTGCATGTACCTCTCAACCTGTTAATGCAATAAATCTGGACAAGGCCAAATATATTGGGGGAACATATAAACAGTACTAAAAATTGCTCTTGTATAAACTGAGACAGTTGATAGAACAGGTTTTACTTTAGCATGCATTTTTCTGAAGGTTATGAAGTCTGAAACTCAGTGTGTCATTATTTAGTGACTTCATTCCTACATGATTTTCCAGAAAACCACAAATATTATGAGGAACAAACCAAAAATAAGAAGCAAAAATATATTAATTCTGTGAAAATCTGGACAGTTGGGAGGTATAGTTCAGCTGGGTCTGTCTTTGAGTTTGCCGCCCTTCCCCCTCACAAAATCATGGTCGAATGGAGCCCTCCCCCCCTGCAGCCATTCCAATGATCCATTACTTGGCTATTTCACTCCATTTACCATAAACACTAATGTGCATACTGCTTTACTTCTATGATGATCTGGATTTCATTTGAAAGTTTTATTTTGCATTTTACAGCACAATCACCAAGACATCTGCTAAACAAAGCAACGCAGTCTCACAATGAAAACAGGCTTAGCATTAAAAACTTCTCTGCCCTTGAAACGCATATTCAATGAAACAGCATTGAAACCCACATTCAAAGAAAATACATTTTGCCAGTGGCAGATAAAGATTAACTTTGGGCTGTTTTCAAATCATAGGCCCCTTGCACATGAAACATACATGTGCTCTTTGATACATCTTCCTGATTCTACTAAATTATATTCCTTGTACAATACAGTACAGTTGTTAGACGGCATTTTACATTTATTGTTTTGAACATTTTTCCAGTAAACAATGAAACAAAATGCATGCACCAATGACAAAACTACCCAATTCAGAACATGTCCATCATAAAAGTCTACTCAACCTTCTACAGTCCACCAGTATCAGTAAATATGCACAATCTCTGAAGTAGTAAAAGTCATCTAAATAATTTCACATTAAAGAAATCTGTAACAATGAAGAGGTTGCTGCTAGCAAACAACTTTATATGTCACTGTTTATTCATCTACAAATAAAGTGCCTGTTGCCCTTGAGGAATAAATTGCCTATGTTGCATGCATTAAAAAAAAATATATGCTAGTAATATCGCAATAGGGACTGTATGGCAAACTGATAACAGGTTCATAGTTACTACTCTAGGTATCTTTGCCAAAAAGGACTGTAGCATCCACCCACTTTACAACACAGTACAGTATCAACAATGCATCTATCTACTGTGGTAGTAGAACCCACAGCCTTCTGCATCAAAAGCAAGTACACTACCTGTTGTGCTATTAATGCAAGCAGACTTAGAATAAGCAGCACTAAAGTTTTGTTCCCCTGCAGCTCTCAGCTCCTTGTAAAATCTACTCGACACGCAGTTGTATCTCTGAACTTTGCAGCACAAGAAATCTGGAAAAAGCCAAAATTTATCGGGGGGGGGGCAACCAGGGACACATTTTAAACATTGCTTGTATAATGTTGCTAAGTTGCTAGAATAAACTGCTGTGTTACCACCATACATTTCACTGCCACATCTTTAACCCAGGGGACCCTGTGCAAAACAGTCCGAGAAACATACCACTATGCCAAATCAGCTGTTTTGTAAAAGAGAGGAAGACAAACTTAAATGGCTACCATTTAGTGAATTCAGTTCTCAGCATAGCTGTCAACCTCTTGGCACAAAACACCTGAACAAAGCCAATAATGGGGGGAATACAGCCCCCAAACATATTCAGTGAATTCAGTTCTCACTATAGCTCTCAACCTCTTAGCAAAAAACATGTGGATAAAGCCAGTAATGGGGGTGGGGGATACAGCCCCCAAACATTCAATGAATACAGTTCTCACCATAGATAACTCTCAACCTTAGCACAAAATACCTGGACAAAGCCAATAATGGGGGGAATACAAGCCCCAAACATATTCAGTGAATTCAGTTCTCACTATAGCTCTCAACCTCTTAGCAAAAAACATGTGGACAAAGCCAGTAATGGGGGGGAATACAGCCCCCAAACATTCAATGAATACAGTTCTCACCATAGATAACTCTCAACCTTAGCACAAAATACCTGGAGAAAGCCAATAATGGGTGAATACAGTCCCAAAAATAGGGACAAATTTCAAATGTCCATGTTATAAACTTAGGCAACTGCTAGAACAATTTGTGTTACCATGTACTTTCTGAAGTCTGAAATTCAAATGCCTGTTATTTTTTAAACATTTAACCAGGAAACTAGTCTGACTTGGAACAAAAGACAATTTTCATCAGAGCAGAGAGAAATTCCAATCACATCTTTGCAAGATGAGAGAACATGCAGACACCACACAGAAGGCACCCCAGCCAAGAATCAAACCAGAGAACCTGTAGCTGTTAGGCAGCAATGCTACCAGCGCACCACTACACTACAGACTTTGCAAGGAAAAATGTAGATACAGAAACCACAGATTTTATGAGGAACAGAACAAATATGAGGCAAAAATCTGCAAATTTTTTTTAGAAATGGTGGTGGATAGGGAATTCAGGTCCTTACCACCTGCATCCAAGGTACAGGGTTCAAGCCTGAGTATCTCTCTCCACCATCATTTGCTCTCTCTAGCCACCACTATATAGTAACTGGGACATTTTATACACACACACACCTTTCACTTACCTGCTGTATGACACACACACACCTTTCTCTTACCTGCTGTATGTCCCACCCAGTGACCAAACACCTACCTAAACGAAGCAATCCAGCCAGCGACCTGAAGTAATCCATGAACGCACCTGAAGCAGCAATCCGACCAAACACCTACTGGAATGAAGTAATCCATGAACATAAAGCAGCAAAACCACCCGAGACACAGAGCAATCCAGCCAGCGACCAAAACTTGCTATACCTGCCTCCTGAATGAGCCCACGCAATGAAAGTCCCGGGAGAGCAGCTCACCTCTCTCAATCCTCATTGGATCTGCCTGCAGCCGAAGCAGTCCAGACCTCCTCTTCTGTGCGGTCGTCACCGCACTGATTCCAGGGTGCATTTGTAGCAATGATTGCTGGGTACCTGTCTAGCTCTATCCAGACTGCTGATAAAGGCAGTCTGAGGTCTTCAAATGTCTGCGCATGCACAGAGGAGTTGGGACTTGTGCTTTTTTTTGTTTGTTTTTTTAGTTTAAAAGATTTTTCTTTTTTTTATTTTTCTAGGTGGGAGGGCTGCAGTCCGGCAGTCTGATAGCACAAGCTGCCCCTGATTGACAGACCATGACGCTTTGCCAGAGATGGCCTGCACCTGTCACCCTTGGGATTCCAGATACTGGCTAAGGCTCTTGCCATCCCTATAGTGGCTTTTTTAGGCAAGGTTCAAATGACAAATTCATCACCTTAACAGGTACAAGCAAGCAAAATCTGAGAGCAATGCTACTCAATGCTAGAAGTCTAAACCTCAAAATGCATTCACTCGAGGCACTCCTTAAAATGGAGAACATTGACATCTGTGCAGTGATAGAGACCTGGTTCAAGGCTTCAGAGAGCACCCCTGCATTACCAGACTATAATTCATACCACACCTTTCGGCCACCAAACCTGAACCAAAACACTAAAGGCAGAGGCGTGTCCATATTCATTAAGGATATCAACACCTCCAGGCTAGTTACTCAGCATAATGCATCCAAGATTATCCAAGTGCAGCTAACTGTGGGCAAGACCACAATCCAAATTGTAACTTGCTACAGTTCCCCCACCATGCTCCAGGATTCCCACTCCTTGTTTCTTGATACACTGGAAAATATTAGAGTACAACCCAAAACCCTAATAATGTGCGACTTCAACTACCCCACCATTAACTGGGAAAAAAACTCATGTACCAACTCTTTTGCTCAAAGTTTTCTGGAATTCATAAACTCCCGTGTCTTGGATCAACTTATCCACACCCCCACCAGGGGCAGCAATATCCTAGACCTGGTCATTACCAACATGGGTGACCGGTGTTCCACACCTGAGGTCAATTCCCTGTTGGTCAGATCCAACCACAAACTAATCACTTTAGTCGTCCACATCCCGCCCCCACCCCCCATTAGGGAAACCACCATAAAAAAAATTCTCCAAAGCCAACTTCACACTTCTTAAGACAGAAGTAGCAAACTTCACGACACCCATGCAGATGGACAATAGAGGTAAGACTGCTGAATCCTACACAAATGCACTTTATAGGCACTTACATGAGTGCATGGATCATGCTATCCCTAACAGAACCAAGATGTTATCCTCCAAAAAAAGGAAGCCAATCTGGTGGTCCCCTACCATAAACAAAATCTACAACAGAAGAAAAAAACTGTTGGAAAAAAGAGTAAAATCCCATGATTGGAGGAACTCCCTGGTCAGCCTCAGTAAGAAGCTGAGATCCCTCATAAAATCCTCCAAAGCTAGTTACAAAAATAAAATTGCCACTGATTTTAAAGACAACCACAAAGCATTCTATAGCTATCTCAAGAATCTCAATGGCAACATTCAGATCTGCTCTAAGTTACAGCACAATGGCACTAAATATACAGAACCAACTGATATTGCCAACATCCTGGCAGATAGGTTCAGTGCTAACTTTACCCCCCTCTCACCCCCTAAAGGGCCCATCTCTATACTGGAAGAATGCAAAGTTCCTGTAATCACGGCTGCACAGGTAAAAACTACACTCTCCAAAGTCAAGAACACAGCATCCATGGGACCTGACAACATCCCAGGCTGCATTCTACATGAACTGCAGAATGAACTGGTGCCCCACCTAAGCACCATGTTCAATCATAGCCTCACCTCAGGCTTTGTGCCTACTGAATGGTGCACCGCGACGGTTATCCCACTCCACAAAGGGGGAGCCTCCATGGACCCCGGGAACTACCGCCCCATTAGCCTAACAAGCCTGGTCTGCAAGGCCATGGAACATATCATCATGGATCTTATACACAAAGACATTGGTAATCTTCAAACTCTGGACCCCACCCAGTTCAGGGTTGTAAAAGGCAGATCATGTCTCCTAAACCTAATAGACTTCTTTGAAGCAGTCACCAAAGCCAGAGACGAGGGTAAGGTGGTTCACACAGCCTATCTAGATCTCGCCAAGGCTTTTGACACCATCCTCCACTCTTGAATTATAGATAAATTCACTAAACTAGGTATAAATCCCTATGTCACAAGATGGGTTGCCAACTGGCTCACTGACAGAATCCACACTTTGAAAGTAGCAGACTCCAAATCCGACTTCAGACCAGTGGCAAGTGGAGTACCACAGGGTTCAGTCCTGGGTCCTCTCCTGTTTGGTACCTACGTTTCTGTAGTACAGGCTAACACAGAAGGTCTTTGGGTAATGATGTTCACAGATGACTGCAAACTAGGAGCCATAATCAAAACTCCTAACAATGTGGACATCCTACAAAAGGGCCTCACTGAGACAGATGCCTGGCCCCAAGCTCAATGCCAAAACGTGCATTGTCATCCCCTTTGGTAAAAACTCTGTACCCATGAGCTACCACATAGGTGTTAGTCTACTTAACAGTGAAAGTGTGATAAGAGACTTTGGGACACAGGTGGACAGTAGCCTCTCCTTTGATAATCACATAATCACAGTAGTTAGGAAATCCGTCTATGTGGCACACCTCATCACAAAAGGTTTCTCATTCAGGAAAAAAGAGGTCATTGTTCCCCTCTAATCATCACTCATTAGACCCATTATAGAGTATAACACCCCTTTTGGTATGTATCTCACAAGACATCTACAACAACTGGAAAGGCCGCAGAAATACCTCACAAAGAGGATTACCGGCCTCAAACAGATGCCCTACGCAGACCGTCTCAAAAAATTCCAGCTTTACTCCGTCGCTTATTGCCTACTCAGAGGCGATTTCTGCCTAACATACAAAGCTATGTCAAACCCAGAGCTGTTGGACATGCTCCACTTAAAGAAATCCCATTCTGTCTCAGCTACACGCTCTAGGGACCTAAACTTTGTCACTGCAATAAACAGAACATGCTGGAGGGATAGATTCCTGTCCCAGAGACTTCCCATACTCTGGAACAAACTACCTATTTATATCAAACAAAGCTCCTCATTAGCACTCTTCAAAAAAAAAATCTTGATGATTGGATGGGAAATAGGAAATTCACCCCAGGGATCACCTCTGTAGCTCTGCTCAACAGGGGTACAGGAAAATAATTTTCTTGGGTGGCGAAAGCCAGGGTACCTTTTTGGCTAGGCTTATATAGGCTCTAGGGCCGATAGCCTAGTATCTACCTATGAACCTATGAAGTAACGACCAGAGAGATTGAAACAAAGTTAAGAAAAGCCTCTGACTGAAAAATACCAAGCCCAGATACAGTACCTAACTTCTGGCTAAAATTATTAATATCTTTGCATGAAAATTTAGCCACAAGTAAGAACTATTTATATGCACACCCTGAACCGACACCAGCCTGGCTAACAACAGGAAAAACAATGCTTGTACTTAAGAGTGAACCTGCAAGCTACCCTAAAAACTACAGACCAATAGCTTGCCTTCCAATGACATAAACTATACACTGGAATTGATGCCAGCGGAGTTTATCATTTAGAAGAAAACTTAATTATGGCAATAGATCAAAAGGGTAATAAAAGAAAGTCATATGGAACAAAGGATCATTTATTGTTAAATAAAGTCATAGTGGAGAATTGTAAAAAGGGGAAGAATCTAAGTATGGCATGGATAGACTACAAAAAAGCATTTGACAGTATCCCACATTCATGGATAAAAGAGTGCTTAAAAATGTATAATATACACCATATACTGATAAACTACATCACAGTGACTGTGAAACAGTGGCAAATCACTTTGCTGCTAAGCAATGATGAAGGACAAATTCTTATTCCAGAGATAAAAATCCAAAGGGGGATATTTCAGGGTGACTCTCTGTCACCACTGCTCTTTTGCCTTGCCCTTAATCCCATTAAGCTGTTTGCTTAACAGATTAGATCATGGCTATAATTTGGCTCACAGAAAGCAAAAAATTTAAAGACTTCTCATCTTCTCTTTGTTGATGATTTAAAAGTGTATAGCTCATCAGATGAGGAACTGCAAGCACAACTGCAAGTAGTCAAAACTTTTCCAGATGATATAAGAAAGTCATTTGGTCTTAATAAATGTGCAAAAGCAACTTTTAAACCAGGAAAGCTGTAGCACCAAGAAAACACTAGCTTGGGACAAGAATGTGATATAAAATAACTTAAGCAAGAGGGAATGTATAAATATTTGAGAACTGATGAGTGATCAACAATAAAACATTAACAAATGCAAACAGAACTCAGTAAGAAATATTTTAGAAGACTTCATTCTGAAAACAGTGTTCACATCTAGGAAGAAAGTTCAAGTTATAAACCTGTCCTAACCTACAGTTTTAGAGTGACTGACTTGCCCTAAAAGGTGTTGGATAGATTAGACAGGAAAACAAGAAGAATGCTTCATGCTCATCAAATGATTTATAAAACTCAATGCATACCAAGAATATATATTCCTCATTCTGTAGGAAGTATGGGTCTCCTTGAAATTGATTACATGTATAGATCTGCAAGTGTGGGACTGCATACATATCTGCTGTCTTCACAAACATTGTGAAAGGTTTGAAACATGAGGAGAATAAATCTAAGATGACTTCCCTTCTTGTATAGCCGAAGTATATTGGCATCAATATAGTTCCTAGAGCAGCAGAGGACAGAAAAAGCAACTTTCCAGATTTTAAGTATTTTTTCTTGCATTTTTCGACCATTTGTGTTATTTGACGACTGTTTCTGTCTATTTTATAGTGGTATTACCTGTTTTTCCTGTTTTTATAAGCTTTAATTGTTGGTTGCACTTCTTAGTTTAAGCTTGCTTAAAAGTTAAACTACAGGCTAATACACTCAAGTGTACTAGCTTTTGATAGCATTTAATCGAAAAGCAAAGCATTTATTGTGTTTTCTGTTCTGTCTGTGAAACAAACTTGAAAAAAAACAAAAAAAAATATTCTTCTCCTAACTTTCCTGGCTAGTTTGTTCCAGTGATCAGATTTTGCTGATCCCTGGGCTTTGTCTTGGTTCCTGTACTTCTCCATTTTTTTTGTTTGGTATGGGTGAAGTTTCTTTACTCACCAGTGGGAGTGGGGAGTACTGAGCTGCCTGTTTGTCCTCAGAGGAGTGGTTTAAGACAGTAACTTGTAGTTCAGTGGCTATTTTGGGTCATTTCCTGCCTTTTCCAGCCCCCTGCTATAAAGCACGCTTTGGCAGGCTTTTCTGGCTGTAGAGAACTCAGCACAGCTCCTCGTGGTATCCAGCAGAGTTCCTAGAGCAGCAGAGGACAGAAAAAGCAACTTTCCAGATTTAAGTATTTTTTCTTGCATTTTTCGACCATTTGTGTTATTCGACGACTGTTTCTGTCTATTTTATAGTCGTATTACCTGTTTTTCCTGTTTTTATAAGCTTTAATTGTTGGTTGCACTTCTTAGTTTAAGTTTGCTTAAAAGTTAAACTACTGGCTAATACACTCAAGTGTACTAGCTTTTGATAGCATTTAATCGAAAAGCAAAGCATTTATTGTGTTTTCTGTTCTGTCTGTGAAAAAAACTTGAAAAAAAACAAAAAAAAATATTCTTCTCCTAACTTTCCTGGCTAGTTTGTTCCAGTGATCAGATTTTGCTGATCCCTGGGCTTTGTCTTGGTTCCTGTACTTCTCCATTTTCTTTGTTTGGTCAGGGGGAAGTTTCTTTACTCACCAGTGGGAGTGGGGAGTACTGAGCTGCCTGTTTGTCCTCAGAGGAGTGGTTTAAGACAGTAACTTGTAGTTCAGTGGCCATTTTGGGTCATTTCCTGCCTTTTCCAGCCCCCTGCCATAAAGCACGCTTTAGCGTGCTTTAGCGATAGCTGAGTTGCCACTAGAGCAGCATCAGGCAGCGCCGGTTTAACAAGGTTAAACTTTTTCTGGCTCCATAAAGTCTGTTCTTCATTTTTTCCCTTAGAACTGCTGTACTAGTAACCTAAACAGTATATCCCTTGACTAAAAAGCGCAGCACTTGTTCGTTTTTTTTTTTTTTTTCTCAAAAAAAGAAAAAAAAAGCTCAACACTTGTCACTTCTATATTATACAAAGTCCCTCACTTGCGAAACCACCCCAGGAGTACCCACTGCCTTACTAAATCCTCTCTTATTCAGTCTCATACCTAACTTCTTAATTTTTCTAGCATGTCGAAGGGCCAGATGCTGGCATCCTCTCCTGCCCAGTTGGTGAATCTGGGAATATTGAGGCAATGTTACAATTGCCTCATGTACACAGACAACCCTCTCCTCCTCCCACATAACACAAATACTTGCGAGAGATGCAGCTATTTAGCCAAACTGGAGGCTGAGCTCTCTCAACTCAGGACTGGCAAGACCAGACAGGAGGAGAAGGCAACTACACACACCACAAAACCAGCCTCACATAAATGCTACCACACCACTGAATCAAACACATAAACACACAAAGACATACTCGGAGGCTCTGAGTAAAAATTTACCTAAACAGCAGAGGCCTCCAAAGCAGACACCCAAACAACTGCTACCTCAAGACACCCCACAAGCAACACATAAACCACAAAATCAGTGTGCAAAGCAGTCACAGCCCTTAAGGCCAAATACAGCACCAAACATACTTGTCATAGGTGACTCCATAGTCAGACACACTGACGTCCCACTCACCAGGCTGAACAAGGAGAGGGTCACAGTAAGCTGCCTATCGGGTGCTAGAATCCGCCACATAACACAAGCACTGGTCACTCCATGGCAAGTACAAATATGACACAGTCATTGTCCATGCTGGTGTGAACGACCTGAGACGTACCTCCCTGGACTACATGAAAAGAGACATAGAGGAGCTCTCTGATTATGTAGCCCAGACAGGTATGACCCTGACCCTGAGCAGTATCCTTCCTTCACCAAGAATGATGCCACAATATAGGGACAAGATGATCAGCTTTAACAATTGGCTTAATGTCTGGTGTCATTCAAAGGGGATCCAGTGTCTGTCTGCCTGGGGTGACATGCTTGACAAGCCACGCTGCTTCGCAAGGGACGGCTTGCACCTGTCACCCCTGGGATTCCGGATATTGGCTAAGGCTCTTGCCACCCCCATAGTGCCTTTTTTAGGCAAGGCTCAAATTCTAAACCTACCACCCTAGAAAACAAAAATGGGAAGAAACTAAGGGTAATGCTGCTCAATGCCAGAAGTCTAAATCTCAAAATGCACGCACTCGAGGCCCTTCTCAGTATGGAGAACATCGATGTCTGTGCTGTAACTGAAACCTGGTTCAAGGCTCCTGAGAGCACCCCGGCACTATTAGGTTTTACCTCATATCATGCTTTCCGGCCCCAAAACCCAGACCGCACCACAAAACGAGGGGGTGTATCCATATACATAAAGGATACCCACACCTCCAGGTTGGTGGCAACGCACGAAGCTTCAGAAACCATCCAGGTGCAACTAACCATAGGCAAAACTGCTCTACAAATTGTAGCATGCTACAGGCCACCCTCTCAAACTCAGGAACCCCACACAGCCTTCCTGAAGACACTGGAGGGTATAAATGTATCTCCAAACACCATCATATTGGGTGACTTCAACTACCCGAATATAGACTGGGAACATTACTCAAGCCCTAACTTTCTAGCCCAACGGTTTCTGGAGTTCATAAATTCAAATGCCATGGAACAGCTAGTCACTGTTCCCACGAGAGGAGAAAATATACTAGATCTCATTATCACAAACATGGGGACAAAATGCTCCACACCAGAAGTATATCCCTCTTTGGTGAGATCTGATCATAAACTAATCTCACTGGAAATCCACATCCCGCCCCCACCCCAAACAAAAAAGACCACAGTGAAGAACTTCTCTAAAGCAAACTTCACACTACTCAAGACTGGTGTGGTATCCTTCAAGGCCCCTGAGCCAGTGGAAACCACAACCCAAGCTGCGGAAGCCCTTACAAATGCCTTCTATGAACACCTCCAGGACTGCATGGATCAGGCAATCCCAAATAAAACCAAGACTCTTTCCACAAAGGGCAAACGTCCAGTCTGGTGGACCCCAGCCATTAACAAACTTTACAATAAGAGGAGAAAGCTATTACATGATAGAACAAAATCCATAAAAGGGAAGTCACCCCTGATCATTATTAGTAAAAAAATACGAGCACTCATAAAATCAACTAAGGCCAATTTTGAGAGAAAAATTGCCATGGATTCAAAGGACAATCATAAGGCCTTTTTCAGCTATGTTAGGAACCTGGGTAGAAACTCCCAGATATGCTCAGAATTAGTCCAAAATGATACAAAAATCACTGAACCCACAGACATTGCCAACATACTGGCAGACAGGTTCAGTGCAAACTTCACCCCCCTCTCCCCCCCTAAAGGACGGATAACTATTCCAGCGGAGTGTAGCCTCCCAGACATCTCAAATGTGCAGGTGAAAGCTGCTCTCTCTAAAGCTAAAAACACAGCATCAATGGGACCGGATGGTGTCCCCGGCTGTGTGCTACATGAGCTAAATGAGGAATTAAACCCGCACATAAGGCAGCTGTTTAATCTCAGCCTTACCACAGGATATGTGCCCAAGGAGTGGCGTACGGCAACTGTGGTCCCACTCCACAAAGGCGGTGCCTCTACGGACCCTGGTAATTACCGCCCCATAAGCTTAACAAGTCTAGTCTGCAAAGCTATGGAGAGGATCATAATAGAGCTCATAAACAAAGATATAGGGGACTTGCAGACATTGGACCCGACCCAGTTTGGCTTCATCAAGGGCAGATCATGCCTTTTGAACTTGGTCGACTTCTTCGAAACAGTCACCAAGGCCATTGATGAGGGAAAGGCAGTCCATACAGCCTACCTTGACCTTGCAAAGGCTTTTGACACAATACCCCACTCGGGTATTGTAGAAAAACTTACCAGCTTAAATGTAAACCCATATGTCACAAGATGGGTTGCAAACTGGCTTAAGGACAGAACCCACAGGGTTAGAGTTGCTGGCGCTATATCAGACTCCAAGCCGGTCACAAGTGGTGTCCCACAGGGCTCGGTCCTTGGCCCCCTATTGTTCGGCATCTACTTCTCAGAAGTACAGGCCAACATGGGAGGACTTTGGCTGACAAAGTTTGCAGACGACTGCAAACTGGGTGCCATAGTGGAAAGTGCATCGGAAACGGATATCCTTCAGAAGGGACTCATGGAAACAGATAGCTGGTGCCAGAGCCATGGCCTGAAGTTAAACACCAAAAAATGTATAGTCATACCCTTCGGGAAAAACAAGGTAACCCCAAGCTACCATATAGGTGGCAATCCACTAAGCACAGAAGAGGTTATCAGGGACCTGGGGACCCAGGTTGACAGTGGCCTTTCTTTTGACACTCACGTTGCTAAAGTGGTTAGAAAGACCTTCTACATTGCCCACCTGATCATAAAGGGATTCACATCCAGATCTAGTGAGGTCATTGTTCCCCTGTACTCTTCACTTATCAGACCAATGATCGAGTACAATGCCCCATTCGGGATGTATCTCACCCGACATCTGCAGCAATTGGAGACACCCCAAAAGTCCCTCACCAAAAGGATAAAGGGACTCCAAAATCTGTCATATGCTGCCAGATTAAAGAAACTCCAGCTCTATTCAGTCGCATACCGTCTGCTCAGAGGTGACATGTGCCTGACATACAAGGCCATGTCCAACCCAGAATTAATGGACATGCTCCACCTCAAAAAATCCAAATCCACCAAAACCACTAGAGCAAGCGACTTAAACCTTAGCACGGATATAAATAGGACGTGCTGGAGGGATAGATTTATCACTCAGAGACTCCCTATGCTGTGGAATAAAATCCCGGTCCATGTGAGGCAGAGCACCTCGCTGGCTCTGTTCAAGAGAAATCTTGACTTGTGGATGGGAGAGCGTAGGTTTACCCCGGGAATCATCTCTGTGTCACTGCTGGACAGAGGCACAACAAACTAATGGGCACAGTATTTTTTCATATAAGGGGTGGCGTAAGCCACAAAACTTTGGGCTAGGCTTATAAATGCCTTAGGGCAGATAGCCTAGTATAAACCTATGAACTTATGAACCTATAATCAAATGAGAACGGAAATCAAACCAGAAGTAGATAAAAATCAGGCAGCAACTAAATGTGCCAAAAAACAAAAGAAAGGATATAAGATGAAGGATGAGATAAGAAGGCAAGAAATGTGGAAAATACATAAATATAGTTGTAAGTATAGAAAACTCCTGGAACAACCTCATGTCAATCAGGATCGCATGCAGGAATGGATAAGGAGAGGCAAATTCAAACCAAAGAATGAAATGTTAATACTGGCAGCCCAAGATAGTGGATTACATACATGTTGGTTTACAAAGTCATGTGGGAGAAACAGACAAATGTAGGTTTTATAAAACAGAATTGGAAACAGTTGCACACCTTGTTGCTGGTTGTGACATACTAATGGCAGAATGACTGTATATTGAAAGGCATAATAATGTAGCAAGACTGTTGTACTGGGGATTGTGCAAACAATATAATACTGAAGTAGCTGAAAAACACAGGAAATATGAGTTACAAAGCATCATAGGAAATGATGAAGCTTACATCACATAGGGTCACCAATTACCAACAGTTCAAAGGATAGATATGAGAAAAAGGGATATAGTGGTCCATGAAAAGAAGACAAAAGTAGCATTGATCACTGAAAGCGCTACAGTGACTACAGTGTCTTGTGCACAGAGAGACACAAAATCATAAAATGTCAGGATTTTCAGGCAGAAACGAGAGCAGTGTGCAATAAAGATACCCAGACAGTTCCAATAGTAGTAGGTGCAATGGGTCTTATAAAAAAATAATCTACAATCATATTTAGATATTTTACTGATAAATGTAACTTTGTACGAATTGAGTCATTACTGCGCACATTGTGGGTGCTGTGAAGAGCCCTTCTGGCTGACATGAAAGATTGAAACAATGGTAATTTTATGAACCTTAATCATACTTTGACTTAGGAATGGGGTCCATTCTCCTCATGGTAATAGAAACCCAAATGATTTGGAGAAATTAAAAAAAAAAAATCAGAAACCATCCCAACATATGCAAACAGGTGCGACATATACAATACTTTAATTCAAGTGACTTCATCTCTACAATCAAGCCGTATAACTGGAATATCCTAAAGACCAGGTCACTTCACGATGCTGTAACCCATTTTAGTAATACTTTCCTAAACATCCTCAGTAGCCAAATACCACTCAGGGCTAAGAGAGGCAGGTCAAACCCTGCAGCCTGATTAACCAAAGACACCAGACAAATTCTTCTTCAAAGAGACAAAGTGTGGAAAATATGGTCCAAAAACTAACCCAAGTTAACTACCAACACTTTAGATATTAATAAATCTTGCAAAAATGTTAATAAACAATGACAAAAAAATCCTGCTTCACCAACCTTCAGTCAACACACCAAAACAATGCCAAGCTATTTTGGACCTCCATGAACAAACTTTTACACCCTGGCCAAACAACTACTCACACACCAACAACCAGTGGCAACCCAGACATTGTAGCCACCCTATTCAACTCCAACTTTATAAACTCAATACACTCTCTTGCTAAATAAAGCTCTCGCACTATTCTCACTACCCCAACCTCATCTAATAATAATACTATACCCTTCTCTTTCCAATCAGTACCAACTTGCACCATAAAAAATACCTACAAATACTCAAAACAACAACTATAGCAGTAAACGACCTACCAAGTAACTAAACCTTGCTTCTGAAGCTGCAGTATTCCCTGTTTCTATACTAATTAACTAATCCATAACAGAAAACCATGTCCCAGTCATTTGGAAGTCATTTTTCATAATTCCACTCCACAAAGGTGGAAATTCAACTGACCTATCCAGCTATAGACCCATACCTATGCTACCACCACATTCCAAAATATAAATGCATCCACTCCCAGCTCCTAAACTATCTTACCCAAAATAATCTTCTCTACATGTCCCAGCACAGTTTCTGCCACAGTCATGGCACAGTTACTGCTCTTATTAGCTTTACGCTAGTTTACCAACCACAATAGAAATAATGGCTATCTAGAATCAGTACTCTTCTTGTATCCGTCAAAGGTCTTTGACAAAGTTCCCCATCAAAAACTTCTCAGTGAATTCTCCATAGAACTAAAAAAATTGTCTCCCATCTGGTTTCATAGCTATTTCACAAACAGACGACAATCAGTAAAATGGAAACAAGAATTCTCCTCTTTCCTTCCTGTCACTGTTGGAGACCCACAAGGCTCAATACTGACCCCATTTCTATTTAATATTCAAAGATTCATAGATTGTTACTAGGCTAATGACTGGTGAGGGGGGGGGGTGCTTTCTAAGTCTAGCCAAGTATTCTGAAAAGAATAATGATGTCCTGTGTCCAAAGAGGACATTGAGGGCCAGGCATTTATAAGCTACCTCTATCCAGGCCAGATGAAAATTTCCATTTAACCTTCCACTGGTCTAGGTTCCATTTAAATTGGTTAGTAGATGAACTCAGCTTCACATGGATGGGAAGCCTGTTCCATATGAGGAGCAGACTCTGGGACACATATCTGTCTCTCCAACATGTTGTGTTCAAGTCACAGACAAAATCCAGGTCCCTAGACTTTGTATTTCTGGTACTGTTTAACTTGCGAATATACAGAAAATTCATCATGTGTGTTTTATCTAAACAAACTCCATGCTGTCACAAAAAAGCAAATATATTTCAACATGCAGATGACGAAACTCTCATCTGCCCTGCCGGAATGCTACAATCATCAAGGAAATCGCGCAAGAATCTTTTTCATCTGTAGAATCCTGGCTAAGCACTGCAGACCTACTACTAAAAATGTGGAAAAAAGAAGACTAAACTAATGCTTTTTTAACAGTTTAACATTCAGAAACACAATTTCTGTATTGTCTCATCTGACGATACAAAAATTGAAACCATGACAGAAGCAAAATTAGTTGAGTACTCCTAGATGACAACTTCAAATATGACCAATATATTCACCAAACTATCAAAAATGCAAACAAAAAACTAGGCTGCCTATATAGAGCAAATCAGTATCTTAATGTATCCACAAGAAAATTTGTAGCAGCAACCCACCTGCTCCTATCTCTATTGTATGCATCACCTGTCTTCACTAATTTCAACAATACCCTCACATCCAAACTTGATGCATGCTATAATAAAATAGCAAGGTTCTCCACATACTCGTCTCATAAAGTCCACCACTGCATAGCTGTAAAGGACCTAAACTGGCTAGAACTCCCAGATCAGCTAATCTACTCTCAACTCAGCACTGCCCATAAATGTATCTGCAAGCCAGATAGTTGCACCTCTCTAAAAAGCATACTACTACCATACAGCAACAACAGAACAATAATAAAACTCTCCTAGCTGCAACTAACTCAAACACTCTGGTGGAAACTCATTCTATTCTCACTGTCATAAAACTGTGGAACTCCATCCCATTAGAGTTAAACCTTACAGAAAACAACAAATGCTTTAAGTCTGCTAAAACAGCATCTGCATGGTACTTGACTCTGCTCTTGCTCTACACCTGGATAATTCCAAATCCTGAAGAAAATGCAAGCTGCAATTTGAATATTTGGATTTGACATTCACTTCACAATATAACTTTTGTACATTTTTCAAGTTGTTCAAGTCAGTATGCTTCAAAATGATATCACCTGAATGTTCTTATGAAAAGAGAACCAAAACTAATGCTCTTTTTGTACAGAAAATGCAATGTACTGTCATGTTTATATGTTAGAGAAAAATATAAGTATATTTTATATGCTCTGAGAGACAAGTCCTCATTCTCTAAAAGTTATTAAGTTATGCAAAACAATATGAACGTTTGACTATCAAGGGGTCTTTTCTGGAAAGTTTCATAAGCATATCTTGAAGCAGTACATAAATATTGCCATTTGATGTTAGGATGCAATTTAGGTCAAAATGGCCTTTCTAAGTTGACAAGGGTATTGCTAAATGTTATAGCACTGCAAAGTAATGCACAGTTGTTGCTGACTTAACCTGGTCTGTGACATTAATAGAACTTATTGGGGGGATAGATTTGTGTCCCACAGACTCCCCCATCTGTGGAATAGACTCCCTCTCCATATCACGCAGAGTACCTCTCTAGCGCTCTTTAAGAAGAACCTGGATGACTGGATGGGAAACAGAAAATAGTCCCCTGGGATCCCACCTGTGTACCTGCTGGACAAGGGAAAAAGGTGCTGACTTTGAGGGGAACATGGGCGAAATTCTTAGCTAGGCTTATAAGGGCCTCCAGGCCAATAGCCTAGTATCATCCTATGAACCTATGAACTTTTAATGTTTTAGTATGTTTTACATGCTGACACGATCAATATTTTAATCTTCATCCATATATACTACTAGTTTTTTTTTTATAAGAAACATCTTTATTAAATTATCAGTTATGACATGGGCAATCATACATTTATATAAATATATGGGTTGGGAGGGTGGCCTAATGGTTAAGGTGTTTGCCTTACAAACACAAGGTGCAGAGTTTGAGTCTCAGAAGTGATCATTGGCTAGGCTTAAAATGGCTCGCAAGGGCAGTTAGCTTAGTACTAATCTATGAACCTATAAATGAAAACAAACCATATTGACATAACCATAGTTGAAAGCATTTACATCACAAACCAATATTGACATAATTCTAGTTGCAGACATTATACGTTGCTTATAATCTACACAATCATTGTCAAACACTGCATAGCTCATTCAGATCTTGCCTTCTTTTAAACCTCATTCCTCCCCTGTATGCATTGCTCCCACAGTCCCGATTTTTCCTATGTAATTTGCTCCTACCATTTTCTAAAGATACCTATTTCAGTTATTTTATCTCTTTTACTATATTCACTTGTTCTAGTACTATTGGTTTACACTTTGATTTCTATTTTTTTAGTAATTGCTTTTTTGGCACCCACCATAATCAGAATCAGCAAGGCCTTACTATGTCTAGGCAATTCCGATAATGTATCACAGCTCAAACAAATCATTTCCCTAGTTACACCAATTTGCTCACACAGTATCTCTGATAGAGTAGTCTGCAGGGAATCTTTAAAGTCCGCCAGCACATTACACTCCTAGAAAATCTGTTCTCAATTATCATTTTCTTCCCCATCACACCTCTAACATATGCTGTCTACCTGAGGAAAAATATCTGTAGAGTCTATCTGAGGTATAAAAATATCTATATAAACATTCCCAAGTGAAAATCCTTAATCTTCTAGATTTTGTTGTATATTTGGGAGATATACATATATCCCCCATTGTTTCTTTGTGAGTTATCAGGTCTCTCTTCCCAATCTTTTCTAACCTTCTCTGATTTTATTCTTCCAGTTATCATGCAATATTTTATATGCTGTACTAATTATTCCTTTTTTAACAGCAGCTTCTGTTCTAGATTCTACTACACGCTACCAGTGCTGATATATCATTTAGCACCACCCTATTTCTTTCTGTTTGCCTGTAATCTGATATCAATCCTTGATAGGGAAGGCAATCTCTATCCTGCAGGCCAAATAAATTCTTGACATTTTCCCATTCTATTACTTTTCCCTCCCAAGTTATTTGGTCCCAATACCTTGGTTCCTTTGCCAGTTTTCTCCAATAAATTCCAGCCCCCTCTTGCCTATTGTCTGTACCCCTAACTCCAGTCACCCCTATCAGCAGAATCTCCTTTCTCCATTCCCATATTGGCTTAGTTCTTAGAATACATTCTGCTACCTTATGAATATAATATCTTGTATGATTATTGTTATTCTTCTTAAAGGTGTGCATCCAAAATTCTGGTCTCTTCTTGTTTCTAGCTCTTCCCCCCATTTCATCATCATCTCTTTCCACTTTGAATTATAGGTTTCTGCTTGTGCTATGTATAGGAGTCGTACCTAAGTACCTCTGAAATACCCTTTCAAATTGGGTAATCCCAATCTGCCTTGTTTTATTGGAAGAATAAACGTATTCCACTTGACTTTTGCTGTCTTCCCCTCCAAAATAAAATCCTTCAACTCTCTGTTATGGTTGATAAAAATATGCCTGACCTGTATTTAAGACTAAAGGGATTGTAACTGTTTGCATCTTACTATCCATATCCATATATCAGAGCTTCCGGTTTCTCAGTTTTTCTGTTATCTTTCGTTTAGTCTATTCCCACATATCCTCAGCTACTGCACTGGAATCATTTTTAATCTATGCTCCTAAATACTTCATTTTATCATGTTCCCATAAATGTGGATATTGAAGAACCAATTTGTGTGGATACATAATTTACAGCTATTGCCTTTGTTTTAACTTCATTAATTTTGTACCCCCTGTAATAATTTTGTGTCCCTAACAGATCTGAAACTGTCTCAGAATGTTCCACAACACTGTAATGTCCTTTTCTCGTTTTATCAAGTATGATATAATATAATCTGCAAATACAGCCAGCTTTTGTTGACTACCATAACAATTATATCCTTGAATTTCTGAGTCCCTTATTTTCTTTGCCAATGGTTCTAAATATAATTCAAATACCGAAGGGGAAAGAGGAGACCCCAGTCTGGTTTCTCTGATCAAGCAGAAATGATCAGAATGGCACCCACCCACTTTAATTTTTGCCTCCAATCCATGATATATCCTACTAATCAACCTTGTAATTTTATCAGGGAAAGCAAATGCTTCTATTACCCTGCTCATAAAGTCCCAGCTTACTTTGTCAAATGCTTTTTCTGCATCAAGACCCTCCAACAACAGTGATATTTTATTAAATTCTGCTTCCCTCTGGATTAATGTTCTGTTAATGTTGTCAAATGTTTGCCTCCCCTCCACAAAACCACATTGATCCATATCTATCAACTATGGCATCACTTTTGATATTCTTTAAGCCATTATACACATAAACCCTTTATAATCATGGTTTAGTATTGGAATGGGCCTGTATAAAGCTGGATCTGATGGATCTTTACCCTCTTTAGATGTTACAGCTACCACTGCTTTCTTCCAGGATGTTGGTACTTCTCCTCCTTTTAAAATACTATTAAGCAAAACCTGCCAGATCTGATCTTTTCAGTTTTCCCCTCCTATTTTCTAGACTTCCACAGGAATACCATCCATTCCTGGGGACTTTCTTGTAGCTTGGTTATACATCAACATTTTTTATCTCATTTCCTCTTAGCCTAACTGTTAGTAATTGAGCCTCATCGGACTCTAACCTTGGCATATTTAATTCTTCCATAAACATTTCAATTTGTACCCTTTTTTGATTTCCATATTTCTCTGCTATATACAGACTTTCATAGAAGTTATGAAATATTTGTAATACTTCCACAAGATCTCTTATCTTTCTTGTTATAGGTTCCCTAAGCTTGGCACCAGCCCTTTTTACTTTCTGTTGCCTGAGTCATTCTGCTAAAACTTTTTGTGCTCTAGAGTTATTATCAAAAAAAACAGTTGTTTAACAGCAGCCTTTCTAACCTCATGCATATTATTGAGCTAATCCCTTATTTTTTGTTTAGCATTCTGCAGTTGCCCCCTTCTTGTTTTGTGAGATTCCCCCTATTCTGCAATAATTTAACATTTGTCAGTCTCTCTAAATAATTCTTGTTACTTCATAAGCAATATCTCCCTGTCTTTTATTTCCACCCTATTTTAAAACTCCACTTTAATTTTATCAAACTCCCTAGCTATATTTTCAGAAGAAATGTCTATCTTCTCTAATAGCTCCTGAATAAATTCCACTACCCATTACTTAAATTCTTCTCTTTTCAACAGATATGTGGGAAAGTGCCAGTGAATCATTTTTATTCATCAGCCTGTGTTTTTTTCAGTTATTATTAGGGTCTGATCTGAAATAGTAATTGAGTGCATAGTGAGACCTTCAATTAAATGCACATGTTCCTGTAAAATGCAAATTTTATATAGCCTAGCCCAGTTTTTATATTTTTGGGAATAATATGTAAATTCACTCTGAACTCCTAGTACTGAATTCACATCTTCAATGCCAAATATTTTCATAAATTTCTTCAAAAATCTACCCTCCTTTGGTATATTTTCCCTTCTTGGCCCTCCAAACACATTTTCACTGTTGCAAATCAAATTCCAGTCCCCATCTAAAAGTAATATTCTTTGCTGAAAGCTGATTATTTCTCCCAGAATTTTCTTAAGCTTCATTATAACAGTTTTAGGTGTAATATAAATACATGCCAGTGTAATCCTCCTCCCATGCCTGTAGCCATTTAGTACTGCAGATCTACCATTATTATCTTTTTTATCCTCTTCTATCACAATCGGAGCTCGTCTTGCAATTAATATAAATACTCCTCTCTTCCTTTGTCCCAGGTATTTCACTGAATAACCATCCTGAAAATCTTTCTTTATCAAATTCACAGGTTCATTTCTTTTCAAGTGTGTCTCCTTTAGCATACCAAATTGTACTCTACATTGTTTAATATAGTTCACTTCTGTTTCTTTTTTGTATTTATCTTTGAGATCATTGGTGGCATTTAAAGACATTACAGTATTAAAAGGTTATTATTCCCACCTTTTATGTATAACAACTTTTTTGTTAAATGTCTAGTTCCAGCTTTTGTGTTACATGCATGCACTATTTGGCAGATTTATCTTTTATACAGTTGTCTCTTTTCATATCCATTTGAGCCTATGTCACACCTTACAATTTTTTTTTGTTTTATTGAAAGCCCGCAAACAACAAAGAACAAACACACCCCTAATACCCCCTTAAAGTATTAACTTAATAAAAACACAAAAACTATGTACATCTTCAAATATTGAAGTTTTACCCCCCTCATAGGAACTCATGTTCCAAACTGACAGCCACACTCACAGACTTGAGTTAACATAAAATAAAGGTTACCCATGCTAAGTCGCTGTGCTTCTACTAAGTGCTGTCTGGTTTTGTCTTATCTTTATAGCTATCCCAGTTAGAAAAAACACTTGAATGCTTTCAGACTACATTATCTCCTAGCCATTTCTCTTTATCAGATTGCCTCCTTGAGACATGAGGACCAGATACAGAATTGCTACTAAGTATACATTTATTTGCTAGAAAGAAGACTTTACTAGCTTTCTCTTAAAATGTGTTATTAGATCAAGATAATGGCCTTAATCCAGTCATTAACCTTTGCAAGAATGAAAAAAGCACACTGATTTTTTTGTCATACTCTTTTAACCAGACTTTTCTTTCTTTTTATATATATATATATATATATATATATATATATATATATATATATATTGCAGTGCCTACATTTCCTTAAAACTTTACAAGGAGAAAGAGAAAAGAAGAGAGAAAGAAAAAAAAAGAAAAAAAAAACAAGGGCACCTGTTTACATTAGTATCCCCATTACAGATAAAAATAAATGAGAAAACATTACTTTATAGCATGCAAAGAAATCATGCACTATAAACAAAGTACTGTTAAGATAAAAAATGTTTGACTTAACAGTTAACTTTCTCCCTCCTCTTCTTCTCTTCTAAATATTTTTCTGAAAATTAAAGACATGAAGTAGAGCATATGCTTTAATGGGGTCTATATTACGAACACAAAAAAAAGTATGAGCGAATACGAAGACGTCGACACGTATTGCGCGAAGTATAGAAATCCCAAACGTACAAAACTGCAAATTCTGAAATGTCAATTTGTTTTGGTTGGCCCGTCTGTGGTATAGCTCCATAAGGTAAGTGTGTGATAGATAGGACTTTAGTGTTAGGATTTGGGTTAAGGTAAGTGTATAGATAGGTAATGTATGTAAGGTTTAGTGTACTGTTAGAAGTAGGGTTATTTTAAGTGCATGTATGTGTATTGTTTATTTTGTTTGGGTGTATCTCTGTAGGGGAAGTGTGTGGTAGTTACGGACCTTAGGGTTAGGGAGGGATTAAGGATAGTGCATAGATAGTTGTGTATGTGGGGTTTAGTGTAGTGTTGGATGTAGGGTTTTGTTAAATGTATGCATGTGGATTATTTATTTTGTTTGGGTGTATGCGTGTAGGGGACGTGTACGGTAGTTACAAACCTTAGGGTTAGGGAGGGATTAAGGATAGTGCATAGTTAGATGTGTATGTGGGGTTTAATGTAGGGTTAGAGGTAGGGTTTTGGTGCTTTACCTTAGGTTATAAGTAGGGTTTGGTTAGTGTATGTGTGTGGTTTATTTATTTTCTTTGGGTAGGTGGTATGTAGCAGGTGGTGGGGTTGGCCGACTATGACAGTTCCATATTTTTTTTTGCAGTTTAGTGCATTCGAGATTTTCATGGTTTGCGGTATAGGTATCGATGTTTAAGTATTCGGGAATAGGGTTTTTCACTTTGGTAATACAGACCAGCTTTAATGGCCCTAACAAGTTTACCAAAGTCAAAAAAAACTCCAATATTTCCAGATTTTCTTGTTGTGCCATGATTCTCAAATATAATTATTGCTTTGTAATCCCACATTTGTCAGTTTCCAAGCTACTGGTTTTATTCCTGTTCATCTCCATCTCACACATCTTGTCTCTGCTTTATTTACAATTTACTTTCAATTCTTCTAGTCAACGCTTGTGTTTTTTTTCCTTCTTTCAAGCATCTTCCATTGAAGCGTAGGAAAGGGTTTCACTGGTAGAGTCTTTATATGGTCTTTATTACCAGAAGAACAAGAAGCAGAATTTCCTTCTGTTGCACAGCTCACTTTTTGTTGGACAAACATTTGTAGCATGTACGTCATCAAAAAATGATTTTTGTCTCACCAGGGAAGAATATTTTGAAGATAGCTGGGTACAGCAGTTTGAATCTTATTCCTGCATCTCAACATTCCCTGAATAGTGAAATAAATTTACTCTTTTTCTGTCTGGTCATCCTCCACAAATGCTCTGCTGTCTCCCACTTTTAATACTTTGTCCTTCTGCCATGGTTTTGTCAGAATCAGCTCTTTCTGCTGGTAGGATTGCATCTTTAGTATTAAAAGCTCCTTTCTCATAGCCAGGTTTGGGGCATACACATGATGTGCCCTTTCAGTTAACAATTCCCGCTATAGAACACCAATCCAGTTGCTTATTTGTGTTTTCATAAAATTAATACACTCTGTTCCTTCCAAATTCTCTGGTACAGCAGTAAATTTCAGGTTTTCCCTACATGCTCTGTCCTCTAATTCTATTATTTTTTTAAACATTTCTTCTTGAGTAGTCTCATGTTCAGACAGCCTTTTCTTCATTTGGAATGCTGACTTTTGCAGTTTTGTTACCTCATCTGAATATCTGTTTAAAGCTTCTTCCATTTTCCAGCCTTTTTTAGTTTGAGTTGATATACTTCATCAGTGTTTTGTTTATTTTAACCAGGTCTATGTGCAGTTGTCTTATACTTTCCTCGAGGTTACTGGAAATTATGTCTGGAGTTTGCAGTGATTTTGCTGAACAGCTGCAGTACTTTTCCCAGTCAGTGTTTTTCCTCACCTTTTGTAGCTGATTTTCTTTTAGGTCCTCTGTATTTCTTTTTTCCTGGCATCCAGGCAGTGCACTTACTATCCAGTTACTGAAATTTGCCAAGAAATACATGTCCACTGGCTTTTTCTGTTGAGTTTCTGTTTTCACACTGGGAGAGCTATAATTAAGCTATTACTCAATGTGCAGCCATCTTGGAAGTGTATGCTACTAGAGTTTTGACATCTAACCTATTGACTTTGGTCTACCTGCAGTTGGTCTTTTGGCATTAGGGATTTAGCAGTCCTCTTTTTGAACTGTTGTGTACTGAATAATAAAGCCATTAGCTAATTTCTGTCCTGTGTTCATCTTGTGTTGTGTATGTTAACTGTACTTTACATAACAGTATTTTATGTGTACTTTACATTGATTGCCTTAATTGGTTGCTTGTTGCTCCATTTGTCCTGTGGCCAAAGTCCCACTTTAAAACAGGGATATTCGGACTAGTTTACCTATAACATTAACAGATACTAAGTAAAGAAAAGAATTGTGTAGTAGACCAGAACCCCAATGAGAATAGTATGCATATGTTTCTTGATGGTGGTATAAATGCCAGTATAAGTCTGTCAAATGAGAATCATCCAGTCCTTTAACCCAGTTATAAATGGGTGCAGTTCAGAAGTGGCATTAGAGATGGGGTAATAGGCACATTTATATAGTCTCGTAATGTTATGTCACCTATCAATCACCTCTGTTTTTACATCCCCCAGGTTTCCTACTTTATTTTGATGGAGTAGCTGGTGGAACTCTGACAACATCAAGCTGAAATATGTCAGTATGGCATTTTGTTTGTTCACTTTTATCCTGGTCTGGTATCAAATGGCTACAGGGAAGATGGCTATCTTTCAGGAGTAGGGAGTGAGGTGACATGCTGTATATATTTATGACAGCAACAACTTGAAATATATGACATGATGATGATCTCTGGAGAGATACATGCCAAAGGGGGCATTATGCTCAATGACTGGCCTAATCAGGGCTGAGTAAAGGAGGACAATTACATACCTAAGTCTAGACATAGCCCCTTTGTTTATAAACTGTACACTTTAAAAGGACTTTCTTACATCAGTGGACATGTGTCAAAAGTTAGATCACTGTCCATGTAAGTTCCCAAATCTCGAACAACTGGGTCTACTCTTATGGACTTATTGTCAGTGTGGTAGTTCAGTGGGGGTAGATGACTTCCCAAAGGATACAACAATGCATTTATTGGCATTTTGTTTATGGTCTATGATTCTGCCACCAGTTATTTATTTGGTGAAAATCTTACTGCAGGATGGCTATGCCATTTGGAGATTCAATGACTGCTCATAGCCTGCAGTTATCTGCAACCTTAGTCAATCAAAGCCCTTTCGTATTGGCTTTTACTTCAGAAAATTAGATGCCAAACAGGAAGAGTCCCAACACGGAACCCTGTGGAACTCCATTGGTGACTGGTCTGTTTGTGGAGGTAACTTCCCCTATTTTGATTCCCTGTCTGTGAGCCCGGTGTCAATCCAGCGGGTGACATAGGAGTTTATTCCCAGTTTATTTAACTTTTCTATAATGCCTGATTAGGGGATTGTGTCAAAAGCTTTGGCCAGGTCTAGGTATGCAGTTTGTACCATTTTATCTTCCTCCATTGCATTGATAACATTTTCAAAAAAAAAAAAACGCCAGACTGAGTAACCATGACCTGCATTGACAAATCCAAACTGAGACAGGTCCAGTGTTTGGAGGTTCCCTATGTCCTTATAATTCTTTGCATAGCTCTGCATATGAGGTTGGTCAGACATTAAAGTAGATTTTGTATTAGTGTCTTCTCTGAAATGTTACAGTACTTTGATTTGTTTATACACATTGCATATAACTTAATTGAGTATTTGCTTTTGGATACTTTTTTCATAACGTAGTTCTGTGATGCCACCTTCACTGGGACTCCTTGCTAGGTTATCTTAATGCATATGCTAGGTATCCCATGGAAAAGGACTGTGACTTGGAAGGGGCAACCAAACATATCCTTCACGTATGTCTTGAAAAAACTAGCAATGTCTGTAAATGTGCCATGTGCTGGATAGGAGTTATGTACCTCCACAAACACAGCCACACCACTATACCTCTCAAATATCCAGATTTGCACAGAATGTCTAGATTTTTTTCATATTTTTGGTTTGTTCCTAATAAAATTTGTGGTTTTCTAGCAAATCATTGAGGATTGAAGTCACTAAGTAATGACATACATTTTAGTTCCAGACTTCATATCCTTCAGAAAAAGCATGCCAATACAAAACCTGCTAGTCCAGCAACTTTCTGTGTTTATGAGAAAATTTTAAAATATGTTCCTATTTTTGGGTCTTTTTCCCCTTATTATTTTAGGCTTTGTCTAGATTTCATGTGATAAGAGGTTGAGAGGTATGTACACCAGAGGTTCATAGGATTATAGCAGAATACCAGGCTAACTGCCTTGAAGGGTAATTTTAAGCCTAGCTAATAACCTGAGGTTAGAGTTAAACCCTGTACCTCGTTTTTATGAGGTGATGATATTAACGATTATGCTAAACCCCCAATGATGTGCAACGGAATGTATATTGCTGTCACTACAGACATGCTGTTAGAATATCTTAAAATCATCTTTTCACATTCCCCTTACCCAGTGCTCTTCTTTCCCACCTTCCCACCTCACTGGTCAAGTTTCCAGACTGTGCCCCCCCCCCTTGAAAATTCCTGGATCCATCACTGACTTGATACCTGTAACTATATAATTTTTAAATAGAACTATACCTGGCAGTAAGGATTATATGATAGCTAAGCAGTAGGTCCAGTTTGATTGTACAAAAAGGTAAGACATAAGCCTATATATAAAAACAGCTAAAGGCAGTTCTCATATAGTAATTGGGAATTAATTCCAGACTTTAGGACAAAAAAATGAGAATTAATTATAAGAAAGGAAAGGTATGCAGATGATGGTGATAGAGAGTGTAAAGGACAAATGAAGTGTTCACACTTACGTTTTAGGATATAGTCTATTGTGGGGGGATGGAAAATGATTCCAGTGAAAAATTTTGTAGGTGAACCAATTAGTTGGGCGACCTGAATGTAGAGGCATAGGTAGTTTTTCTTTCCCTAAAGGGAGGTAGTGGTAATTTTGGTGGATGACAAGAGTGCTAGAAACTGCTACAGACTGAATAAACATAAGAAAGTTTATAGTAGTAGTGTAATTACTGATCAATGATTGGGTCACCACTTAGCATCTCAATACTACTGTAATAATAATAATAATAATTTAATTGCAATTTATATTGCCTGCTCTGCCTGTAAGAGGATGCTATCTAACCCTTACACCCCTTTAAGAAATTAATTGGGGTTAAAAGAAATGCCAGCTCCAATGACAAACCACATCCATCCATTTGGTAAATTGCTTGTGTTGATGAGGGTTTCAATGATAGCAAGCTAAGCAGTGTAACCAGACTTCTGTGTTCCCAGCACCAACCTCTGACGCAGTCCATGGGATGCTTAGGTATTCTTAAGGCAAAGTAAGATAAACAATCCCTCCGAATAGGGCATCACATGAGAAGCGTCCAAGAGGACATTCTCACAAGCTTCTCTAACTAACTCACTTGATTCCTGTCTACAGAAACAGCCACTGTCTGTCCTCTCAGTAAAGACAGACAGTGGTTGTAGTAATCTAAGTTTCTCCTAAATTGGAGAGCTCCACATTTTATCACAGAGGGTGAGCCAGGCTATTTTCTAAAGGAATCTTATTTCTGACACTTGTATATGTGGCCTCGTTTTTTTGGTTACTAACCAAAGTTCATGAACATAGGTGAGAATAAACTGGGAGCATCATCCTGTGACAGAACTCAAATACCATCAGCATAATTCGGTATATCTCCTTAAGTGCTGTTGCAGTTACCCCATCTGATTGTCGATCTACTGATTCCCTACAGTAGATTGATGGTTGTCATTATTATTCCCCAAAAGCAGTGTCATCCCCAGAAACAAGAGAGAACGAACGGGCTCATAGAGGAAAGAGCCTAATGGTCAGCAGGGGGCAGAGGAAAGTATTATCTATTTTTTATTTTAACATTTGTTAACTGGGAAAGTCAGACTTGGAACAAAGCTAATTTTCAGTGGAGGCCCAGGGAGAAACACTCCAGATGCATGTCTTTATAACGTGGCAAGAAACCGGAGCACCCAGAGGAAACACACACAAACGCAGGAAGGACATGCAGACTCCACACAAAAGACACTCCAGCAGAGAATCAGACCAAAGAACCTCTTAATGTGAGGTGACAATGCTACTGCTGCACCACTGCGCCGTCCAAGAGCTATGTTATTATAATTTATCCTGTTCCCTGACAGATATGCAAACACTGAAGTGTATTCATAGGGAATCCATCCTAGTACAAATAAAATGAATCTGTGAAAGCTCTGTATATTGCCTATATTTATTTTACTGAAGATTCCTTTTGTCTGTTACAAAAAGAGCTATTCACTAATCATGCTCTGTTGTTAGGCTTCTGCACACTAGCATGGGTGATTTGGATGCTAATTTTATCACAGAGGGTGAGTCATATTCTGTAAGGGAGTCTTATTTCTGAGGCTAGTATCTGTGTTCTCATTTTCTTGGTCACTACCCAAAGGTCATGGAACATAGGTGAGGATAAAGTGGGAGATTCACCCTGTGACAGAACTTTCACATCACCACCTCTGTCCAGTATCATTCCTTAAGTGCTGTTGCAGATGCCCAATCCGATTGTCAATCTACTGATCCCTTCAATATTCTGTAAAGGAATACAGACTTGATGTATATAATTACCCCATAATACACCTTTATGAACATTACTGACTTACTTCTTTCATCAATAAAAGAGGGTATCTGGCCATGACAGTATGCTGTGTTGAATTTTTCCAGTGATTACAATTTCTGAAACTGGTGTAATGGATGATTCTTTCAGTGATTACCAACCCACCTACACCTTATAATGTCATAGTAAAATCCATAAGATTCAATGTTTTTTCTACTAAAGAAATATGAGGAATTTGCCCCTGACCCTTTCATTAATGATTTTAGCTATGTTAACTTTCTCCTTCTTTCCCATTTATGTCTGGATAATGCAGTAATTATTTAACTGTTTCTTTCTGAACACACTAAATATGAGAGCTCCACTTCATAAGCAATGGTTCTGAGTGTCATCTCGTCTGTTACTCCTCAGATCAAATCAGATCAGAGATATAGAATTCTAATAGGGATCACCTCTGATCAGTTTACTATCTTTCTAAACTGACAGAAGACCTCATATCCTACTGAATAACTCAAAATCAAGGGAAGACTTGCCAATTCACCAGTAAAAAGATAGAATGTTCTTGAAAAACAATTTGCCAAGAACCCCGCATATTTTTAAATGATATTAGTAATCTACAAGTCTGGCAGTTTAGCTCAGATGGTTAAAGTTACAAGCTGTTAACATGCTTCATCCTGTAATCTTAGATTTGATTCCTTCATTTCTACTTTCTTACTGTGTAAGTTTCGGCAAGTCATTTAACCAGACAGTGCTCATTGGTCACTTCTTAAAGGAGACCATTGTCTCTAGTAGTTTTACCTGGTTGATAAACAAACAAATAAATAAATAAAATAAATAAAAGTAAAAAATGTCCTAATCATAAGATTATAACCATGCTCCTTCTTTTTTCTCTGAGCTCAATCACAAAGAAAATTCTGTTCATTCTGAATTGCAGTTACATGACTCTGCCCAAGAGATAGTGTCAACTAGTTGCTGGATTCCAACTTAGAAAACTGCTCATTGGCAGTCATTGCTTTTTCTCTTGCACCCTCATCTGTTCTCTACTGACTTCCAACATTATCATCCATGCCCCCCTCTATCCCGAGTAACTCAAAGGTCTGTTATTTCGTGGTTATGAATGTAACCCTTCACTGGGCAGGTCTTCTAGCTTCTTGTTGGCTTGAGTCTCATAGTTCAAAAATTCATAAGAGTCAGTGAGTGCAGATATATACAGAAATGTAAATAGGTGCAGGGAGCCATCACACTGTGGTTGGCTGGTCAAAGTCCCTAGCCAGAGAAGGCACATACAATGAGACTGCAAATACAACTCAAAAAAAAAACTTGGAAGGCTGTGCAAGCCGAAGTGGTAAGTGTTTCATTAAATTCACTTACTTCTTGGATTGGTGGTCTTGGTGGTATTTTAACATACAATGAGATCGTTGTTTGGTATGCATATGCCCATGCATAACATGTTAGACCTCTGTCACTTCATCTTTACCCTTTGATAGCCTACAAAGCAGGTGATCACCACCACTAGTCTCATAAGCTGCAGATTCACAATTTTCCCATGGGATAGGACAGCTGTCTGACAGCCACTTCAATGTATCCCCCTAGCTAACCCTTCCAGTCTACCATATCTGTTCCTGAACCTAGGTCATTGGTGGTACAGTTAGACACCTTATCTATTAGCCTTTCACATTGCTTCTCCTGACACAGTTAATAAGCTTTTTTTTTTTAAAGTTGAAGCCTGGTTTAATATCCATACACATTTTGCTTTCCGAATTCCTAAGAATTTCAGCCACTGCTATCGTTTACCATATTTAATCCTTATCAAATATTATATCAAATAAGGTCTAGTAATCACAAACTGAGAAAAAGCTCTCAGTGTTCCTCTACAAAATCCAAGGAGTTTAACTACTATAAAAATACCGTTGTACTGCTTTTCCTTAGTGCTTAGAGTTGATTCTCCAGAAGGTAGATCACAATCAGTCCGATAAGTTGATGTAATATCACCACCTATAATAGTAACCTGGTAATTTTAGTAGACAAATGAAAACATGATACAGCTTTGACATCTGCCATGGATATCACTTTTTAAAATCATTCCCTGGACACTAGAAACAACCAGAAACATGTAACCATTGAAATCACCATGACTCTATTGGAAGGAAAGCTTTTCATAGCAGAGTTTGTAGGCTGTGGAATATGCCACCTCTACATATAAGGAAAGCGGATAAACTGGAGTACTTTAAAATCCGTGTTGACAAGTAGTTTGGTAATAGGGTCTAAGATCCACTATTAATTGGGTACAGATTCCTTAAGAGTCTCTGAAGAGACTCGGAGTTTGATTTAAATACATTGAACCCTGAACCTTGTGAATCTCATTGGGTTGCAGTAAGTATTCAGTTACTTTCTCTTTTACTGTTTTCATTAATGATATAGCAACTTATTGCAATAATACCAAACTCATGCATTATTCTGATGATTTGATCATTCCTCCTGCCTGTGAAATTATTTATTGGTCAGTTTGAAACTACAGAGTGCTTTCAGTACTTTACATGCATGGCAAACTTTAAGTGGCTTCACCTCACTACCAGTAAAACAGTGTCCATGTTTCTCATCAGTAAGTATCCTAAGACCTACAACACTGACCAAAGTCTCCTTTATGTGTATCTGTATCAACCATATTAGTGAAATATGGCAACTTCATATCATGTCTGCTTCTGATCATCATTTTAGAGATCATCTCTGTTCATCAGGTGCCTGTCCAAAGTGCAAATGCCATAAAAATGATCCTCAGAATGTCAGTATTGCAAGTCACAAAATCCACCAAGGCATGCCCAGAAATAGGAGACCAGTAGTAATTAGCATAAAAAACTGTTTATTAATTTCCGTCCACCACACATCAGAACAAATATACACTTTAATAACTATCCATTTATATACTAAAGACCTCAAATAATAATACAATTATGTAAAGAACAATAAAATCAGAAAAGCATTTAAAGAAAACACACTTATTCTAAACAAATATAAATGTTTCTAAAATATACATCTAGAAATTTAATAACTATTTCTGCACTTTTAATCTTCTTTCTTTTAAAAACATTTAATATTGATAGAATAATTTAATCCAGGTAGTATGTCGACCCCCATTTTTAATTGCCATAACATTGCTCTCTGTTTGACTTTAGTTCTAGAATCCCCCCTCTAAGATCTTTCAGCACCTGTTCTAAGACTGAAAATAAAAATTTCTTATAGGTTCATAGGTTCATAGGTTTATACTAGGCTATCTGCCCTAAGGCATTTATAAGCCTAGCCCAAAGTTATGTGGCTTACGCCACCCCTTATGTTAGAAATAATGTGCCCATTAGTTTGTTGTGCCTCTGTCCAGCAGTGACACAGAGATGATTCCTGGGGTAAACCTACGATCTCCCATCCACCGGTCAAGATTTCTCCTGAACAGAGCCAGCGAGGTACTCTGCCTCACATGGACCGGGATTTTATTCCACAGCATGGGGAGTCTCTGGGTGATAAATCTATCCCTCCAGCACGTCCTATTTATATCCGTGCTAAGGTTTAAGTCACTTGCTCTAGTGGTTCTGGTGGATTTGGATTTTTTGAGGTGGAGCATGTCCATTAATTCCGGGTTGGTCATGGCCTTGTATGTCAGGCACAGGTCACCTCTGAGCAGACGGTATGCAACTGAATAGAGTTGGAGTTTCTTCAGTCTGGCAGTATATGACAGGTTTTGGAGTCCCTTTATCCTTTTGGTGAGGAACTTTTGGGGTCTCTCCAATTGCTGCAGGTGTCGGGTGAGATACATCCCGAATGGGGCATTGTACTTGATCATTGGTCTGATAAGTGAAGAGTACAGGGGAACAATGACCTCACTTGATCTGGATGTGAATCCCTTCATGATCAGATGGGCAATGTAGAAGGTCTTTCGAACCACTTTAGCAACGTGAGTGTCAAACGAGAGGCCACTGTCAACCTGGGTACCCAGGTCCCTGATAACCTCTTCTGTGCTTAGTGGGTTGCCATCTATATGGTAGCTTGGGGTTACCTTGTTTTTCCCGAAGGGTATGACTATACACTTTTTGCGTTTAACTTCAGGCCATGGCTCTGGCACCAGCTATCAGTTTCCGTGAGACCCCTGTGAAGGATGTCTGTGTCCGATGTACTATCCACTATGGCACCCAGTTTGCAGTCATCCGCAAACTTTGTCAGCCATAGTCCTCCTATGTTTGCCTGTACTTCTGGGAAGTAGATGCGAATAGGGGCCAAGGACTGAGCCCTGTGGGACACCACTTGTAACTGGCTTGGAGTCTGACATGGCTCCAGCAACTCTAACCCTGTGGGTTCTGTCCTTTAGCCAGTTTGCAACCCATCTTGTGACATATGGGTTTACATTTAAGCTGGTAAGTTTCTCTATGATACCCGAGTGGGGTATTGTGTCGAAAGCTTTTGCAAGGTCAAGGTAGGCTGTATGGACTGCCTTTCCCTCATCAATGGCCTTGGTAACTGTTTCGAAGAAGTCTACCAAGTTCAAAAGGCAAGATCTGCCCTTGACAAAGCCAAACTGGGTTGGGTCCAAGGTCTGCAAGTCCCCTATGTCCTTGTTTATGAGTTCCATTATGATCCTCTCCATAGCTTTGCAGACCAGGCTTGTTAAGCTTATGGGGTGGTAATTACCAGGGTCCATAGAGGCACCGCCTTTGTGGAGTGGGACCACAGTTGCCGTACGCCACTCCTTGGGCACATGTCCTGTGGTAAGGCTAAGATTAAACAGCTGCCTTATGTGCGGGTTTAGTTCTTCATTGAGTTCATGTAGCACACAGCCGGGGACACCATCCGGTCCCATTGATGCTGTGTTTTTAGCTTTAGAGAGAGCAGCTTTCACCTGCGCATTTGAGATGTCTGGGAGGCTACACTCTGTTGGGATAGTTATCTCTCCTTTTGGGGGAGTAGGGGGGTTGAAGTTTGCGCTGAACCTGTCTGCCAGTATGTTGGCAATGTCTGTGGGTTCAGTGATTTTTGTATCATTTTGGACTAATTCTGAGCATATCTGGGAGTTTCCACCCAGGTTTCTGACATAGCTGAAGAAGGCCTTATGATTGTCTTTTGAATCTATGGCAATTTTTTCTCAAAGTTGGCCTTGGATGATTTTATGAGGGATCGTAGTTTCTTGCTAGTACTGATCAAAGATGCCTTCCCTTTTTGGGATTTTGCTCTATCATGCAATAGCTTTCTCCTCTTATTGTAAAGTTTGTTTATGGCTGGGGTCCACCAGACTGGACGTTTGCCCTTGGTGGAAAGAGTCTTGGTTTTATTTGGGATTGCCTGATCCTTGCAGTCCTGAAGGTGTTCATAGAAGGCATTTGTAAGGGCTTCCGCAGATTGGGTTGTGGTTTCCCTTGGCTCGGGGCCCTTGAAGGATACCACACCTGTCTTGAGTAGTGTGAAGTTTGCTTTAGAGAAGTTCTTCACTGTGGTCTTTTTTGTTTGGGGTGGGGGCGTGATGTGGATTTCTAGTGAGATTAGTTTATGATCTGATCTCACCAAAGAGGGATATACTTCCGGTGTGGAGCATTTTGTCCCCATGTTTGTGATGATGAGATCTAGTATATTTTCTCCTCTTGTGGGGACGGTGACTAGTTGTTCCATGGCATTTGAATTTATGAACTCCAGAAACCTTTGGGCTAGAAAGTTGGGGCTTGAGTAATGTTCCCAGTCTATATTTGGGTAGTTGAAGTCACCCAGTATGATGGTGTTTGGTGATACATTTATACCCTCCAGTGTCTTCAGGAAGGCTGTGTGGGTTTCCTGAGTTTGAGAGGGTGGCCTGTAGCATGCTACAAATTGTAGAGCAGTTTTGCCTATGGTTAATTGCACCTGGATGGTTTCCGATGCTTCGTGCGTAGCCACCAACCTGGAGGTGTGGGTATCCTTGATGAATATGGATACACCCTCTCCTTTTGTGGTATGGTCCGGGTTTTGGGGCCGGAACGCATGATATGAGGTAAAACCTGATAGTGCCGGGGTGCTCTCAGGAGCCTTGAATCAGGTTTCAGTCACAGCACAGACATCAATGTTCTCCATACTGAGAAGGGCCTCGAGTGCGTGCATTTTGAGATTTAGACTTCTGGCATTGAGCAGCATTACCCTTAGTTTCTTCCCGTCTCTTCCCATCTTTGCATACCAATTTATGTTTATACAGGGCATTGTTGGTGTCTTTTTTCTTATTGAATAAAGATGTTTATTAACTCCATTTCTGTAGAGTTCTTACATACATCCCTATATAAAATCAATCACATCCCTATATAAAAACAATCACATTCTAAACATACTGCAATATAAATAATTCCTTCAGTTTTATAACTGTATACCCCAGGGATAGATAAAGTCATATCTAAATATATTAGGGTCAAAAGGCCCTTCCAAGATGTACCTGCATATGGAACAACCTCCACACTTATATATACCCTTGTTTTTGTTTGACACTACCCTTGTAGAGAAAATTTTACTGGAATAATTCTGCAATAATCTCCTTATGTTATAGTTATTTTTATAAACGAATTGAGGGGAACCCCCTACCACTTTAATAAAATCAGTGTTCCCTCAATTATTTTCCAATTTTCTTTTATAATAGAATAAATATCCTTATTGTCTACGGTCATAGCCAAACAACATACAATGGTATGAGCCACAATTCTTTGTTGCTATTATTATTTAAAGTCTAATTAAAATGTGTGGAAAGTCACTATTTCTCCTTGATTTAATTTCCTCCACAGTTTTTAATAAAACTTCCTTCTCATACCCCCTATCTACAAACATAGATGTAATAAATTGTATCTCTTTATCAAACCTAGAATAAATAGTGGTCATCCTAGAGGCCCATATAAATTGACCTCTAGGTATATTCCTTTTTATAAAATATGAGTGATTGCTGTTAAAGTGGAGGTAATTGTTGGTAAATGTTTCCTTCCTATGTATCTCACTTTCAAATTTATGTTCTATTTCATTCCAAATAATGCATACATCTAAGAAGTTCATGTGTTCCCTACATCTCCTACTGTAATTTTCAAAAAATCGGACTTTTCATTTAAGTTGTTTAAAAAAGTAATAACATTTTCTCTGTCACCTTCTATTATGAAAACCAAGTCATCTACAAACCTATAATAAAACACAATTTTAAAAGTATTAATTAAAGGGGTCAGAACAACCTGTTCCCACCACCCAAGCACTACATTAGCAAATGCTGGGTCGGTGGCTAACCCCATAGTCATCCCTCTTATCTGTTTATAAATATTCTTATCAAACAGGAAAAAATTATTACTCAACATAATATCAATGAGACTACAAAATAGATTTCATCATTCGTAAAATGCTCCATCTTAATCAGGTAATTTCTTATATGATCTATACCCACTTCATGGGGTATACAAGTAAAAATGGAACAAGTATCAACTGTAAAAAGAAAATTGTTACCAACATGAAAAGAATAATTATCATTAAATACCCTACCTTTCTCTAAAAATCCCAGGAATCCTTTATATAAGATTCCATTCTCTGAACAACAGGATTCAATATATAGTCTAGGAACAGAGAAATCCCTTCTATAATATAATTAGGAGTCGATACTATTAGTCGAAAGGGTGAGTGAATGAGGGCCTTATGAATCTTGGGTATCCCAAAATGGGTACCCAAGACTGGATAGTCCACCTTCTTAAAATTATATACATCTAAATGAATTAATCCTTCCATCAAAAACTCATATAGCAACCAATGAACTTGTCTAAAACTTCTAGAAACCTCTTGAGATGAAACTAAAATATACTCTTCATCATTCATTAATAACTTTCTCAGAATCCAGATAATCTATCTGGTATATAGTCATCATTCCCCCACCCTTATCAGCTTTCATAAATCTGAGATCAATCTTACATAGGTAATTTAAAGCACCGCGTTCACCTTAAGATAAATTATAAACCATTCTCTTGGGTCTACTTTTTAGTAGGTCTCTAATATCATTCTCACATTTTTTTAAAGACTTTCAATGAATTATTTAATACTGGATTTAAAGTGCACAGTTTCTTAAATTTATTAACAGAAAAATCAACATTACAGAAACATATTTTAAATTCAATTTATGACTAAACATTTTTAATTCTAGAAGCATTTTATTTAAATAAATTTTCCTAGTAGCTACAAAATTAAGTCCCAATTTCAAAATGTTCAACTGTTCATCAGAAAAAGTCTTTGTGGACAAATTAAATACCTTAATGTCTGTACTTACTATATTTCTGCTGTGCAGTTCATTTTGCTCCTTCCCTAGTTAACATCCTTTGTATAGTCCCATTGCCCCCCCCCCAGTCTGAAAAGAATCTTTCGGGCGAGTTCCCAAAGGAACTCCATGTACACTTATCCAATTGGGAGAGTATAACAGTAATTCATCAAAATCCGAGGATTTTTCGGCTTCAGTAACCAAAGATCCCTCTTCAAAGACTACTGGCAACCTTTCTACACTGACGTCTCTCCCCTCATTCAAGCTCATATCTGAACATTCTCCAATACTGTACACTGACAGGAGGTTGCTTTCCCATATCATTTCCTTAAGGAAGACTCATCAATACCAATAAAACTGTTGTGTCTCTTCTCTTTAGAGATGACTTGGGAATAAGCATTCTGATTATTGTATGCTTCTATATCCCTAATTAATTTTTTGTTTTTTTGATTAACCACTGTCTTTTCAAAATGTTCGGCCACCTGAAGCATATTATTGCAATCAATTCTCAAAGCCGGTACTTTGAATAGGAGCTGTTGTAATAAATGGTCCACATTAAGAATCTCATGACAGACTTCTATCCTTTTCTTATTACGCTCAATTAGAATTCTAATCAACTCAAGTCTGGTATTGGTAAAAAATGAACCAAACTGTTAAAAAAGGATCCTTGTGGGATACGCCATTTGAACATTTAAAAAGGTATCTGTAATTCTAGACATTTATCAAAATACTTGTTCTCAATTAACAATGCCCGATAATTTTTACAATGTTTTTCCTAGGACAGTCAAAATGTTATTAACTTCAAACTTAACATTCTCTACCTCAGTCTGAGACCTGGTATAGCAAAGGGGTTATAGCTAGCATTGATAATGTTGTTAATTTATTTAAAAATATAAGTTTTGAATGTCTCACCATTTTCGGAGTTCGGATAATTGCAATTTTCTATTATAGTAGCTTGAGCATCATCATCAAACTCAAAGAATCAATTTTAGCTGTATGTCCAAAACTAGTTTTTTCAATTAATACTTTTAACATTTTTTTGCATCTCATTAACAGTCCGGACCAGGCTGGCCATTGTAATGCTCTCCATATCTCCAGGGATTGGGTGTCTGTATTGCAGTTGTGAATGCTGAGGTGTGGGGTACATGCCAAGTTAAAGCTTGAAGTATGTTCGAATATTCACCCTACTCTAAGTTACAGTAATCTTGTAGTACATATTGTAGCAATGGTTAATTTTGGAAATTGCTGTTTTGAGATTGGAATCAGAGTATATTTTCACACTACTGGGATCACTATTACAGTTCTTGCACTTGTGATGGATGAGCCTTGTACATCAGTTAGATGTGTAAACGGGCTCATTAATCAGATATCTAAACTGCCTCCAGTTTAATCACTATCTCTCCTTAATCTCATTGAAATTTTATTTTCATACACTGATGTCCCCCTCTAACCTATGCTTTTGCATGCAATAATCAGCTGCATATCTACAAATCTTCATATGATTATTTTATATCCAATTCTAAAATGGCTCATCACTTAGATATCTAAACTGGCTCAAATTTAATCACCGTCTCTCCTTAATATTTATTATTATTTTTTACATTTGTCTACTGGGAAGGTCTATCTGGGCCAAGGACCCATTTTCAGCAGAGGCCCAAACATGAAAGCTCCAAAAAGAAATTTACAAATAACCATATATAACAGTAACATAACCATATTTAAAGCAGTAATATTCCAAGTAACTACAGTATTTTAACAGAGGCAGAGGAAAAAATTACACCATATAGGTTTCTAGCCTATATAAGACAGTGACATTGTTTAGACCATAGAGCAGTGGTAACTAATCTAATACACACAGTGATTTTACATAGGGAGTTAACATAATCCTTGTAGAGTATTACCAAATGCAAAAAGATCAGTACTTAGACTCAACAGTGGTAAAGAGCAAGATATGTAGGAAAGTGAGAAGGGGAGGAGGCAGGACTTTTGCTGTCAAGCCATGCTAGTAATTAGAGGGAGGGGACAGAAAGCTGGAAGAGAGATCAAATAAGATAGTATGACCTGGTAGAGCTATATGGGAGAGATAGTATATTCAGCCTGGGTTTGTGCAGAAGCACATCCAGTTGTTGATGAGGTGTTCCTTACGTAGCTATTTAAATTTAGTTGCATTGATGTAATTAATTATTCTTTGTGGTAGTGTATTCCAAAGTTTAGATACATGGTTTGAGAAGAGGGAATCCCCAAAGCCATTGTTAGATTTGGTAACTGTTATCAGGCCTTTATTGGTTGATCTTAGTGTTTTACAGCTAGAGTAGGGTTCAACAAGGTATTTGCGAGAGGGACAGCTATTTGGGTGGTTCAGTATGTAGTGTATGAAGATTAATTGGTTATAGGTCAGAGGATTAGCATCTGGAGCATTTCTCCTCGGTTCTCCGCTGAAAATTGGCTTTGTTCCAAGTCGGACTTTCCCGGTTAACAAATATTAAATAAAATAAATAAATTAGGAAGTTCTAGCCATTTTAGATGCTGCAATGCATTGCAGTGGTGTGATCTGTAAGGGAGATTTGAGGCAAATATTAGTATTTAGTTGTAGCAGGACTCCAATTTATTTAACTCTGTTTTTCTGAGGTTTTTAAGTATAGGTGAAGCATAAAGGAGGGTGGAAAGTATGTGGGTTCTGGATATGGTTTGTCTGGTGGGGCCAGTTAGGAAATGTTTGATCCTATAGAGTGAGCCTAGTTTGATATGTGCCTTTTTGATGGTTATGGCTAAGTGCTTGTCAAACCTTAAGTTGTTGTCAGTGGTCACTCCTAGGAGCTTAGTGTGCTCTACTGGTTCTATTATAATATTATTAGAAGAGAGGATAGCGAAGAGTGATGCTGGCTATGAGTTTTGTTACTAGTAAAGAGCATGAGCTTAGTTTTATTTGGGCTGAGAACAAGTTGAGCATCAGATAGGTAACTTCTGATGTCACTGAAGGCTGTTTGGGTTGTTTGAAGGAATGAAGAGATACAGGGTGCTGAGCAAATAAGGGAGGAAGCATCAGCATATTGAATAATTGTTGTATGTTGAGTAGCTGTGGATAATTTATTTGTGAATATGGAGAATAGTATTGGACCAAGTATTTACCTTTGGGGTACATGAAATGAGATGGTTAGCAGGGGTGATAGTTCATTATTCCATATGACTGCTTGTTGACAGTCTGATAAATAGTTAAGAAACCATAACAGGGTGCACTTTGATAGATTTAGGGAGGCTAGTTCATTGAGAAGTGTCTGGTGGAAAAATGAGTCAAAAGCTTTGATATATCCAGAAAGATAGAGGAGACATGGTGACTATTGTTTCAGAGCTGATTAATTGAATTAATGAAGTTAACAAGGGCTGTAGTGGTGCTATGTTTAGGCCTAAACCCATGTTGGGAAGGCGATAGTAAGTTATTATGTAGTTGTAGTAGATATTGTAGTAGTTGTGTGTGAACACATTTTTCAAGGAGTTTAGCAAAAGGAAGGATAATAGCTATGGGCCTATACTTGAGTTTAGTGGATGTCCCACCTTTGTGTAGTGGGATTATATGAGAGGTTTTCCAGAATTTTGTGATGTATTGTTCTTTAATGGACTGGTTAATAAGGATAGAAACTGGGAAGGGAATCACGTCTGATGCAATTTTCAGATAGCCACTGGGAAGCTGATCTGCAGCGAGGGTTGTGAGTTTAAGTTTAGAAAGAAGTTTTTTTTATGGTGCTGGTTTGTATAGGCATAATTGAGAAGGAGTTGAGCAAATCTAATGCATGAGTAGATAATGATAGAGGGGTATTAATGTTGTTTTCTACAAGTGATAGCATAGAGCTGATAAAGTAGGAGTTGAACTGCGAAGCAATATTATCAGTGGTATTGGTAGAGGTTGGAGCAGGGGTTGTGGTGTGTCCAGGCTTCAGCACGCAGTTAATGGCTTGCCAGACTTTCTGTGGGTTGTTCAGATGTCTAATTTGAGTGGTAGTGTAGTATATTTTTGTCATGTTTAATTTGTTTTTAAGCTAGATTACAGAGCTGTCGATAGTTGTGTAGTGATGTTTCATTTCTTTGTGTCGTGGTAATGATACCAGGCTCTATCTCTTTGTTTAAAGAGTTTTTTTGTTTTTTATTGTGAGCCAAGGAGTAGGTTTGGATTTAATACAAATTTCTCTGTGGAGAGCTAGGTAATTTAGGATATTGATAAATTTATCATTAAACTATTGGACAGCCATGTCGACATGGAGGTGTTTAAGTAGAGACCAGTCACATTTTTGCAAAAGGGTTTTAAATACTTCAGGTGAGAATTTTCTTTTATTGCATATGTATTTATAAGTAATATTTTGGGAGGATGAATACGTAGTCGAACTAGGTAGGTAAGTCCATGATCGCTTAGACTGTCTGGGAGACAGCCTGATTGATAGTAGTTTATAACAGGCCAGTATAGTATAGACTGTTTATTGCTGTGTTTGTCAATCTTGGTTGGAGTTTGTATCATTTGGCAGTACCCATGTAGATCTATGAAACTGGATTGATTGTCATGAGCACAGGTAGCCCAATCTAAGTTGAAATATCCCATTATTATGGTTTCCTGCTTATATGTTGATGAACACCAGTAAAGGAGGTCTTCGATGGAGGTTTGGTTATTTCCAGGGAGAATGTATAATGTTATGATAATTATGCGTTTGTTAGAGTTAACTTGGAGGCTTGAGATTAAGATTTCAAAATTTTTTGGAGCTGGGTGGTTACATTGTAGCCTTTCCAGGTTAAGGTTATCCTTATATATTATGGCTATCCCCACACCCTGCTTGTGAATTCTGTCCAACCTATGGATATTGTAACCATGGGTTGATATCTCTGTTTTGTATGTGTGGCTGTAACCAGGTTTCTGTTAGTATAGCTATATAAAGGCTATATTGGGTAAAGGTAGCAAGAATTTCAAAAGTTTTGTTCAAAATGCTTCTAATGTTCATATTCATGATGAGGATTTCTGAGTTTTTAATCTGTATATTGGCGAAGTTTGAGGCAAATGGGATGTTAGACCCTAGGAGATTATATCGTGTGGGAAGAGGGCCTGGATTGGGGTGTATATCTCCACTTTGTTTTATTTATAGTGAGTTGATTAGGAATAGGTGGTTAAGTTTGCTTATAAGTTTAGTATATTTACAGAATGGGTTTGGTATATTATTTGATTGAACATATTTATATGAGAAAAATTCAGTAGCTGAGTAGTTGTATATCTGGGGAGTAATTATATAATTTGTTGTTGGGTTTTGTGGAAGGGTATAATATGGGTTAGTGGAGGAGTGAATTATAGTTATATTTTGGTAGCGTGTGAGAAGGTAAAATGTGATGAGTACGCTAGATAGTACTGAATGTTGGTAAGACATTGTTATTTTTAAGTAGAATACTGAAATATTGGTCTGGCTTGAGTAGCTGGAGTTATGAGGGATAATATTTATTTATTTAACATTTGTTTATCAGGAAAGTTCGACATGGAATGGAGCCAATTTTCAGCGGAGGCCCAGGTAGAAACGCTCCAGACGCATGTCTTTGTAACCTGTTAGGAAACCGGAGTACCCAGAGAAAACCCACATGAATGCAGGGAGGACATGCAGACTCTGCATAGAAGGCACTCCAGCTGAGAATCGAACCGGAGATCCTCTTGCTCTGAGGCGAGAACACTACTGCTACACCACTTCACCGTCCATCTGCCGTCCGCCATAATATGACTATGGGTAGTATGTAGATAGGATGCTAGTGTGATATTAATAGAAATATGTTGAGAGATGGAGTGTATGGATGAGGAGGTGGAGCTAACAGAGGAAGGGGTGTGGTCTGGATAGGTGTAAATTTAGAGAGAGAGAGAAATTTTATAGGACCAAAATAGGAGGGAATTTATTTTCTTCCATTGTTCATTCTAGGTGAAAGTTCAGTACGCCTTAGATATCTTTCTTATAAGTATATTAGATTTGAAATTTGGAAGAAAAGACAATTTGGGATTAAAAATTGCATTAAGTGTAATGGGGCAGTTATCAAATTTCTGTAAAATTGATTCCTGTTTGCCGTAAAGAAGATGTATATGCCACAGGAGTTACGTGCTGAGAAAATGTGCTGTGTTAGTTTAGATATTAGACTCAAAGAGGATATTTTGTATGAAAATGTAAATAAATTATAGAAAAACCCAGTTTGGTGAAGTTATTTTTAAAAGATTTTTTAAGGACTAATTTTCTCCTGAACTATAGATTTTCTTCCTATGTGCATTTATTAGTGCAGATTTTCTTTGGATATTAAGTTGACCTTTACTGTTGTGGGTTTTTAAATGTTTTAATAAACAGATTATTTTTAATAGCAATATGAGATCTTTAACAACATGCATCATATTCACACTGTGTGTTTGTAACAGGACTTAATAGCAAGTCTATAATTAAAGACAATTAAAGCCTTTGAAAGCAACATCATCTGATCATAAAATACATCAGAAAAAGAGGGCAACTGTAAAGTGTAGATAATCCATGCCCATTTCCATCTGGGTATATCTCAGAGTGATTACTACATCCTATAAACACTGAATCAGAACATGCTACTCCTCACCTGAACTGTCAAACTACAAACTTTACGGCTCTTTCTTCATAAATCTTTTCATTTTTCACCTTCGTTGTCCATCTTTTCAATGAGCCATTCTGCCTTTTTCCTCTCAGACATTAACTTTTAGAGAAAAGCACACTGTCCTAATTTCATCTGAAGTTTTTGCCTTCTGTCACTTGGCCTCATTATTTTGCCTCTTACCACCTACATATCCATCCTTTCCCTTGTAAGGTGACTTCTTCATCTGAACTTTATTAAAGTTAAAGTTTCGTAGTTAAAATTCACCTTGCTATTACTTATGTGTTCATTTGATTTCTTGTTTGGTAATAAGAAGTTATTTAACACCAAAGATATCTTGTTTCCAGTTGGTTTTTAGACTACAATAATATCAATGTTTGAAAAGTGAAGCCCACCATAGATTCTGTGTTAACTACATAATGTCCACAAAATAGGCTTAGAAAACATGGTTAACTAACTTGAGCAAAGTAATAATATGATATAAAAGATAAAATGGCTACTAAAATCACACTTTATTATATAAAAACATTAATTTAATTAATTAATTAATTAATTAATTAATTAATTAATTAATTGATTAAGATAACACTGTAAGTGCTTTCATCTTCATAGACTTACCCATGCTATACATCAGTAACAGCCCTATGCAGCATAGATAGTCAAACTCTTAATTAAATCAGTGTGGCATGTTTAACAAAAGCCGATGCCATTCTTTTCAAAAAATATTTCATTTTTCCATTTAACTGAAACAAGTGTAATGGTAAGTACCAACAATATTCTCTCCATTCTATCAGTTGTTCAGTAGCAGGTTTCCCATAAGCACTTCATGAAGTACTTTCGTTATTATTCATACTCCCTGCATGTATATGCTCACAGAACACTTGTTTCAACACATACATTGTGACATTTGCTGTTTCAGTATGTTGTCCTTTAATCATTTGGGGTGCATGCTCTTATAATTCACTTTAAGTGTTACTTGAGATGTGCTTTTTGTATATACTTATAATGAGTTACTTATCCCCTTTTCAATAATGAAATTCCAAAAAACAATCTTTACACTATCATATGTTTGTGCAAACTGGAAAGAATTGTCTCCCTGGTTCAAACATAACATGAAATCTTGCAATGTTTCCACTGCCCCATTCCATATCAGAAAGATATCATTAATGAACCAAATAAAACATTTCCTATGGCACATAAAAAGTGAACACTAAATATGCTCCTCTTCCCCAGCTGCCATACAAAAGATGGCATAGCTGTAAGTCATTGCTTCGCCATAGCACACCTGCAGTCTGCTTAAAATACCCACCTTCAAATACAATAAAATTAAAAGATAAAATGATATCAGCATTTCAGTAAAAAAAGTCTAACTTTTGAAGGAAGAAAAACTGGTCTTCTCATGAAGCACATTATCCACCATCTCGAAGCCACTGACTCTTCACTGAATAGGATCATAGGATCATAGGAAGTTACTAGGCTAATGGCCCTAGGGCCCTTACAACCCTAGCCAAGTTATATATTTATTTCCACAATCAGCACCAATTTCCCCTATCCAAGAGGGACACAGGTGGAACCCCTGGGGTGAATTTACGGTTACTCATCCAGTCATTCAGATTGCATTTGAAGAAGGCCATTGAGGTGCTCTGTTTGACTTGATGTGGGAGTCTGTTCCAAAGGTATGGTAACCTCTGGGAGGTAAATCTGTCCATTTAGCATGTTCTATTAATATCACATACCAGGCTAAGGTCTTTAGAGCGAGTAACGCATGTACCATTTGACTTGCAGATATGCAGCATTTCCATTAAAGCAGGATCAGATATTGCCTTACATGCAAGGCAGAGATTGTCTCTGAGTAGTCTGTACGAAACAGAATAAAGTGACAGTGATTTCAGATACTCCACACAGGACAGATGCTGTAGTTTGTTGACATGTGCATATAAGTACTGAGCACATGCAAGCAGAGTGCCAGTTTGTGTAAGAAGCCGGAGTGAAAGCATGTATGTGTGTAGCAGTCAGTCAGGTAGTTCATTCGTTTAAGTTTAATTTTTCAGACATCCATCCTGATGTGTTTGTGTGTAATAAACATCTTAAACTAACACCCAAGTCTCATCATCTTATTTGAATACACAAGACGAGTGACATGGTGTCAGAATGGGATCAGAGGGTAAAACCATGAGACGCACAGTCAACAATGGAGAAATATACAGGAGTGGCTGAAACAACTCACAAACAACTCACAAACATATCAGAAACAATTTCCAGGTACTTAAACTCGCTTAAATGATTTTTTTACTCAATAGATATAAAACAAAGCATTCAAAATGCTCAGAATGAATTACTGAATAAACAAAATGTTTGAAACTGTGATATATTTATAAAAGTACTTGAAATAATTATGAAAATGTTTGAAACAGCTTCTGAATCATATAAAATGTTTGAAAAAGGGAAAACGACCATATTGTTTTCACAATGTGCTACTTTTTTGCATTAACTAAAGCTATTCAAAGAGTCTGAAGTGTGCAAAGCATTGGCAGTGTGTGCAGTATTACAGCACAGCCTTTTATAGGTTCATAGGTTCATGGGTGTTTACTAGGCTAATGACCACAAAGACCTTTTTAAGCCTAGCCATGCATCCCAAATCTCTGACAAGTTCTGATACCCTTGATAAGTGTAAGCATAGACCTGAGAGATGAACCATTTACCGGTAACCTCTCTTCATTAAAGACATAGGTGCCAAACCAGAGATGAATTTCCGGTTTCCCATCCAATTTCCCAAATTGCACTTGAATTGGGTTAGGAAGGAACTCTGCTGCACATGGATGGGGAGCCTGTTCCATAGACGGGGTAGTCTCTAGAATACATACCTATCTCTCCAGCAGGTCCTATTTATTTCACAGGCAAGGTTTACGTCTTTAGAATGGATAATTCTGGTACTGTTTGTTTTGTGGATATGTAGGAGGTCCATCAGAGTGGGGTCTGACAATGCTCTGTATGACAGGCATAGATCTCCCCTCAAAAGCCTATAAGAGACAGAATACAGAGACAGGGCCTTGAGGTGGTCTGCATAGGACATATTACTTATGCCCTGTATTCTTTTAGTGAGGAACCTCTGTAGACATTCCAGTAGTTGGAGATGCCTGGTTAGGTACATACCAAAGGGAGTACTGTACTCAATGATTGGTCTGATGAATGCCAAATATACTGGAACAATGACTTCCTTGGACTTAGATACCATACCTTTGTTTATAAGTTGTGCAACACAGAACAATTTCCTCACCACTGTAGACACATGATAATCAAAGCCTAGATTGCTATCTATGTGTGTCCCTAAGTCCCTAATTACTGGGTCAACTCTAAGGGGTGTGTTGTCAATATGATAGTTTCCAGAGATGGATGACTTCCCAAAGGATACTATTATGCATTTCTTGGCATTATTTTTAGTCCATGGCTCTGACACCAGTTGTTTGTCTATGTCAGCCCCTCCTGGAGAACATTTGTGTCAGTGTGAGATTCAATGACAGCTCCGAATTTGCAATCATCTGCAAATTTAGTCAGCCAGAGACCACTGACATTGGCGTTGACTGCTGAGAAGTAAATGCCAAAAAGGACCGGTCCAAGGACTGATTCCTGAGGGACTCCACTTGTGACTGGCCTCTTTGTAGAGGTGGATTCCCCAATTCTAACTTCCTGGGTCCTGTCTATGAGCCAGTTGGCTATCCACTGGGTGACATACGGGTTTGTACCTAACCTCTTAATTACCCAAGTTGGGTATTGTGTCAAATCCCTTGGCTAGGTCAAGGTAGGCAGTGTAAATGACTTTGCCCTCATCCATTTCTTTAGTGACCTTCTCAAAAAAATCCACCAGGTTGAGAAGGCATGATCTTCCCTTGACAAAACCAAACTTGGTTGGGTTTTCAAAGAGTGCAGTTATTTCAAAGAGTCTGTTGTGCAGTTGAATATTATTACAAGTACCTGGTGTGTGTTTGAAACTTATTTGGCATGGCAGAGGGATTTCACAGACCTGCCCTGCTTGTGTTGGATAACAATATTGCAGAAAATTGGAGGGTGTTGGAGCAAGAATATAATATTTTCATACAGGCTGCTTTTTCTGACAAAGACAGATGTTCAAAGGCATTTATTTTGCTTAATCTAGCTGGTTCATAAGCCATTGAGACAGAACATTCATTTGTGCATGCACCTGCTGTGTTTTCAGAGGAGGGGGAAGACCACCATATTGTGGTACAGGCAGAAACGCGGGAAGACCCTGAGTGCTTAAAACATAAATTTAGAGAAATGTGCAACCCTCAAATGAATATTACAATTGAAAGGCACATATTTTACACAAGAGATCAAAAGCCTGATGAAACGTTTGCTGCATATATAACTGACTTGAGAAACAAGGCAAAAATGTGCAGATTTGGTGATCTGAGAGATGAGTTTATAAAAGACAGGCTTGTGTGTGGTGTTAATGATGATGTAGTGAGAAAGGTTTTGCTTCAAGACATGAATTAACTTTAAGTAAAGCCATTGAGATTTGTCAGATATATGAGCTTACAGAAAAGCACACAAACATGCTTATGAATGAAAAGAGCATGCTGGCAGCTTCTTCCAGCACGAATGTTGATAGTATGCAGCACGAGGTTAAAAGATATAAGCCAAAGAGTATAGTTCCTACAATGAGACTCAGGGCAGCTTTAGTAAAACCCAGGGCAGATGCAGCAAAACTAAGTGGTTATTTGCAAAACCCATGGTAAACCTCATAGTCAACTGTTGTAATTGCGGTGGAAACCATGATTCCAAACAAGAGAAGTACTTAGCTTTTGATCAGCAATGCCACAGATGTAAAAAGTGGCATAATTTCAGAAAGATTTGTAAATCTAAAAAGGCACATACTTTTATTAAGAGAGAGCATTCAAAGAAGCAAGTTGATCAAATAGAAAGCTGTAACCCTACTTTTTATGTTGATGGTGTGTCTGTGCTTGAGGAAAAGTTTAATGCAGGAGATTTGTTGGCAAAGAGCAAAGTATTTTCTACTGTTCAAATTAATGGGAGACCTGTAGAGCTCAAAGTTGATACTGGTTCAAAGTGTCAGCAAAAATGTTTGCTAAAGTAAAAGCTGGTGAACAACTTGATTTGGCAAAGTGTGTGAAGCTTGTTGCTTATGATGTTGAAGAGAGTCAAAACGAAGGCTCAGTAGTGCTTTCATGCTATTCTGCTGGGAACAGCCATGACTTGCAGTTTTACGTAGTCAAGAGACATGTGCAGTCATTGTTAGGCCTCAAAGATAATTTGAAAATGGGCTTGATTTCATTTAATAAAGAAGTCCACTATGTCACCATAAGTGACAATGAAGCTTTCACACAAAATATTTTATTTGAATGTGCTGATATTTTCAAAGACGAGCTTGGCAAACTTCAAGTTGTGTACTCCATGAAGTTAGACCATGATGTAAGCCCATTAGTCAGACCAGCATGGAAAGTTCCAGTGGCAATACAGGACAAAGTAAAAGTAGAGCTAGACAGAATGGTGCAGCTAGGAGTAATTTGTCCAGTACAAGAACCAACTGAATGGGTACCTTCCATGGTAGTAGCTCATATGAAAAGCTCAAATGACATTCAAATATGTATTGATATAAGAGATTTGAACAAAACCTTAAAAGACCTCATTATCTGATGAGAACAGTTGAAGAAGTTGCTGCTGTCATCCCAAATGCCACTGTTTTTTCTGTCTTAGATGCAAAAAGTTCATTTTGGCAAATTCTGCTTGATTGAAAATCTTCCTTGCTAACCACTTTCTGTACACCATTTGGAAGGTTCAGATTTTTGAGAATGCCATTTGGAATAAATTCTGCCAAGGAAGTCTTCCAATGTGCGATGGAGCAAATTATTTTAGTGCTATTATAGTGGATGATATTCTTTTCAGAGGCAATGATGAACCTAAACATGATAAAAACCTCAGGAAATTTCTAGAAAGTCCTAATTTCTAGAAAGTCCTTGTGAGGTGAATCTTAAATTGAATCCTCAGAAATGTAAGTTCAGGCTAAAAGAAGTTACTTATGTGGGTCATTTGTTTACTAGTTCAGGCTTATGACCAGATCAGTCCTTATGAGATGAGCAATATAGAATGCCCTTCTTACCACTGTGGAGGGGTCCCCTTCAGATAGTCAAACTTTTAAAAGCTTGACTTTCATATGGCTGAGATGATATGATTGAGATTTTAAAAGCTGTATCTCCAGATCTCCATACAGTGCAGAATGGGAAGATTTCCCATTTCCGCAATGTAGTGCGATCTGAGAGTTGGTATATTTAAGTAGCAGGGGGTGTGGAGGGTGCAGGGGGACTTGCCCCCCTGCTAAACACATTTAGTTTTTTAGTTTTTTTGTATTTTTTTTCATGGTTGATGCTTCAAATGTTCGATCATATGGTCTCGGCCATATGAAAGTGGAACATTTGAGATGTTGATCATGTAAAGTAGACCACTGTGGAAACATGGTGATCAAAGGTAAGGTTGCTGTCAATCTGTGCACCCAGGTTTCTCACCACTGAGTGCATACTTAGGGTGTTGCTATTGATGTGGTAGTTAGCAAGAACATTGCTCTTACTGAAAGGGATGGTAATATATTTTTTGCACTGGGTTTAAACCCATGACTTTGGCACCAATCATTTCTTTGTATAAGACCCTCTTGTAGGTTCACTGTGATGACCTACCACTACCAACCAGTAATCAAAGACCCTCAATCCTCACCATTTGCACCTGTGGGGGGATATTCACTGGGAGGATAACAGGTACACACACAGTATTTCCAGATGGAGCTCTCTGCATCAAGTACAATTTCCCTTAAGAGCACACAGAGACCTCAGTCAGTTCAGGGCTAGTTTCTCCCTCTTCATCCAGATCCACAGTAAGATTCCCCACTGGCACAGCTATAGAGTTGACATCTCAGCTGAGTGACCAAGCCAAGACCCCCAGCACCCTCTCTGTCCAACCAGACCTTTGTGTCCCTACCCATGTACCTGACACACACACTCTTTGAGGTTTCATTTACACACACCTGGGAAAGGCTGGCACAGGTTTACTAGCTATGCCCCCTTCAGCCCACACTATAAGATAGTTTTCACTGCCTCCAGTCACTCCTGCCAGCTACCTTAAGGCCCTTAACAAAGGGTGTCAAATCTTACTGTGTAATATTAATATTAACACAAATGGTAGTTTGACCAAGAGCAAGGCTATTAGGAGTGGCCCACACAGTGCCACCAAATAAATATGCAAGCACTCTCAAAATGTAAATATCTCTCCACAGATCAGCCAGGATGAAATGTTTAAATATATTTAATGATAAATAATAAAATAACAAGACAATACTAAATATATATTCACAGTGACATCAGAGTTCAAAATCAAAGGAAATATTTAAAATAACATTGCAGTACAGGCTCATACAAATAAAGAAAAACAAAATCTAAACTAAACACTATATTCCTGACTGTATCTAAGAGAATTATACTATTCCCTAGTAACTTACTATTAGAGCAAGGCAGATGTGGTGAATGGTTCTTATTTTTTTTGTCAGGTCCAAGACAGAATTCAGAATGCACTGTCTCACAGACTTCTCAAAATAATATCTAAAATATTACTGCTGGGATAGCTTGCAGAATGACATCATTTCTGGTCATCTGACTTCTAGTTCCCAGATCAAACCCCTCAATGCTGGCAGCTGGAAGCATCTACCTGTAAAAATATTCATACAAGGTCTTTTGCTCAGATCTTTGGCAGATGCTGGAAGTCATAAAACAATTACATTCCTTCATGTTTCCAAAGCATCAGTTAGTTCACCCTAAAGACAATACAGAAAGCTTCCTAGTACAGACTCTGTGTCTCCACCTGCATTAAAACATCTTTATGACATAGCGTATGAAGTAATTTAATTTCAGATATTGTTCTAAATTTTGTTTGACTGAGGTTACCCATCCAGTTTCCTCTGTTAACATATACATTTAAACAGTTACAATAGTGCATGTACATTTCTGTTCTCTTCTAGTAGGGCACACTGTGGATACATTTTTAACATAGCACTTTACAAATACCTTTTCAACACAAACATCTGTACAGAGCAGTTTCATATACATATGACATACAGTTCTAATACATTTGTAACGCAAGCATCTTAGATCAATTAGTTTGGTATTCACAAATGATATATAATTATTTACAAAATTCCAGCTAGCTGTGCTAGCAGTACCTCCTTTTATCACACTGATGGGATATCGACATCACATTGACATGATTTGGAGATTCTATGACCACTCCCAGTTTGCGTTCATCAGCAAACTTTGTCACCCACAGCCCTTTCGTTTTTACTAGTTCTTCGGAGAAATAGATTCCAAACATTAGACGTCCCATAACTAATCCCTGTGGAACACTACTGGTTACAGGTCTGCTGTTGGAGGTGGATTCCCCTATTTTGACTATATGTGTTCTATCAGTGTGCCAGTTATCAACCCATATAATGATATAAGGGTTGCTACCTATCTGGGTGAGTTTTTCAATGATGCCTGAGTGGGGGATAGTGTCAAAAGCCTTGGTGAAGTCTAGGTAGGTTGTATGCACAGATTTCCCCTAATCCAGTGCCTTGGTGATTGTCTCGAAGAAGTTCACCAGTTTATAAGGCATGATCTCCCTTTGACAAATCCAAACTGAGTAGGATCAAGTGTTTGAAGATTACCTGTATCTTTGTTGATAAGGTCCATGATGATTCATTCCATGGCATTGCAGATAAGGCTAGTCAGGTTAGTAGGTCTATAGTTCCCATGGTCAGTGGAAGCACCACCTTTGTGCAAGGGAATGGTGGCCATTTCCCATTCAGCTGGTAAGAAGCCAGTGACTATGACTGAAAAGAGTACCTAATGGTGTTGCTAATTCTTGTTGGAGCCCATGTAGGATGCAGCCTGGGATGTTATCAGGTCCCATAGATGCTGTGTTTTTGGCCTTAGAGAGGGCATTTACGACCTGTCCTTTAGAGATACAAGGTAAGGGACATATGGTAGGGATGTAATGGTGTACTTGTGGAGGGACAGGGTAGTGAAGTTTTCACAGAACCTGTCAGCCAACAGGTTAGCTATGTCGACAGGCTCAGTATATGTGGTATCATTAGCTACCAGTTCAGCACAAATCTGGGCCTTTCCTTTTAAGTTATGGATATAACTAAAAAAATGCCTTATGGTTGTCCTTAGTTGAGGAAGCTAATCAGGATTCATAGTTTGCTTTGGAGAACTTCACAAAAAGGCTTGTTTCCTTGTTTAAGCTGAGGAGGGAGTGTTTCCAGTTTAGGGCTCACTCTCTCTTACTCTTATACAGGAATTTCTTCCTCTTATTGTAAAGCCTGTTAATGGCAGTTGTCCACCAGGCAGGATTGCTCTTCTTTGAGGAGCTTGGTTTGGTCCTATCAGGTATGGTCTAGTCAATGCAGTTATACAGGTGTTTGTATAAAGCATTGGTGTAGAACTCGGCATAGTTGCCAGTTCCACCTAAAAAGGGAAGTGCAGTGAAGCTATTTGTACCATCCTGTAAGAAGTTATAATCTGCTTTGGAGAAGTTGTTTAGTTTAGTTGCTGCTGGAGGTGGGGTACAGGTGTGATAGTTACTTCAAATGAGACTGATTTGTGGTCAGATTTCATCAAGGAAGACCTCACAATGGGGGTGCTACAGTGGTCCCCCATATTGGTAAGCACCAGATCCAGGATGTTGACACCCATTGTGGGGGTGCCAACCAACCGTTCCAGGGCATTGGAGTTAACAAAGTCGAGGAACCTTTGTGCAAGTGAGTTTGAACATAAGTAATTTACCCAGTCAAATGGATGGGTAGTTAAAGTCACCCAAAACCATGGTGTTTGGCTGCATCTTGATAGACTCAAGTAGATCCAAATAGGTAGAGTGGGTGTCCTGATTCATGGAGGGGGTCCTGTAGCTGGCAATGACTTGAATAGGTGTCCTACCAACAGTTAATTGCACCTGAAGTATCTCCAGGGAATCATACTGTTTAACCAATCTGGATGTGTATTTATCTTTAATGAACACTGATACACCACATCCTTTAGTTGTAATGCCTTCAGTTTATGGTCTGAACATGTGGAAGGAGGTGTAATCTGGTATGGCTGGGGTGCTCTCCATAGACTTGAACAAGAAGTTCTCTTTGACTGCACAAATGTTTGCGTCTTCCAAGCTGAGGACTTATTCCAGTGAGTGCTCTTTAATGTTAAGACTCTTATCATTTAGTAGCACAACCCTGAGGTTGTTTTTAGATGAAAATTTTACATCTGGAATTTTGTCCTTGAGACACTGCCTAAAAAAGGCAGTATGGGGTGGCAAGAGCCTTAGCCAACAGCTGAAATCCCAGGGGTGACTGACGAAGACCTTCTCTGGCAAAGCATCAAGGTCTGTTGATCATATCATCCCAGGCCGACAGATACTGGTTCCCCTAAGAATGACACCAGAAACTAGGTCAATTATTGAAGTCAATCATTTTCTATTTGAATTGAGACACCATCCTAGGTGAAGATAAAATGCTGCTGGTTAAGGCTAGGGACATACCTGCCAGAGACACATAGTCCAAGAGCTCATTTATATCTGTTATCATATAGTCCAGAGAGGTATGTCTCAAGTCAGTCACACCATCATGGACTATAACAGAGTCATAGCAGTACCTGTTGTTGAGACACTCGAGTGCATGTTTGATATGGTGGATCCTGGCAGCTGACAGAAAGTTGACCGTGACCTTTTCCGTATCCAGCCTGGTGAGAGAACATCTGTGTATCTCACAACAGAATCACCTATGACTAATATGTTTGGTTTTGTGTTTTGCCTTAAGGGCTTGACAGGTGAGACACTGGTGCATGAGTTATTATGTGTATTGTGTTCTACAGAGGAAGCATTATATGTAGTGTGATTGTGCTTGTGTTTGGTCTCAGGTCTCAGGTGTTTAGGTATGTTTCTGGTGAGGACCTCCTCATATGTATATATGTGTGATGTGGGTTTGGCTGGAGTAGGAAGTGAAATGTGCAAGCGGACAACCCGCTCATTGTCATATGTACTGAATGATGTGTCAGACAGCATGGATTCAAGGTTCTTAATACAGTTGCATCTCTCACATGTTGAGTTTGTGTGGACTAGGAGTACAGGGTTGTCGCTGAACATGAGGCAATTGCTATACTTCCTCAGTGGGTCTATATTGTCTTATCAGATGATGAAAAGAGCGAATGCTCTTTCATCGATTCGATAATGTCAAAAGGAGAAAATAGCGAAGTCACGGAAAAAAATCGATGGTCCGTCTTCAGGACTTTGCCATTTCCTCCACTATGGTGCAATCTTGGAGTTGGTATATTTAAGTAGGGAGGTTTGTGGGGCACAGCCCCCACTTTGGCTGGTGTGGGGGGTAAAGTCCCCCCCACTTAATTTTGTGTTTAAACTTTTTTTTTTTTTTTTTTACGGAGCAGCGAATTTTTTCCCTTCTTGCGTTTTTGTGGTTTCAACATTATCAGTTCGATGAAAGAGCATTCGCTCTTGTCATCGTCAAATAATGTGATATAGATGCACCTCAGTATGCCCATGTCAAACAAGCTAGCTGGAGAAACTGTAGGAAATTGTCCACCACAGTGCTAGATAACTTTATGTGGTCAGCAAAAGACATTGCACTTAGGAATGGCTAGTGGGTGAAAGTTGTGTTGGTACCTCTGAGGCTAGGCTTAGTGTTCTACCTGACAGTAGAGCAGGGCTGTGAAAAACCTCTGGAAGACCACAAGCAAGTGCCAAGGAAAAAATTTAACAGCAAAACATTTGTATCTATAACCACCAATGGTAACCACCGCTACACGGCAGTACATGATGGTGTGCTACAAGCAAACAAGTGCAAACGCAGGGTTTAAATAAAACAAGAAATAACCCTTTCAACTAAAACGATCCAATAAGGAAGCTCTCTCTGAGCTCTAGTCCAATCACCGTTGATTAGATGGGACCCAGACAGCCCTCTCCTCCCACAAAGATGGCTTGAATTTGATGCGCAGAAGTTACAAACAGACCCAGAAACGGAACACCTGGAATTGGACTATGCTACAGCTGAACTAGTAAAATATTGCAAAAAACAGTTCAGACAATTCAAACAGACAATCAAATGTAAATTCAAATTAAAAGTGCAATATAAGTGCAAAAACAGGTACTTACCGTTAGTTGGAAGCAACGGATGCCTCAGATCTTTCAGTATCTCAGTGATACCAAACAGAATACTGAAGACATAGAATTGATATATATTATCCTTAAAACATTATCAGGTGACACATTAATATTATGTAACTTCTGAATAAAATCAGGAGTACTGAACAAAAGATTTAACCGTTAGCTGTATATTCTTCTCAACATATGTGGCCATGTCTTCTGTTTTGCTTCCCTCACTGGGTACAATTGGTCTTCATGGGGAAGCATAAGAAGTTTTTATGTATTTTAGGCAAGGCAAAAAATAAGGTTTCCTGTTCTTTCACTAATGTGATTTATGTTACTTCATACAACAAATTTACCACAGTTTTATACTGAGCACACAACTCATAGGCCACAGCAAAGTGTCTTTGAACATATCCATACAGTGTTAATAATGACAAAAATTTCTTTGTGCAAACTATAAAATGTTCATGTTTAGTCACTTAGTTGAGTTTCACTCTTTGGGACTTTAAGTACTTTAGGACACTGTGTCTGTCTGAAACTAGGTGCTTCAAGGTACTGCAAATCCATATTCATTACTTCAGTAATGTTATATGTCCATCTTATCCTTTGCCATCCCCTTCTTCTTTTGCCTTCAGTGTTTTCCACTATTAGTGCCTCCAGCAATGATGTCTGTGCGTTATTTGGCTAAAGTGTTTGAATATGAGTTTCTTTCCTTAAGCATTGACTGATTTAATCTTCATGCAGTCCACATAATTCTCAAAGTGTGTTTTTTTCCAGTACCATGGCTCAAATGCATAGTTTTTCCAATTCACAGTCTTACTTACGCTCCGTCTCTCACAGCTGTATGTTATTACTGGAAAAATCATACCTTTGACTACACAGACAATTATTGCCAGTGCGATGCCTTTGCTCTTTAAAATCTTATCCAGATTTGATATAACTATCATCCTTCCAGAACTTCTAAGATGGCTGCACACTGAACAACAACTTAACTTTCAGCTCTCCCAGTGTGAAAACATTGAATCTGTTTTTGGGTTAAATACAGTTACTGGCTAGAAAGTATACTGCCAGGATGCCAGCAAAGCAGAAAACTGGAAAACTTGAAAGAAAATCAACCATAAATGGTGAAGAAAAAACACTGGGAAGGATTCTGCAACTGTTCAACAAAAAAGCAGTTCAAGAGATGGTTCCAGTAATTTAATGGAAAACTAAATCAAATGTACTCAGGAATGATTAAATTAAATGAAACATTGAAGGAATACATCAAATCAAATCACAAAAGACTGGAAAAATTGAATAAGCTTTAATTAGCTGTTCAGGTGAATGGATAAAACTGCATAAAACAGAGTTGTAAATAAAAAAGAGCTGGCCAGATATAATGCTTCTCAAAAACAGCTGTCTCAAAAAATAGTACTTAGAAGACAGAGCACTCAGACAAAACCTGAGATTTTCTGCTGTACCAGAGAAACTGGAAGGAACAACCTGTTTTAGTTTTATGAAAGCACAAATAAGTAACAGGACTGGTGTTCCACAGCAGGATGTGTTAATTGAAAGGATGCACTGAGTGCATGCTCCAAACCTGGCCATTTGAAAACAGTCAAAACCTGTATTAGTAAAGATGCAATCATACTAGCAGAAAGAGTTGATCTTCAAAAAAATGTGGCAGAAAGAAAAATCATTAAAAATTGGAGACAGTAGAGTAGTTGTAAAAAATTGAAGTAAAACAGGCAGAAGAGATGCAATTTTATTCCAGCAACTGGGGAATGTGAAGAAGCAGGTGTGAGATTCAAGCTACAGTACCCAGCTGTCTTCAGAATGTTTTTTTTTCTGGAGGATTAAAGTAATTTTGTATTGTAGAACAGGCTAAGGAGGAAATAAAAAAGTTTACCTAACAAAAAGTCTGCCAGCAGTCAGAAGAAGATTCTGCTTCACATTCTTCTGACAGCAAGATTCATAAGAAGACTTTGACAGTTAAACATTTTCCAATGTTCTAAAGGAAGATGCTTGAGAGACAGAAAAAGCACCGGAGTTGATTAGAAGAATGGGGAACTTGGACTTGAACCAGAGTCTGGTATTGGGAGATGGAGAGGAATGGGAAAAAGACCAACAATACTGAAAATAGTGAATAAAAGAGACACTATAAGGCATCAATCACATCTGTGAAACATGGATTTGCAAGGAAAAAGTGGCTGAAAAAAGATTGGACTTTTGTAGGCTTTGTTAAACTTATGGGTGAACTGTAAAGGATATACCCCATGCTATTTCATTAATGTTTAGAAGGACAGTAAAAGGGGAAAAGAAACTGTAAGTAAATATTTTTCTCCTTAGTATAAAACATTTCATTATATAAATCACATATTATATATAGTAAAGCAGTTTTGTGTAGTATGTAGTCAAATGTATTTTAAATGTGTGCGGAGTCTTTTCAGTGACTGTTTTGTGTGTTAAAGATATTAAACAAGTATTTTTTTAGTTTTACGAAATATAGGCTTTACACTATAACAAGAAAAGAAAGACTGAAAAAATCAAGTTTAATGTTAATATGCTGTGATCTTCGGCTGCTAGGGTGGGGTGGGTAGTAAAAGAGCACTGTTTATATTACATGTAGAATTAAAATATTTCTCTTATTTTAAATGGGTGAATGTGTAAGCTTTGCATCATGTTTTTTTTTCATAAGCAAGTACAATTTAAAAATAAGACAAACTGCAAAGATATTAGCTTATTTTCTTTTTACCTTAGCAAATATTCTGTGGGAGTAAAGAAGTTTGCAGCTGAAAGCAGCTGTACATTCTGTTATAAGTTAAATTTACAAATATTCATTGCTGAGTACATTTCCATAGAGATCAGCTGTCTGAATGTGCAAGCAGTTGATACTGAGAATTCTGAACTTTCTTTGCTGAGAGAAATGCAATATTTAAAGGTACAATGGCAAGCAGTTCAGTGAAAAATAAAGTTTGAAATTATGGGAAGTGAATAATAAATAGCAGCCCCCCAGCAGACTTAATACTTTAATGCATTTAAATAGCAACTGTACAATTTAGTTTTATTTAAAGATAGTCAGTGCACTTTTTACTTAGAACTAAAATATAATGTTTTCTGAAAGCATACACACAATTTTTCATGTCTGGGAGGGGAATAGAGATAAGAAAATAAAAAAATGAAACAGCAATCAGTGTAAGGGGGAACACAGACTGCAGCATGTACTTTAGCATAGGTAACCCTAATTTTAGGTTAGGAAATGCCTGCGGATGCAGCTGTCAATTTGGGGCAATTGTTCCTATCTGATGTACTAAACTTCATTTTTTGAAGATATACATAGTTTTGTGTATTTCCTCTAAGTTAATAGGGGATGGGGGTGTTTTGAAAATGCATTCAGATTTTGTTTGAGAATTTTCATAGGCTCGTAGGTTCATAGGTTCATACTAGGCTATCTGCCCTAGGGTATTTATAAGCCTAGCCAGAGTCTGTTTGGCTTTCGCCACCCATTTTAAATGAATTTTGCTATGCCCTTTTTTGAGGTTAGTATACTGTGCCTCTGTCTAACAGTGACACAGAAGTGATACCCGGGGTAAACCTACTATCTCCCATCCACTCATGAAGATTCCTCTTGAAGAGAGTGAATGAGGGACTCTGCCTAACCTGGACTGGGATTTTATTCCAGAGTGAAGGGAGCCTCTGAGTTATGAATCTATCCCTCCAGCATGTCCTATTTATTTCAGTGCTGAGGTTCAAGTCTCTCGAGCGCATAGCTCGATGGGATTTGAATTTTCTGAGGTGCAGCATGTCCATTAATTCCGGGTTGGACATGGCTTTATACGTCAGGTACAGATCGCCTCTGAGCAGGCGGTATGCCACTGAGTAGAGCTGGAGTTTCTTTAACCGGGCAGCATATGGCATCTGTTTAAGCCCTTTGATCCTCTTGGTGAGGTATTTTTCGGGACTTTCCAGTTGCTGCAGGTGTCTGGTAAGGTACATCCCAAAAGGGGCATTGTACTCAATTATGGGCCTGATGAGGGATGAGTAAAGAGGCACAATGACTTACCCTGATCTAGATGTGAATCCCTTCATGATTAGGTGGGCTATATAAAATGTTTTTCTAACCACTTTGGCCACATGGTTGTCAAATGAGAGATTGCTATCAACTTGGGTCCCCAGGTCCCTAATTACTTCTTCCGTACTTAATGGATTACCACCTATGTGGTAATTTGTGGGCACTTTGTTTTTGCCAAAGGGGATGACTATACACTGTTTGGCGTTTAGCTTGAGGCCATGGCTCTGGCACCAGTTGTCTGTTTCTATGAGGCCCTTTTGTAGGATGCTTGTGTCGGCTGGAGAGTCGATTATGGCGCCCAGTTTGCAGTCATCTGCGAACTTGGTCAGCCACAGTCCTTCCATGTTAGCCTGTACCTCCGAGAAATATATACCGAACAAGAGAGGTCCCAGGACTGAGCCTTGTGGGACGCCACTTGTAACTGGTTTGGAGTCTGATATGGCTCCAGCAATTCTAACCATGTGGGTTCTGTCCTTGAGCCAGTTTGCAACGCATCTAGTGACATAGGGGTTTATATTTAAGCTGGTGAGCTTATCTATAATGCCCGAGTGGGGTATTGTATCAAAGGCTTTTGCAAGGTCCAGGTAGGCTATGTGGACCACCTTCCCCTCGTCAATGGCCTTGCTGACTGTTTCAAAGAAATCAACCAGGTTTAAGAGGCAGGATCTGCCCTTAACAAAGCCAAACTGGGTAGGATCCAGTGTCTGTAGGTCCCCAATATCTTTATTTATGAGGTCCATGATGATCCTTTCCATAGCTTTGCAGACCAAGCTAATCAGGCTTATGGGGTGATAGTTTCCAGGATCCGTTGAGGCACCACCTTTGTGGAGAGGGACCATTGTTGCTGTACGCCACTCTTTGGGTACATATCCTGTAGTAAGGCTGAGATTGAACAGTTGTTTTATGTTTGGGTTTAGTTTTTCTTGGAGTTCATGTAGGACACAGCCCGGGACACCGTCTGGTCCCATTGATGCTGTGTTTTTAGCTTTGGAGAGGGCGGCTCTTACCTGAGCATCTGAGATGTCAGGGGGGCAGCACTCTGCTGGGATAGATATTTGCCCTTTTGGTGGGGAAGGGGGGGAGATGTTTGCGCTGAACCTGTCAGCTAGGATGTTGGCAATGTTTGTGAGTTCGGTGTATTTTTTGTCATTTTGGACTAATTCTGAGCATATCTGGGAATTCCCACCCAGGTTCCTAACATAACTAAAGAAAGCCTTGTGATTATCCTTAGTGTCCTGTGCAATTTTTCTCTCGAAGCTGGCCTTAGACAATTTTATGAGTGCCCATAGTGTTTTGCTAATACTGATCAGAGATGCCTTCCCTTTTTGGGATTTTGCTCTATCATGTAGTAGCTTTCTCCTTCTACTATATAGTTTGTTTATGGCTGGGGTCCACCAGACAGGATGCCTAACTTTGGAGGATTGGGTCTTGGTTTTATTTGGGATTGCATGATCCATGCATTCCTGAAGGTGTTCATAGAATGAGTTTATAAAGGATTCTTTTTATTTATTTTTTTTTTATTTTATTTAACATTTGTTGACCGGGAAAGTCCGACTAGGTTCCACAGATCCTGTTTTCAGCAGAGGCCCGGGGAGAAACGCTCCAGATTCTGCGGTCCGGGATGTATTTTCCACAGGCACCGGGGCTTTGAAGGATTCCACCTTGGTTTTGAGGAGTGTGAAATTTGCTTTAGAGAAGTTTTTCACTGTGGTTTTCTGGGCAGGGGCTGGGGTCGGGATGTGAATATCTAGTGAGATTAGTTTATGGTCTGATCTTACCAGTGAGAGATACACTTCTGGTCTGGAGCATAAAGTCCCCATGTTGGTGATGATCAGGTCCAGTATGTTTTCCCCTCTTGTGGGAGTAGCAACAAGTTGTTCCATAGCATTTGAGTTTATAAATTCTAGGAACCTTTGGGCTAGGGTATTGGAGCTAGAGTAATGCCCCCAGTCTATGTTAGGGTAGTTGAAGTTGCCCAATATAATGGTGTTTGGAGAGACCTTCATATTTTCCAGTGTTCTCAGGAAGGCCGAGTGGGATTCCTGGGTTTGGGAGGGTGGTCTGTAGCAGGCTATAAACTGGAAGGCAGTTTTACCCACTGTTAGTTGCACATGGATAGTCTCTGATGCTTCGTGCTGTGCCACCAACCTGGAGGTGTGGGTATCTTTGACGAATATTGATACTCCCCCTCCTTTTGTGGTTCGGTCCAAGTTTGGGGCCGAAAAACATGGTATGAGGTATATCCTGGTAGTGCTGGGGTGCTCTCGGGAGCCTTGAACCAGGTTTCTGTTACTGCACAGCTATTGATGTTCTCCATGCTAAGGAGAGTTTCGAGTACGGGCATCTTGAGGTTTAGACTTCTGGCATTGAGTAGCATTACTCTTAGTTTCTTATCCCTTGTGATACCTATGGAGGTGGGTTTGTCTTTTGAGCCTTGCCTAAAAAAGGCACTATGGGGGTGGCAAGAGCCTTTGCCAATATCCGAAAGCCCTGGGGTGACAGGTGCAAGGCGTCCCTAGCGAAGCATTGTGGCTTGTCGAGCATGTCATCCAAGGCAGACAGGCATTGGATCCCCTTTGAATGACACCAATACTTAAGCCAATTGTTGAAATTGATCATCTTGTCTTCATATTGTTGCATCATTCTTGGTGAGAGTAAGATGCTACTCAAGGTCAGGGTCATACCGGCCTGGGCTACATGCTCAGAGAGCTCCTCTATGTCTCTTTTCATGTAGTCCAGGGAGGTACGTCTCAGGTCATTCACACCAGCATGGACAATGACTGAGTCATATTTGTACTTGCCTTGGAGTGACCTGAGTGCTTGTGTTATGTGGCGGATCCTAGCACCTGACAGGCAGCTCACCGTGACCTTCTCCTTGTTCAGCCTGGTGAGCGGGATGTCAGTGTGTCTGACGATAGAGTCACCTATTACAAGTGTATCAGGTGTGTTGTTTAGCCTTAAGGGCTGTAACTGTTCGCCACACTGGCTTTGTGAGCTATGTGTTGCACGTGTTTTGTTTTGGGGTAGCGGTTGCTTGGGTGTCTGCTTTGGAGGTCTCTGCTGCTTAGGCAGATCTTTATTTAGAGCCTCCGAGTATGTTTTTGTGTGTTTATGTGTTTGGTTTGCTGTCGTGGTAGGTCTATGTGAGACTGGAATTGTAGTGAGTGTAGTTTCCTTCTCCTCCTGACTGGTTATGCCAGTACTGAGTTGAGAGAGCTTAGCCTCCAGTTTGGCTATATGGTTGCATCTCTCACATGTGTTGGAATTTGTTGGGAGGAGGAGAGGGTTGTCTGTGTACATGAGGCAGTTCTAACATTGCCTCAAGATTCCCAGATTCACCAGCTGGACCAGAGAGGAGATTGACAAATGACCTTTGGACATACTAGAATAGTATTGGGAATTCCTTTATAATTGAAAAAAAGGGCCAATGGGGAACAAAGTACTCAAGGGGAGTTTGTGAGGGTGTAGTGCTTTTAATTTTTTAGTGCTGACTTATATAATTGCTTTAGTGAGCAAGTGCCAGGCTTTAGAGTGGGAATAGGGTGTTTATTATGAGAACTAGATCAGTTCTAAGGGAAAAAGTGAAGAGCAGACTTTGTGGAGCTGAGAATGGTTTAAACCCAATTAAGCGGCGCTGCCCGATGCTGCGCTATGTGCAAAATCGCGCAAAGCCGCGCTAAAGCGGGTTTTATACAGGGGGACTTGAAAGAGCTAGAATTGGCTCAAAACGGCCAATAGACTACCAGATTCTTGTGCTGGGAACACTCCTCCAGGGATAGATAGGCTGCTCCAAGCTCCCCACTGTCACTGGTGAACAAAGAAGCCTCCCTTTATCCAAGAAAGGAAATGGGCAACACAGGAACTTTCCAAAAGTCCAGAATACAGCAAAGCCTGTATTTGGACTACTCTAGGTCAGGAAAGATGGAAAACAAGGACATTTTTTTTCTTTTTTTGCAACAAACAGCAGGAAAATGCAATAAATGTGTAACACAGGCTAGTGCACTTGAGTGTGCAGCCTCAACAGGTAAATGCAACAACCAGGACAAACTTTAAAAGTGCAGGTGCAAAAACAACTTTAAACAGTTTAAAACAGTTCAAGAAGCAGAAATACTTGCAGTTTAGCTAGATTGGACAGTCGCCCAGGTAGTAGCAGGAAAACAAACACTTTTATCAGGTTAGCAGTCACTCTTTTAGCCTCTCTGCTGCTAGCACCACTCTACAGGACCACAAGGAGCTTGGCTGAGTAGTAACAATAGTCATTAAAACAAAAAGTCTTGAAAATGTGGCACATGTTCAAATATAGATGAGAATAAACAACTGTACAAAAGATCAGCCTGCCAAACATTAGTGCATGCATGTAACACAAAAGTTGGAAATGCATATTAAAAATTTTTTGCGTATAATAGGTGAGAAAAATAAATTCTTATCCTAATGGCTATGTTATCCATATTATCTTGGAATGTACATGGCCTTATAAATATAGACAAAAAGGAAAGAGTATTAAATTATAATAAGAAATGCACAGTGCAAATAGCAATGCTGCAGGAGACACATTTGGAAAGAAATGAGCATGCAAATTCGACAAAGAAATGATTTTGGGATAGATATTCAGCCAAATATCAGGAACTAAGGACAAGGGGAGTAATTATAGTAATTGCTAGAGGGGATGCCATAGTGATTGATGAAAAAATACAATAAAGGCAGATTTGTGTAGTAAGGGACTTTTTGCACGGGAATATGATTACAATGGCATGTATTTATATTCCACAAAAGACTGCTATTATGGAGCTTTAAAAATTGTGGAGAAATAATTAGCTTTCAGCAGGAAATATTACTTATAGGTGGGGACCAGTGAGGGTTAGGTTTATAGTTTCATTATAAGTACTAGGTTAGCTGCCTTTCTGGACCATTTTAAGCCTAGCCAATTTCCCTCAAAGGTAAGAATCATACCCTGTACATTGTGACTATGAGTTAAACACCTTAACTATTACACCAGCTTATCAGGAGGACCTAGAAGGGAAAATATAACAAAAGAGGTTCGCTTTGTGAAGAAATTTATGAAAATATTTGATATGGAAGATGTGAATTCAGTAGTAGGAATCTGGGCAGAATTTATTATTCTCCAAGGTATAATATCTGGGCTTGTATAGATAAAAATTATATTTCATAGGAACATTTGGTTTAATTGAAAGATTTGCCTCACATATCCAATAACTATTTCAAATCATGCACCAGTATACACTAAGATAAAACTGTAGGGTAATGAAGTAAAAATGAGCCACTGGTATTCCCCCCCACCTGTTAAAAAGAGAGGAACTTAAGGAATGGATACTGGAAATTATTTAAGAGTTAGTAAGGAAGGCTGAAAGACGTCATAGCTAGTGAGTGGGATAAAATGAACATGGAGTTTAAAAAGAGGGTAGATATAAAAGGGAAAGAAAATGGTGAAGAAAGACTATGAATTACTTACAGTGGCTGGCAAAGCTTAGAGTATTGCAGAATAAGAGGAATTTCACAGAACAAGAGCAGTGGCAAATGCAGAGTGCTACAGAGAAAATAAGAGACCATCTACATAATATGCATGAGTTTAGAAAGATTTCTGTTAAACAGCTATTTTTCATGATACTTCCAGAGGATAAAAAGTTTTAGTACAATGGCTTAGAGCAGAAAGTAAAAAGGATTGCTCCCAAACTTACAGAGCCTTTAACAAGAAAAATAACCAAAGATCCTTTAAAGGTTTTAGAAATATTTTGAAATTTTTATAAAAAATTATATAAGGCAGAGAAATGTGGAAATTAAGAAAGAGCAGAAATGGAAATATTTATGGAAGACTTAGTTATGCCAGGGTTAGAGATAGATGAGTCTCACAAACTAACATTTAAGATAATAGGCGATGAGATCAAAATGGTGATGTATAATCAATCTTCCAGAAAGTCTCCAGAAACCAATGGTATTCCTATGGAAGTTTGGAAGTTAGGAGGGAAGAAAGTGATAAAGATCTGGAAGATTTTATCTTACAATATCTTAAAGGGAGAGGAAGCACCAGCATCTTGGAAGAAAGCTGTGGTGGATGTAGTTATCTAAGGATGTCAAAGACCTATTGGAACCAGCTTCATATAGACCCATTTCAATCTTAAACCATGATTATAAAGTGTTTATGTCTATATTGGCTTAAACAATGGCAAGCGTGTTGCCAGAAATTGATATATATGAATCACTGTGGCTTTGTGGAGGGAAGGCAAACATCTGATAACATTAATAGAGTAATGATGATCCAAGTGGAAGGAGAATGTTTTTAGGTCTTGATCCAGACAAACCATTCCACAGTGTAAGCTGGGATTTTATGAGTATGGCAATGAAAACATTTGCATTCTCTGATATAATAATAAGGTTTATTAAGTGGATATATGAAGACGAAGGATTGGAGGCAAGAATTAAAGTCGAAGGGTTCATCATTGATAAGTTGTATTAGAACAGAGGAAATAGGCAGAGGTGTGCTCTTTCCCTTTTGTTAATTGCTTTATATTGAAAGCCATTTGCAAAGAAAATAAGGGACTCAGAAATGCAAGGATATAATTGATATGGCAATCAAGAAAAGTTGGCTTTATTTTGTAGATGATATTATTTTGAACCTGATAAATCCAGAAATGGACATCTCAGTGTTGTGGAACATTGTGAGACAGTTTTAAGTCTTTTCAGGATATAAAATTATTGAAGATTAAACAAAGGCTATAGCCATAAATTATGTGCCTACATGCAAATTGGTTCAGCAATAACCATATTCAAGGGGATACAATAATATGAAGTATTTAGGAGTATGGATTAAAAAGTCTTCTGTTACGGTAGCTAAGGATTTGTGGGAATAGATTAAGAAAAAGATAATACAAAAACTGAGAAATGTGAAGCTCTTTTTTTATGGACATGGATACTAAGATACAAGCAGTGAAAATCTTTATAGTTCCTTTAATTTAATATACAGGCCAGGCATATTTTTATCAACCAGAGAAGAGGTTGTGGACAATAATTAATAAAGAATTGAAGTAATTTATCTGGGAGAGGAAGACGATAAGAGTTAAGTGGGATAAACTGATCCTTCTAATAGAACAAGGTAGTTTAGGATTACCTGATTTGAAGGGATATTTTAGAGCTACACAGTTAAAGCTCATACACAAATGCTCAAACACAAGCAGAAGGTTATAATTCAAAATGGAAAAGGATGATGATGAAGCAGGGGAGAACTTCAAGAAATAAAGAAAGAGAGAGTGGAATTTTGGATACTGATCCTTAAGGAGAATAATAACAATCATGAAGAATGTTAATATTCTTAAAGTAGCAAAACATATTCTAAGAATGAAGCCAGCATGAGAATGGAGAAAGGCAATTTTTGCTAATAGGGATGATTGCAAGTATGATTACAGAAAATATGCAAGGGGGGTTATATTTAGAGAAGAAAACTGACACATGAACAAAGGTATTGGGAGCAAATAACCTGAGAAGGAAAGGTAATAAAGTGGGATAAGGCCAGGAATATGTTTGGACCAAAGACTAGAGATTACCTTTCCTTTCAGGGATTGATATCAGAGTATAGGGAAAGAGAAAGGCACATAGCACAAGCAGAAATCTATAATTCAAAGTTGGAAGGGATGATGATGAAACAGGGGAAAGCTCAAGAAATAAAGAGAAAGCTGGATTTTGGATGCAGATCCTTAAGAAGAATAAAAGCCATATAGAATATTATTTATGCTTTTTTATATTCATTAAGTAGCAGAAGGCATTCTAAGAACAAAGCCAACACAATAATACAGAAAGTAGATTCTGTCAATAGGATGACTACAATTAGGGGTACTTAGAATAGGCAAGAGAACCTTGTTAATCCTAGAGCACAACCTGATCTAACTTGCCCACTCCCTAACTGTACTTATGGTTTTAACCTGCTACAATGGATGGTCAGTTTCCCCAACACTTCTCTGGCCAGCCTGATTGACATGGGCATCCTGAGGCAATGCAGTAATTGCCTTGTGTATACTGACAACCACGTACTCCTGAAGCAAATACAGTATGTGAGAGATGTAATTATACCATGAGAGTGGAATCAATACTCTTATGGAACAACAAGCAGAACATCAAACAGAAGTTGTCAGCACACACAAACTTCTCCTCTCATACAAGATGAGGTCATAGGTCATAGGCTCATAGGTGATTACTAGGCTAATGGCACAAAAGCCTTTACAAGCCTAGCCAATAATACCCAGGATATGACATTATTATATCTTAATTCCCCAGGTATGGGATGGGGTAGTATCAGGGTAGTGGGTCTTTGGGTGTTGGTGCCTTGAGTAATTTTACAGCATGCCTCTGTTCATAAGTAACATGGGCAGTATTCCAGGAGTGAATGTACAGTTCCCTATCCATTTATCCAAATTATTTTTTATGAGAATGAGGGACAGACTTTGTTTTACAAAGATGGGAAGTTTCTTCCACAGATGAGATGACCTTGAATCTGTCTCTCCATTAAGTTCTGTTAGAGTCAGAAATAAGGTTCAGGTCCATGGAACGTGTTACCCTTGTATAATTCTTATTGTGAGTTCTTCCACTAATGAGATGGCCTTGAATCTGTCTCTCCATCAAGTTCTTTTAGAGTCAGAAATAAGGTTCAGGTCCATGGAACGTGTTACCCTTGTATAATTTTTATTGTGAATATGTAACATTTTCATCAGAGATGAGAATGTCTTGTAGGTCAGTCATAAGTCCCCTCTCTTTAAATGATATGAGATGGAGAAAAGGATGGTGCCTTTAGTCAGTCTGCATAAGACATGTGTCTTACGCTTTGTATTTATTTAGTGAAAAACCACTGGGGCTGCTTCAATTGGTGTAAGTATCTGGTTAGGTACATGCAGAAGGGGACATTGTATTTGATTATGGACCTGATAAGGGCCAAGTATAATGGCACTGTTACTTCCTTTGATCTTGATGCCATGCCTTTACTTATAAGTTGAGCCACACAGAGGGATTTCCTCACTACTGTAGCTACCTGGTGGTCAAAGTTTAGTTACTGTCTATATCTGTCTTCCTAGGTCCCTCACTACTGGGTCTACTTTTAGGGGTGTGCAATTAGTAATATAATTTGCAGGGATTTCTGATTTACCAAAGGGTATGATTAGGAATTTTTTTAGAATTTAGTCTCAGACCATGGTTTTTGCACCAGTTGTTTGTCATTTTTAGGCCTGTTTGCAGGATGTCAACATTATTTGGGGATTCAATGATTGCTCCCAGCTTATAGTCATCAGCAAACTTGGTGAGCCAGAGGCCCCCAATATTGGCCTTCATCTTTGAGTATATATACCAAATAGGAGGGGTCCCAACACTGAGCCCTGTGGGATACCGCTAGTAACAGGTTGCTTACCGGAAGTGGATTCCTCTATCTGGATAACATGTATCCTGTCAGGGAGCCAGTTTTCTATTCATCTGATGATGTAGGGGGTTATGTCTAACTCAGTAAGTTTATCTGTGATCCCCAAGTGGAGGATTGTGTCAAAAGCTTTAGCCAGGTCTAGATAAGTGGTGTGCACCATTTTACCCTCATTCATGGCCCTGGAAAATGTCTCAAAAGAAGTCCAACAGATTAAGTAGGCAAGACCTCTTTTTGATAAAGCCAAATTTGGTCTGGTCCAGTTTTTGGAGGGTTCCTATGTCGTTTTTGAGGAGGTCCATGATAATTCATTCCATGGTCTTGCAGATAAGACTGGTCAAGCTTATAGGTCTGTAGTTCCCTGTGTCAGTTGATGGGCCCCCCTTATGCAGAAGAATGACTGTTGCAGTCCTCCATTCCTCTGGGACAATGCCCATTCGGAGGCTGTGGCTAAAGACAGTTTCTAGTGGCCCTAATAGATTCTGTTTTAAGCCATTTAAGAAGCATCCTGGAATGTTGTCAGGACCCATGGAGCCTGTCTGTGTTTTAAGCTTTAACAAGTGTGGTAAGGACCTATTCCCTCGTAATGACTGCTAGAGGGATGGTTGTGGGTATTTCTTTAGGTTTGGTAGGAGGTGATGGGGGGAGAAGTTTGAACTTTATTTGTCAGCCAGCATGTTTGCTATAGTTCCAGGCTGGGTGTAAGTGTTGCCATTCATGATTAACATTCATGAAAAACTTGCTGGGTTTTTCCCCTGAAGTCATGAACATACTTAAAAAAGCCTTATGGTTATCTTTCACCTGGGAGCCTATCTTTTCTTCATAGTTTGTTTTGGCAGATTTGACCAGCTATCTAATTTGTTTGTTTACACCGGTGAGTGTCTTTGTACTGATTTGTTTATTAATTCTTGGCTATGGAGACAATTTTTTTCCTTTTGTCTAATAGCCTGTTTATGCTAGGGGTCCACCAGGGTGGTTTATTTTTGCCAGTAATCATAGGTTTGACTCGGACAGCTACTACTATGCAGCAATGAATGTAGTTGTATAGTGCTTTTGTGTACAGTTCTGGGTAAGCCTCAGGGTCATCCAAGTTTGGATGGAATTGGAAGTTTAATAAGCTGTCACTTAGTTTAAAGTAATTGGCCTTAGCAAAGTTCTTAAAAGGTGTGAAGTTGGTAGGGGTTCTAGGTTAGTTTTAATTCAAAAGGAGATAATTTTCTGGTCAGATATTACCAGGGAGGAGTTAATGTACGGGAGGGAGCAGCATCCCCCCATGTTCATGAGTACTAGGTCTAAGGTATTTGTACCTCTTGTTGCGGAGCTAACTAGTTGCTCGAGGGTGTTTGCATTGACATAGTTCATAAACCTCTGAGCAAGTGAATTATGAGTCGTATAAGTCTCCCAGTTTATGGAGGAGTAGTTGAAGTCACCCATAAGTAAGGTGTTAGGCTGAATGTTAAGAGATTCCAGTAGGTTTAGGTAGGAGCTGTGGTTTTTCAGACTCATGTTAGGGGATCTGTATTTAGCAAGGATATGATAGGGGATCACACCTATGGTTATTTGGGCCTGGAGTAGCTCAAGCGAGTCATGGGAGGTGGACAGTAGTCTCTCCTTTGATAATCACATCACCACAGTAGTCAAGAAATCCTTCTACATGGCACACCTCATCACAAAAGGTCTCTCATCCAGGAAAAAAGAAGTCATTGTTCCCCTCTACTCATCACTCATTAGGCCCATTATAGAGTACAACGCCCCTTTTGGTATGTACCTCACAAGACATCTACAACAACTGGAAAGGCTGTAGAAATACCTCACAAAGAGGATTACCGGCCTCAGACAGATGCCCTATGTAGACCGTCTCAAAAAACTGCAGCTTTACTCCATCGCATATCGCCTGCTCAGAGGCGATCTCTGCCTAACACACAAAGCTATGTCAAACTCAGAGCTTTTGGACATGGTCCACTTAAAGAAATCCCAATCCCTCCAAGCTACATGCTCTAGGGACCTAAACCTTGTCACCACAATAAACAGAACATGCTGGAGGGATAGATTCCTGTCCCAGAGACTTCCCATACTCTGGAACAAACTACCTATATATATCAAACAAAGCTCCTCATTAGCACTCTTCAAGAAAAATCTTGATGATTGGATGGGAGATAGGAAATTCACATCGGGGATCACTTTGGTGACTCTGCTCGACAGTGGCACAGGAAAATAATTTTCTTGGGTGGCGAAAGCCAGGGTACCTTTTGGCTAGACTTATATAGGCCCTAGGGCCAATAGCCTAGTACCTACCAATGAACCTATGACCCTATGAACAGGCAACAGACTGGTGTACTGGTATAGTACCATTATCAAATGTAATGGCACTGCATGCAGCTGTTTGATTTAATCAGACTTAATGAAGCTTTTTGAACAGTAAAACCTGTTCTGCACTCTGTAGAGCAAAACCCCCAATCAGAGTGGTAGATAGACTGTGCATGTTAATCAAGTTAGGTGCCATTACAAGCTTTTTATAAAATCTACTGTCAGAAGAATGAGAAAAAGTACCACTTTATTATCCCACTGAATTACTGTTTCTTTAGAAGATTACTTTTTAGGAAGTCAATCATTTAAGATGAACTTGCAATCCAGTGTACTATCGGGATGTTGTTGCTATCTAATGAGAACACAGTCAGATCATAATACAATCACAACATACAATGTTAAACAGGATCCATAACACAGACATTACAATGGACATGCAAAAGTGTAAGCAATGCAAACATGAAGTAAAATTTTGGGGCACATCCTTTGTACTAATGGGGTAAAACTTGGCACAGAGAAGATTTGTGCAGTCCTCAAGGTGAAGGAGCCATCAAATATTACCAAAGTTCAGGGCTTCTTTCAAATTGTTACACATCTGGGGAAATTTATTCCATGATTGTGTAAAGAAGACAAGCTGTTAGGACATCTGCTCCCCAAGAATGAACAAAACATGCTGGAGGGATAGGTTCCTGACCCAGAGACTCCCCATACTCTGGAATAGACTGCCCATACATGTCAAGCAAAACACCTCCTTGGCCATCTTCAAGAGGAACCTTGATGATTGGATGGGAGATAGGAAATTCATCCCAGGGATCACATCAGTCGCCCTGCTAGACACGGGTCCAGGGAAGTAAATATTGTGGAAAGAAATATCAGGGGAATTGTTTGGCTAGGCTTGTATAGGCCCTAGGGCCAATAGCCTGGTACTAACCTATGAACCTATGTTGTTGGATGAGTCTAGCAGTGCACTTGCCCTTTAGGAACACTGAAACACCTCCTCCCTTTGCTTTATCCTGATATGAAGGGGATCGAAATGTATAAAAAGCATTGTAGCATTTGATAGCTGGGGTGCTTTCTATGGTTCTGAATGTTTTTTCTGTGACTGCACATATGTCTGCATTCTCCAGGGTGAGAAGAGCTTCCATGGAGTGCAGTTTTTTATTTAAACTCCTAGCAATGAGCAGCAGTACTTTTAGGTAGTTGTGAGTGACTTTTGTTATGTTGAAAGGTTTAACAACTTGGCAGAGCCTAAAAAAAGGGGTCTATATCACATAGTCGAATTGTCATAAGTTTGACTATGTAAATGTTGAACCCAGAAGTTCGAAACACAAGAACTTTGAAACTCAGAACAGTGATTTTTTTTCCCAGGGGAAAAAAATCGCTGTTCTGGTACAAAACGAAAAAACACATGCACACTTCAGACTGTTCCTAATGTGGGGTGCTTCGCCCCCTCCCCCCCACTTAAATATACCAACTCTGAGATCACACCACAGTGGAGGAAATAGCAAAGCTGCAGAAACGGCCCACCAAATTTTTTCCCTGGGAAAATATTTGGTGTTCCGAGGCTTTGCTATTTTGACATTTCGAACTTCCCAGTTTGATGTTTCAGCGTTCGGACAATTGTGCATTCGAACTAATAATATAGACCCTAAAAAAAGTACTAATGGAATAGATAAAGTTTTTGCTAGTATCCAGAAGTCAAGTGCTAACCATGTCTGGCAGTGCATCATGGTCTGTCGATCATGTCTCCCTTGGCTGACAGATATTGGATCCCCTTGTTGTGACACCAGAAACTAAGCCAATTGTTTAAATCAATAATTTTTTGCTGCTACTGTGGCATCATCATACCTGAAGGTAGGATGCTACTCAAGTCTAGATTCATACCCATCTGGGACACATATTCAGAGAGCTCCATCATATCTCTCTTCATATAGTCCAGTGAGGTACATCTTAGGTCATTTACACCCACATGGACTATGACCGTGTCATACTGATACTTGTAGTTTAAAGATCTAAGTGCATGTGTGACTTGGCAGATCCTGACTCCAGGCAGACAGCTCACTGTGATCTTCTCCTTGTTTGGCCTAGTAAGGAGGATATCAGTATATTTTACAATGGAATCCACAATAACTACAGTGTTTGGCTGTGTGGTGTGTTGCCTTATGGGCTTGGAAGAGAAGCTACTATGATTTTCAGATTTATGCGTTTTGTGAGATGCTGTCTTTTTTTAGTGTACACAGAGTCACTGAGAGATGATTTTTAGCAGGTCTTGGGGATTTGGGTGGATTACAACTGAGTACCTCAGCAAATGTGGGTCTATGTGCTTGCTCTTTAGTGTTGTTAGTGAGTGTTTTGGCTGTAATGCTAACAACCTGGTTTGCATTTTTCGTATGTATATGTGAGATCTTTGCCTCCAATAACATTGTGGATTGACATCTCTCACACACTGTGTTTGTCTGTTCTAAAATTAAATGGTTGTCAGTGAGCAATAAGCAATTACTACACTGCCTGAGGAAGCCCATATCCACCAAGCCAGAGACAGAGATTACAGGGAAGCACCTATACATTAAACCAGATCCTTAGTAGATGGGAAGGAGTAGGGGTGAGTCACTTAAAGGTCAAAGTGAGACTGTTTAGTAGTATACTATTAGATGAAGTACAGTGGTACTGCCCTCTGCAAAAAGCGGCAGCTCTTCAATCAGCTGTGAACAGTGGGAGACTATGGAGAGTGTTTCCTATACAGGATTTGAAATTGGAGAAGTTTGCTTATATACAAGGCACAGGGAACCACATTTGTGGGATGCACAAACACAAAGTTTTTATACCAGCAGGATGAAAGACTTTTACAACAGTTAAACTCTCAGGCCAATCAACAACACAGAAAAACTCTGCAATACTTAAAAATATTTTGGCAAATTCAGGAGAACTTTGACAAACTCAAAACAGCTTTTGTAGTATCAGAGGAGGTTAGGAAATATCTGAATACTGTTAAAACAGCCTAAGAGCAGTACAGTAACAAACAGATAGCAATTCTTTAACAAGTGCAGGTTGAAAAACGGTGATAAATTTAACCAAATCAATAAATGCACCAACAAAGTGTTATATAGCATTGAGACGGTTAGGGCAAGTGCAAAAAATACTTACATCAGCTTTATAAGTCCAGATGGTTTTAGAAGCAATCCAAGTCTTGTAGTAACGGGTGTCCAGGCCAGGCACAGAGAAGCTCTGACTAAATGAATGAGGTCATGACCTTACCTCTCAACCAGAAAACATCAAAAATCTGGGCAAAGACCCATGATAAGTAGGTACAACTGGCCAAACATTGGGATTCTAATTAATATAAATTTGCATACATAATCATGTAACTTCACCCACTCCAACAGAATTGTGGGATCCAACATGAAGCTTGAAGTCACTAAATAATAATAAATAATGGCAGATATTTGAATTTCAAACTTCATACCCCTCAGAAAATACATAATAATGCAAAACCTGTAATTTTAGCAACTAAGTTTACAGGAACAATATTTAAAATCTGTCTCTATTTTTGACCTTTGTCCCACCATTATTTTTGGCTTTGTCCAGATAGTGCAAGATTGAGAGAGGTATGGGGACAGGTCTTTTTCAAACCCTTTTCTAATTCTGGACTATGGAGTGGAAGAATATAGATATATAAATTGCCATACCATGTGCATACAGGATGTTCCCATGGCAACTGGGGAAATTTAGTAGAAAGTCTATGCATGGAGACACGACAGATCCTTGGATACACCTTTTAAGAAAGAAGGACTGGGTGGCAGTTGTGTACCCAACTACAGAGAGAAGGCTGTGATACAGTGAAAACCAATTGACCCTGTTATTATTTTTTAGGTTTATTCCAATTAATAGCATGTGATGTACGGACTAAGTAGCAGATAATCAGAATGAAAGCTTTTATAAGTTCCTTGAAGATTGCATTTGTCAGCATTACATTTATTATATGTTCTACAGAAAACACAACTCAGGAGGTACATACTGAAGGTGTAGTTCTGTTCCCCAGTGATGCCCCTTTTTTAACCAGAATTATCTTCCTTACCTAACTAGTTGTTGTTGTTTGTCTTTCGGATTTTCCCAGTTAGGGGTCACCACAGTGGAACTCCGGTCGGCTAATGATTGGCAGTTGGTTTTTATGGTGTCAAGTTGCCAGCCCGACGCCCAACCTTCAACGAAGGCACGCCCTCCTTACCTAACTAGTCATTATCAAAAATGTCTTTCTCCCAAGCAAAGCAGTACTGCAGATTGTTTACGTCTACAGGACTTACATGTGCAATACTGTTATTTTGTGTTTGGGGAGGACACCAAAATGTAGAGTTAGAAATGCTCATGCAATTCACTTAGAAAACTGACAAAATAACGGCATACTGTAGTGTCTGTCATTTCCTAACAACAACTACAGAGCTACTGCTGCATCTGCTAGTTATTTACTGACCATCTGACTGTCCCATATAATCGTTTGTTAGCAGCATTACATTTTTATTAATATACAAATGAACATTTTTATTACTGCTGTGCATTTTATATGCAACATAATAATACGCAAAGTTTTCCACACCCCATACCTTCCTCGTCAATTTTTATTTTATGTGCAGTGAAAGGAAAAGCAGTATTGGAGAAATGTTCTAAATGCCTTTGAAGGAAAAAGTCAACTCGACAAATACACACCTTAAACGTGCAAAACAAAAAACGGCTTCACAGGTATCCTTTATAGGCATAATAGTAAATCAGGACTCTGTATTGGAATTGCTGTAAATGCAAGCATGTTTATTTATCACAAACTTCACTTTAAAAACAGTAAAGCGCTTTTCATTTTTGGTCTGAGGAGGTTTTTCTAAAGAAAAAAATGAAAACATTTTACTGTTTTTAAGTGAAGTTTGTTATAAATAAATGGTTCCAATCCAGATTTACTATTCTGCCTGTATAGGATACTGGTGAAGCCATTTTTTTTTTATTTTGCAAGTTTGATTGAAAAGGAACCAAGAGTTAATTCTTTAGTCTAAGGCGCACTTCCCAGGGCCTCCACTGTAGGCTGCCATTGTTCAAACTTGTACAATTTAACCACACAACGTAACTCTACTAAAAATACTTCCTCTTACAGGCTACAGCACTTTCTAATAAAACTTATGTTTTCATTCAGGCTAGTCTCTTATCACCACCCTAACTTTCAGGTAACATCCTCATTCTAGCACCACCATGCATTTCCATCTCAACAACAGGTTCTGAATCTGATAATAAAAACGCACCATGGGCAGGAGAGTTACAGAACTAAGTTTAATAAAAACAACACAATTGTACAATTAAACTACTTTTAGTTGAGTAGTCTGTAACTCTGCTGCCCTTGGTGCATTATTTTATTTTTTACTGTGGTTTATTAGTTTTTAGACCTGTTTTGTGGTTTGGTGTCTTTAGGTTCTGAATCTGGACTGAAGTTTTGTTCTCCTGTGGTACGTCAAAATGATAAGCTGAATGGCTAAGAGCAAATTAGCAAGCATACCTGTCTGCCAATGCCATCTTCTTCTCCTCATTATGTCCCCTTTGCACCGGACTCCTGCAGCAGTGACAGTGATGTGTCCAATCCACCTCTGAAAGTAAACATTCCAAGCACCTTAACTAACTTTGCACTGTTCAGTCTCCATCTTCCAGTCCCATGACTCCTGCCACAGTTTCAACAGTCAGTCAAGCACTGCCTCACAAGCTGATGACATCATGCATACCCCTGCACATTGATGGCAATGCATAATGACATCAGCCATAACTTAAAATTATTAATAAAAATAAAAAAATTGGGAATTGAAGGGGCCACTCGGAAATTCAATGCATCCCATTTTTTTGCCCTCAAAACTGGTAAATACCAAGTAATTCAGTATGGTAGAGAGGTATGGTCATGACACATAAATCCACATGAGAAGGTACTTACTGAAAGTCTACCAAAAGTCCAAAGACCTTCCAAGAGAAAACCACTTGTGCATACTGGAACACAAATAGAATCCACTACACATAACACACTTAACAGTGTCTCAGCAAATAAGCCCCTAAGCCAAAACATCTCAGGACCAAATGTCATATGTGATGTGATAGTGAGACACACAGATGTTCCACTCATGAGGCTGGAGAAGGAGAAGGTCACTGTCAGCTACCTGTCAGGTCCCAAGATCCATCAAATCCAGCCTGCATGCAAGTCACTCAACAAGAAGTACCAATATGACTTTGTCATAGTCCATGTTGGGGTGAATGACTCAAGACGTACCTCCCTGGAGTATATGAAGAGAGACATGACTGAATTCTCAGATTATGCACCCCAGGCAGTTATGACTCTAGCCCTAAGCAGCATTCTACCTTCACCCAGGATGATGGCACAATACAGACGAAAAATGATAGACTTCAGCAATTGGCTTAGCTTCTGGTGTCATTCCAGGGGGATCCAGTATCTGTCAGCTTGGGAGGACATGGTCAACAGACTACACTGCTTCGCCAGCGATGTCTCCTCTTGGCTTTCAGATACTGGCAAAGGCTCTTGCCACTCCCATTGTGCCTTTTTAGGCAATGTAAAAAAAATAAAATTTCTGACATAACAAAATCCATTCGAGACAAACTAAAGATTATGTTGTTTAATGCTAGGAGCCTAAACAGGAAACTGGACTCCCTGGAAGCGCTCCTGCCCCTGGAAGATGCTGACATCTATGCAGTCACAGAGACATGGTACGGGGCTGTAGAGGGCACCCTGGCCATGTGAGGCTACAATGCCTTTCACACGTTCAGACTTCAAAACAAGAACAAGCATGAAAGGACCAAAAGAAGATATGCATCAATCTTCATTAAAGCTGAGTGCTCCTCGAGACTGGTTAAACATTCTGACTCTTTTGAGCAACTCCAGGTCCAGCTAACTATAGGCAAAACACCCTACTGCATCATTGTTAGCTATATGTCCCTCACCATGTGCCAAGAGAAACATACTGCCTACCTGGACCTACTGGAGTCACTCACCATACAGCCAAATACCTTGGTCATGGGATATTTCAACTATCCTTGCATTGACTGGGCAACATACACAAGCACAAACATGACTGCCCAGAAGTTCTTGGACTTTGTCAATACTAATGCCCTGGAACAAATAGTCCACACCCCCACAAGGAGTTCAAATGTCCTAGACTTAGTACTCACCAACACAGGTGTTCAGTGCACCCTCCATGTGGTACCTCCCCTTGTACGGTCAGACAATTAATCATTCTCATTTGAAGTAACTATTGGACCTGACATCCCTACAGAATGTTTCCAAAGCTAACTTCAGCCTACTAAGTGATAATATAAAAAGTTTCAAATCCCCTGCAAACACAGCCAACAATGACTGCTATGCTGAGGTGTACACAAATGCCTTGTATAAACACCTAAACAACTGTATAGATTTGGCTGTACCTGACCAAGTCAAAATCAGGTCCTCCTGAAAAAACAAGCCACCCTTGTGGACCTCAAGTATAAACAGGTTTTATAACAAGAGAAAGAAACTGATGTCTGAGAGCACGAGGGAACTGACTCAGCAGAGAAAAAAATCCTGCCACAGCTTGAACAAGCAAATCAGATATTTTGTAAAGTACTCTAAAGCTAATTACAAAGCTAAAATAGCATCCCTAGCTAAGGACAACCATAAGGCATTTTTACCTATGTCAGAAATCTAAAAGGGAATGCCCAGCTATGTGCCAAACTAGTTGTGGATGGTACCACTCATTCTGTACCTGAGGGAATTGCCAACCTTCTAGCCAACAGATTTGGCATAAACTTCACCCCCCCTATTTCCACCAGCCATACCCCAAAGTATTCCTGACACTAGTCCCCTCCCTAGTAACTAGAGAGCAGGTCACATCCTGAGCTCTCCAAGGCTAAAAACATGGCCTCAATGGGACCAGACAACATCCCAGGCTGCTTACTTAGCAATCTAAAATAAGACCTAGCAGAACTGCTTGGTGATCTCTTTAACCATAGCCTGAGAACTGGCTATGTTCCAGCAGAATGGAGAACAGCAACAGTGATCCCCTTGCACAAAGGGGGCCCATCAACAGACCCTGGGAACTATAGACCATAAGCCTAACTTGCCTCATTTGCAAGGCCGTGGAAAGAATCATCGTGGACCTTATCAACAATGACATAGGCAACCTTCAAACTCTTGCCCAACCTGGTTTGGCTTCATTAAGGTTAGATCATGCTTTCTAAACCTGGTTGACTTCTTTGAGAATGTCAGTAAAGCCCTGAATGAAGGTAAGACAGTGCATACCACCTATTTTGACCTAGCCAAGGCTTTTGACTCAATTCCTCATTCAGGCATCATAGAGTAACTTGCCCAGCTGGGGATTAACCCTTATGTCACTAGATGGGAAGTCAACTGGCTCACAGACAGAACTCACTGTGTTAATGCTGGGGAGTCTACCCCTACCAGTAGAGCAGTCGACCAGTCACCAGTGGTGTACCACCAGAATCTGTGTTGTGTTACTGTTTGGAATATATTTTTTAGAAGTTCAGTCCAGAGTAGAAGGCTTGTGGCTTACCAGGTTCACTGATGACTGCAAATTGGGTGCAATCATTGAGTTTCCCAATGATGTTAACATATTACAGAAGGAGCTAACACAGCCAAACGATTGGTGCCAAAGCCATGGACTAAAACCAAATGCAAAAAACTGCATTATTAGCCCCTTTGGCAAAGAGGAATATCCTGATAAATATGGTATTGATAACCTAGGCTCAAGCCCAGTGGTGTGAGACTTAGGAATACAGTTTGACAGAAAACTGAACTATCACCAAGTCTCCACAGAGGGAAGAAAAGCCTTCTACACTGTGCATCTCATAAGTAAGGGCATCGCATCCCACTCTAGGGATGTTATAACTCCACTGTACTTGACCCACATTAGACCACTAATTCAGTACAATGATCCCTTTTGCATGTATCTTGCCAGACACTTGCAGCAGCTGGAGAGACCACAGTGGTTTCTCACAAGGAAAATTCAGAACCTCCAAACCATGTCTTACTGGGATAGACTGAAAGGCCTGTCTCTAATCTCTGTGTCCTCTAGGCTGCTGAGAAGTTACTTATCCCTAGCCTACAGGGCAGTCATTTCTCCCTTCCCTAATGGAAATGTTGCACAGCTGCAAATCAAATGGGACAAGAGTGACTTGCTCCAGGGATCTTAGCCTAGCCTGTGACATCAACAGAACATGCTGGAGAGACAGATTGCTGCTCCTTTGGAATAAACTCCCAGTTCACACTAACCAAAGCTCCTCTCTGACCATATTCAAGTATAACCTGGACAATTGGATATGAGACTGCAAATTCACCCTGGGGATGGCTCCCATGTCCCTTATGGACAGTGGTAGCTGGTGCTGACCTTAGACTTGTTCTGCTAGTAATGACCATCTTTCAAAGGTCATTTGGGGTATCTCAGGTATAATATGGCTAAGATTGTAAGGGTAACTCTGGTATAACATGGTTAGGCTTATAAGGGCTCTAGGGCCATTAGACTAGTAACCTCCTATGAATCTATGAATCAGTCCCTTCAATTTGTTCTTAACATTCACTGCATATCCATTTGGAATGTTCTTACGTTCATGTCTAAATAGCCTGGAGGCTTTTTTAATTTAATTTAATTCTAAAATTTGCAATAAGAAGCTGATGGTCTGATGAAAGTCAGCTCCATGTCTTGTTTTTACTTATTGTATAGAGCACTTTCATCTGTGACTCCAAAATGTGTAGTGAATATAGTTACAGTATAGAACATCAAGTGACATTAATATGTAAAGCTGGCTCGTAATCTGTTGGTGAAGGGTTTAGCATGAACAGTGAAGCATCTTGGCAAAGTTCTACTGGTCCTCCCCACTTCATTTTGTACTCCAAGGCCAATCTTACCCATTATTTCAGTTGTACTTTGACTACAAATTTGAGCATTCCAGTTACCTATGGTGAATGTCATATGTTTTTGGTGTTATTTCTAGAAGTGCTGCAGGTCATTGTAAAACTGGTCAGCTTCCTTTTCTTTGGCATCTGTAGTTGGAACATAACTTTAAATAACCAGTGTCAGTGGTGCAACAGATCGCACATTCACCTTTAGTGCTGGAAGACCAGAAGGCTATGGGTTATATTCCTACTCTAGGTGATTACACTGCTGACAGTGTAGTGCAGTATTGGGGGTGCTGCACTCCTGAGTCTGTCAATCTTCAGATGAGATGTTAAACCAAGGTCCAATCCATTTGAATTGGTGGTACCCGGGTGGATGTAAGAGATTCCATAGCATCTACTGAAAATCACAGGATCCTTTATTTAACACACCATTATTTACATATTTACAGGCACATATACACACATTTCTAGTTATTTTACTACTTATCACTTTTATTGTAACATCCTTATTGCTATTCTTCCATAATTGTCCCTCACTTCTTCTTTCACAACCATAATCTAATGTTTGCAATATATCTTCTTCTTCTTTCGGCTTTTCTCAGTTAGGGGTCGCCACAGTGGATCAGCTTGTCCGCTCATGATTGGCAGTGGAGTTTTACTGTGTCGAGTTGCCAGCCCAGCGCCCAACCTTCCACAGAAGGCACACACTTGCACACACTCACACCTAGGGCCAATTTAAAGTATCCAATCCACCTGCAGCATGTCTTTGGGATGTGGGAGGAAACCGGAGCACCCGGAGGAAACCCACGTGACCACAGGGAGGACATGCAAACTCTGCACAGAAGATACCCCAGCTGAGGACTGAACTGGAGAACCTCTTGATGTGAGGTGGCAATGCTAACCACTGCACCACCATAGCTGCCCAATGTTTGCAATATATCTGCCAAACTCTATTTCCCTTTAAACAAACAAAATTTCATTCAATCTTTCATTCCAAATAACTCACATTACATAACAGACATTCTTATTTACCCTTCTCACATATTCTTTCTTCTTGTTATTTTAATAGCCATACATAATCATATTAATTCTATATTGTTTATATCATTAATATTGTCAAAAAATTTTCTTCACACAACTTTTTCCAGAGTTTCACCACTCTTTTAAAATGCTCTGTTGCCTCTCCACCCTCCTCCACGAAATAAACATAGTCTTTTAACTTTTTTTATATGGCATAGTCTCCTTTACTAGTAACTTATTTATTACCAGTCTCCATAAGAAATCCTGACAATCTACTAACGTATCCCCATGGATCTACATAATAATATTGTTTTATCACATTGTCATACCATATCCTTCTACCTTTTTCTATATCATCAATTTTTATTTTCCATATTAGCATTTTTTCTTGATAATTTTTATTTTCCTCAATTATTTTTCTCATTTTCTTGTTCTAATCACTTCCCAGTATATTTTGTACTTATATTTAAACATTCTAATTATTAATTTCTAATTCTCATCCTTTACATACTTTAATACACTATACAAGTTTAAAGAAGCAGAATAAACAATTGGGTTTACTAACCCCAATGCCCATTAATCTTCACTCATATACAACATACCTCTTTTTGCTGGGTTTAATTTTGAGCCCCATATGAAAGAAAACACCAATTATACAATTTACTTTTCATATTTTTCTGGGATCATATAAACATTTGACGTATATGCTATCTTTGCATTAATACCAAATTCACCAGATAAAACTTTTTTTCCTGAATGCTAATCCATACGTCCTCCACAGAAGAAACATTTATTTGATTTCTTTTAATAAACCCGCCCATCACAGCTAAATAATTGTTCCCAAATTGTATTCCTAGCAAAGACACTTCATTCACTGAAAAATACCCCCCCCCCCCCAATTTTTTACCACATCACCCAGATCCTTACTTTAAGGTCATTCCCATTTCCTTTGACATTCATTCAGCCAAACTGTTACTTCCCTCATCCTTTTATTCTTAGCAACTACAAGTATATCGTCTGCATATGTGAAAACGAATGGAATCACCACCTTCTTTTTGCATCACATATCCAGCATCTTTTATTTTATAAGCGGCTTCACTCACTATTACATTCATTACCAAAGCCAACAATATTCCACTTGAGAGACATCCTTGTCTTACATCACATTTTATGCCTATTTCTTTGCTCAGCCACCCATTCGCTAATACTCCCACTCTATTATTTTAGTATGCTTGCATACACAGTCTTAATTCTATTACCTATTCCATACTTCTCCATAATATCCCACAGTGATGTCCTACCATATCAAATGGCTTACTAATATCACCTGCCATTAGTTTCACATCCTCCATTTTACTTATAATACTATTCACAATTTCTCTCACAACCAGTAACAATTGTTGGCATTATTTCCCTTTTATACCATATACACTTTCTTCCATAATATCCCTGATCCTTTCTTCAGTTCTCCTCTGTATTTTTCTCATACAAAATTATAATCTGAGTTATTTAGTGCTATTGATCTCTATTTTTTATTTTATTATTCTCAACTTTCTTCCATATTAATTTTAATATCCACAACATAACTCCTCATACACAAACCCTTCCTTCAGCCATTCATCTATTACATTTACAAAATCCTCTCTTTGCTAATCCATTAAATTTCTAGTACGCCCATACCTTATACCACCTGGACCTTATACTGAATCAATATTTACTTTCATAAGTACTTCATCCAATTCACTAATAGTAATTTCATTTTCAAAATTTTTCCTTAACTTGCTCTGAATTTTTTTTTTACTTTCCATTCTTTCTCATTTTCCTTCTTTTTACTCTTAAACATAGTTCCAGGTGCTGTACTGCAATACTCATAATTTGCTCTTGTGTTCTTTTTATCTCTCCTTCTACATTTTTCATTTCCTTCATTATACTAATATCCTCCTTTACTACTTTATCCAAATATACAGATACCTCCTCCCTTCTCTCTTATAAATAGTATCTCTGTCTAAACAGTAACACCTTAATTTTTTCTCTATTTCTTTTATATTTCTTTTTCCATATCATAATATTCTCTAAATTCTCTATGACATTTCTATACCTTTGCCATACTTCTCTTTCTCTTCCTTTCTTACTTCATCTTACCACTGAAAAAAATATAAACCTTTTTAAATTCAGTCCACCATTCACACCAGTTTTTTTATAAAAGTCCTTTATGGTTATATGAGCCTGGCATAACTGCAATACTTCCCACTCTCTAATTTCATCCCATAATTTCTTATTTATTCTTTTTATACCCTTTCCTATTTTAATATACTCGCTTTCTTCCATCACCTCCATTCATATTGTTAAATGCTCTGAAAAACCCGCCACATCTGTATAACTGCCACTGCCAGACTTCCAATAATACAAAATAATCAATTTCAGATCCAAGTACCACCTTCTGCAATTTCACTGACTTTTGTTCTACACAGCTAATTTACCACATTTTATCACTTCCTCTATTTTTTCTACATCTTTCCATTTCTTTTTACAATTTTTCCTTAAATCACAATAATTAAAGCTCCATGCAATTATAATTTTCAAGTTAATTACCATATAGTTTAATATTTAATGAAATAGATTATCTGTTTTCTTGCTAGTTATATATGCATATATTGCAGTAATTCTATAAGCATGCTCTCTGCACCTCACATCCACAACAGTTAAAATTCACAGCCTTACCAGTATTATATTTAGTATTTTCAATGTTTTTTTACACAACACAGTCATTTCAGGACAACATTCAATTTTTAAGTTCCATAACATATTTCCACCCCACATTTTTTCTGTTAGCAATCTTTCTTCACTTGTTAGAAATCTTACATCCTCTAACAGAATAACATCCACATCTCATTTAGCGTACCATTCCGGTATGCCTATCCTTCTGTAAGTGTCAATGATACTTTTCACATTTACTGAAATAACTCTAAAATTGTTGCTTTTCTTTCTTTTTAAGTTTAGGAGAAATATTGTTAAATTTTCCTTTTCTGGTTATTTACTCTTTCTTCAATTTCTTATTTTTCATGCTTCATGTACAAAATAATTCTTGATCATCACAATCAAAATTTTCACTGGATAGAATTTCAAAAAATCTATATTAATATCAATCCCTTCTCTTGACCTCTCTTCCTGCATGCACTCCCTATATCATCATTTCCCCTTCATAGCTTTTCTTCTTTTTCAGCTTTTTCTTCATCTAGTTCATCCTCTTCCTCAGCCTCTTGTTGTCCTTCCTTGTGTATGTTTTCCTCCCTTTCCCTTTCTTTTTCATATATACTGCTTCCTGTTGACAATCCATCCAAAAGTGTCCATTTTTATACAACCTGCATTCAGGAACACACCTTCTTGCTGTATGTCCTTTCTCCCTACATTGCTTACATTGTACTTTATCCCAATCATTAATTTTAATGAAAAAAGTCCCCACAAAAGAAACATGATATAGGCCATCCAGCATATCTTAATGGCCACAAAAATAACACCTGGCAAGTGTTTCACCATGTTTTTTTTTTCACATTTCAAAACTGCTTTCAACCTCCATCCTCCATTCAATAACTATCTCTCATCTCTAACTTTTACAGTATTATCAACAGTTTCACATAGACCCTGCATGCATTTTTATTAACATCGTCTTCTTCTAGGTCCAGAAATTCCATCATCAGTCCATCAGTTTCAGATGTTAAGTCACAAAAAGCATTTGCCTAACATGTATAAAAAATAATTTCTTGATTTTAAAACCCATAACAGTTGCCAAACTGTACCATACATATCTGTCTATTACAGTGTCATTTTTTTTATTCTCACAACTGGTCTTCTCAACTTTTTAAAAACAGTTTTACTTACAGTTTGTTGCTGCTCTCTTTTTTGCCTGCTGTCACTGCTGCATATGTTTTAGGTACTTCATTATCTCATTATTCACAAAACTAGACACCTTCTCAATTTGTTGTTGCTTTCCTCTTTTACTTTCTGTCACTGCTGCATAAACTTTAACTGCTGAATTCTCTGATGTTAAATCACCTGGTTCATTTTCCACATTACCATCCTCAGCAATTCCAATAAAATGTATTTGCTCTCTCACCCCATGAAACAGCAGGACTGTCACGTGGATCATCCTGCTTGATTATTTTTAGCAGAACTTCATCTGCAAGCCCTCCTGATGCCAGTTCTGTTGTCTGAACCACTTTAACAGACTCACTTACTTAACACTGCTCATTTGTAACATTCACCATAGAGGAATCTTGGTTTATATACCGAAGCTCTATATAAAACAAATTTTTCTCCAGATTCTCACTTTCTATCTTTAAACTCTCCGTAGGTTTTCTCTCCTCATCCATGCTGCTGCTTTTCTTAGGCCTCTTCCTTGCTACTGTAGGAACCTTCCAGCACCATCTAGCAGCTTCAAAGACTAGGTTTTTTTATTAATATATACATTCCATATTATTTATATATTTACATTATTTACATCTATTTACAAATCTCCATACATTATAAACTTCAGTTTAAACATTACCCCACTCTTTTATCCACAACCAAAACATTATTTTCTCCAGAATCCTTGTCAGTGTCCATTTTCCATTGCATTTAATTTAATTAAGTCTCTTGTTCCATATAGTCCATGAAACATAAAATATTACTCTGTCCATTTTCTTCACTTCTTCCTATTTTTGTGCACCATAATAACCACATTTTATGTCCATATTTATTTGCTCATATTTTAACAAACTTTTCACCCTATTAAGTTTACATATTTATTTCCACAAATTATTAACTCTTTCACATTTCAAAGACACATGCTCAGTAGTCTCAAACTCTCCACATGATTTACATATTCTAGCTTGATTTTTCTTGTATGGCATATTTGCCTTAAGTGGCAATTTTCTAATAGACAACTTTCATAAATTCATTACATTCTTTAATCTTTTTATAGTTATTATATCTCATCATTATGGCTTTTTTCTTATCTATTTGTAAAATTGTTCTACGGCTTAATGCAATAAAATGCTTTCATAATATTTAAGTGCTATCCCTTTCTATTTTTTTCACATATGTTCTTTTTTATTTTCCATAACACAGTTTTGTTTTGGTACTCTTTCATTTCTTCATTCACAGTGCTTTTACTTGTTTGTTTTTTTAACTTTATTCCTTCCCACCATTCTTTGTATTTATAATATAGTATCATTTCTATAATTTGTTCTATTTTCCTTCATAATTCCTTTTAGTACCTTATATAAAATTAACAATGCTGCATGTACTATTGGGTTTACTAAACCCAGGGCTCTAGCTCTTCTTTAATATATAGAGTCCCCCTCTTGACTGGATTCTGTCTAAAGCTCCATATAAAAGAAAATGTAATCATAATTCATAGGTTCACAGGTTGGTACTAGGCTATCAGCCCTAGGGCCTATACAAGCCTAGCCATAACAATTCCCTGGATATTTCTTCCCACACTATTTACTTCCCTGGACCCCTGTCTAGCAGGGTGAGTGACGTGATCCCCGGGGTGAATTTCCCTTCTCCCATCCAATTGTCAAGGTTTCTTTTGAAGAGGGCCAAGGAAGCGCACTGCTTGACATCTATGGGCAGTCTATTCCAGAGTCTGTTGAGTCTCTGGGTCAGAAACCTATCCCTCCAGAATGTTTTGTTTATTGTGATGACATGGTTTGATCCCTGGAGTGTGTGGCTATGAGGGATTGGGATTTCTTTAAGTGTAGCATGTCCAACGGCTCTGGGTTTGACATGGCCTTGTATGTTAAGCAGAGATCGCCTCTGAGTAGACGATATGCGACAGAGCATAGCTGGAGTTTTTTAAGGCGGTCAGCATAGGGCATCTGCTTTAGGTATGTGATTCTTTTAATGAGGTATTTCTGCAGCCTTTCCAGTTATTGCAGATGTCTTGAGATGTACATACCAAATGGGGAGTTGTATTCTATAATGGGTCTAATGAGGGATGAGCACAGTGGGACAATGACCTCCTTTTTTTCTGGATGAAAAGCCCTTAGAGATGAGGTGTGCCACATAGAAGGATTTCCTGACTGTTGCAGCGATGTGGTTATTGAAGGTGAGACCACTGTCCACCTGTGTCCCGAAGTCTCTTGTCACACTTTTGGTGTTTAGTGTACTGCCACCTATGTGGTAATTCATGGGTACATGTTTTTTTCCAAAGGGGATAACTATACATTTCTTGGCATTGTGCTTGAGCCCATGGCTCTGGCACCAAGCATCTGTTTCTGTAAGGCCCTTTTGTAGAGTATCCACATCATCTGGGGATTCAGTAATGGCTCCCACTTTGCAGTCATCTGCGAACTTTGTTAGCCAGAGTCCCTTAGTGTTGGCCTGTACTTCAGAGAAGTAGATGCCAAGCAAGAGTGGTCCCAGGACTGAACCCTGAGGAACTCCACTTGTCACTTGTCTGGAGCTGGATTTGGAGTCAGCTACTTTTACAATGTGGGTTCTGTCAATTAGTTGCTTTTCATACTTAATAGGAATCATATAGATGTTAGCAACATAAGCAACTTTTCCTATTGCCATGGTGTAAGCAAGTGTGCTTTTTTCTATATGAATATCTATATCATTTCCAAAAATAGTCATATCCTTTACTTCTTTGAGTACATTATCCCATTGTTGTCCTTCAAATCCAAATCTTTTACTTTTATCTTTATTTATACATAACACGTTTTTAATTTATACTTAAGTTTTCATTTACTTTTTCCATACATACTTTATTTTTAACAATTAGTACAGTATCGTCCATGGGCGGCCACAGTGGTGCAGCGGTCAGCGTTGCCACCTCACAGCAAGAGGCTCTCAGGTTCGATCCTCGGCTAGGGGTACCTTCTGTGCAGAGTCTGCATGTCCTCCCTGTGGTCTCATGGGTTTCCTCTGGGTGCTCTGGTTTCCTACCACATCCTAAGACATGCTGTAGGTGGATTGGACACTCTAAATTGGTCCTAGGCATGAGTACGTGCATGTGTGTGCCTTCTGTGGAAGGTTGGGTGCTGGTCTGGCAACTCAACACCATAAAAATGCCATTGCCAATCATGAGCAGACAGGTGAACCGCTGTGGTGACCCCTAACAGGGAAAAGCCAGAAGAAGAAGAAATACAGTCTCATCCACATAATTATACATTATTGGCAATTGTGCTTCCTTCTTCATTTTGTATCTACCACTACTTGACATTTTATTAATTCACCTCACTATTACAATCTTAACTAATGAGAAAAATATACTACTACCTGGGAAGCCCTGTTTTATTCCACATTCTGTTTTTATTTCCTCCCCAATCCAGCCATTTATATTTAGTTTCACATAGTTCCTTTCATATACAGATTTTATTATTTGCAATATTTTTTGCTTACATTATATGCCTGCAAAATTCCCCATAATGATTTATGTTGAATATTATCATAGTCTTTACTCTTTTACCCTATCATAACCTTTGCTTCTACATTTTTATTTGTGATATCATCAATTATTTCTCTTATTATCCATAATAATGCTTGATTTCCTTTTCCTTTTCTTCCAAATAGATTTTGGTTCTATATTCTATCAATTTTTTCTAACATTTTTATTATTATTCTCATAAAAATGTTATAATCCGTATTATTTAATGTTATAGGTCTCTAATTTTTTATCTCCTCTTTATTTCCTTTTTAAATATAAATTTTATAACTCCTGTACATATCTCTTTCTCTATAATTCCAGTTTCTAACCATTCATTGATAATTTCTACAAACATTTTTTCCCAGTCCTTCATTTCTTTATACATACCATATTCAATTATGTTCAGTCCTGTTGCAGAATTCATGTTAATATCTTTTAGAATTTATCTTTTATTATTTCATTCAATTCTTTCATAGTTATTTTTTATCTAAATACTCATTATCTTCATTACTTAGTTTTTTACCTTTGTAAAGTTGTTGTTTTCTTCTCTTTTAACCATATAATTCCAATACATAGTCTTTGATTATTTCATATATTCCTTCTTGCTGTCTTATTTGCTTACCTTCCTTATTCTTTAATTCTCTTATTATTTTTCCTTCTTTTATTATTTTAATTATTTATTTATTTAACATTTCTTGACCGAGAAAGTCCGACTAGGATAGAGCCTATTTTTAGCAGTGGCCCGGGGGAGAAACACTCCATATGCATGTATTTGGAATGTGGGAGGAAACCGGAGTGCCCAGAGGAAACCCACATGAATGCAGGGAGGACATGCATCCTCCGCACAGAAGGCACCCCAGCCGAGAATCCAACCAGAGACCCTCTTGCTGTGAGGTGACAACATTAACTACTGTACCACTGCACCACCCACTCAAATATGGTTCTACCTCTTCTTTCTTTCCTTGTAAACAATATTTTTGTTTATATAACAAGTTGTTAGTTTTAATTTGATTCATTTTATATATTTCTCTTTCTTTTTCATAAAGGAAATTTTCTTCTGTAATAAGTTTCTGAATGTTCCTTGACTAAATATCTTGTATCTTTCTTTTTCTTTTCTTCTTTTCTTCCTTATACATTCTAAAAACCCTTTTTATATTTCTCTTTAAAATTAAGCCACCAAACAGTTCATTTCTCATAAAACTCTCTCATAGTCATATGATTTTTCCATAATTCCATAAATTCTTTTTTCTCTTCTAAATCTAATTCATTTTCATTCATTCTCTTTATTCCTTTTCCTATTCTTATATATTCTTCATTTTCCTTTACTTTAACCCACATAGCCATATGATCCAAAAATCCAGCATATTTAATTCATTTTTTTACTTTTAAACTATCAGATATTAAAATCAACTTCTGCCCTAATTTCATTCCTTTTGTAGGTCCAGTAGTTATTCTCCCATACACTTAACTTTCCACTTCTCATAATTTCTTTAACCATTTTAACATCACAATTGCTCTTATTTTTTTCTTAAATTACATTTAAAAATCACCCACCACTATAATGCCCATATTTACACAAACATGTTCAAGAATATTTTTAAACATCATTTATTTTGCTTTTTTGTTACATATGCATATAAAGCTATAATTCTTTACAGATATTTTTTCCATCTAAAGTCTATTACCGTAATTCGTCCTAGTTCCACTATGGTTACATCTAATATTTTAATGCTTTCTTGATATAAAATACATATGCCTGAGCACGTTTCTTTACCCATGTTCTAAACTACAGCACCATTCCAAAGTTTTTCAGTTTGTGCTCTTTCTTCCTTTGTTAATTATCTGATATCTTCTAACACAATAATATGTGCATCTACTGCAGCACACCATTGTAATATACCTATTCTCCTCTTAAGATTTTTCATGCTGTTCACATTTAAAGTTAATATTTTCATCTTTTAAGAACAGTTAGTTTAATAAAATTGTTATCCCTTTCCTTTCTTATTTTCTCTAAGCATTGTATTTTTGAATTTTCTTATCCTTTCTTTAACTCTTTTTCACTATGGAATCCTATTTATTTCTTAGTGTATGCCAGTCAGCTTCTTCCTCAATTGTCTCCCGTTTTTTTTTTCCCTTGTTAATTGCTTTTTCATATACAATCTCTTTATCTGTCACATCTTTTCATACATTTTCTTGTATAACACATTCTTCAAGCTCTTTCTCCTGTATAACTTAATTTTTATTTTCTTGCTCATTCATTTTGCATTCTAGCCATGAATGACCAGTATTGCCACATTTTTTGTACTTTAAATTACATTTTTTGCATTATGCCCTGTTTTACCACATAAATAAGATTTCTTTTATGACATTCATTGATTAAATGATTATTTTATCCACAAAAATAACAAGTCTTTGGTTGACCCCTGTATTTCACAAAACCCCTATTACCATGAACATTAATAATACTAGGTACATACATAACATTATAATTTTCCATTTTCAGTATTACTCCACATTCCCATCCCCCAGTCCATAATCCTCTTTCATCATATATTTTTTGTAGTATCCATTACTTCTTTACATAGAGTCAACAAATGTTATTTCAGTTCTTTGCTTCAGCTTCAGTTCTAAACTTTGCTTCAGCATCAGGTCTAAATTGGATCATTATTATTTGCATAGGATCATAGGCTATAAACCTGGAGGTCATTTTAAGTCTAGACATTTTAACCCAATGTAATACCACAGAGGTACTAGTTAATACCCAATATTGCATTTAGTGATGACTGGTCATGTCCAGGAGGGCTGTGGGTGCTATCCATGGTAAGAATTTATGGTGCCCCATCCACTCATTCAGATTCCTCGTAAACAGTGTCATAGAGGTGATCTGTTTCACATGAATAGGTAGCCTGTTCCAAAGATGTGGTAGTCACTGGGAGATAAATCTGCCCCTCCAGCATGTCCCATTTAAGTTGCAGGACATATTTTAAGTCCCTGAAACAGGCACCCCTAGACCCATTTGATTTACAGATATGCAGTAAGTTCATTAGGTTTGGGTTGCTCTGTAGGCCAGGCATAAGTATCCCCTAACAAGTCTATATGATATGGAGTATAGTGACAGGGATTTTAGTCAGTCCATGTAAGGCACATGCTGGAGGCTCTTGATCTTCTTTGTTAGAAACCTCTAAGGTCTCTCTAATTGCTGTAGGTGCTTAGTACGGTACATACCAAATGGGGCGTTATACTCAATTATGGGTCGGATAAGTGCCTAGTATAGGGGGGTTATAACTTCTTTTGCTCTCAAGGCGATGTCTTTATTAATCAAGTGAGCTATGCGGAAAGCTTTTCTTACAATGGTAGGCATGTCATGGTCGAAGTTAAGGTCGCAGTCAACCTGTGATCCCAGGTCCCTTACCACTTCATGGGTACTTAGGGTATTGTTATTGATTTGATAGTGTGAAGGGACATTGTGCTGAAGGGAATGGTGATGCTTTTCTTTGCATTAAATTTGAGACCATGACTAATACACCAGTTGTTGGTCTGTGTGAGACCATCCTGGAGTATACTGACATTATTTGGGGATTCAATGATTGCACCTAGTTTGCAGTCATCTGCAAACTTGGTCAGCCACAACCCTTTAGCTTTGACCTGAACTTCTGAGAAGTGTATAGCAAACAGTAGGGGGCCCAGCACTGACTCCTGTGGCACCCTGCTGGTAACAGGTCTGCTGGTTGATGTGGAGTCACCCGCTTTGATAGTTTGTATCAGGTCTGGGAGCTAGTTGGCAACCCATCTTACAATGAAGGAGTTTACATCAGTTTGATACGTTTTTTGATAATGCCTGAATGTGGGATTGTGTCGAAAGCCTTTGCCAAGTCAAGATATGGCTTGGTCACACTTTCAAAGAAATCCCCCAGATTTAACAGACAGTGTTGCTCGTCTGGTTAGGATAGAACAGACGAACAGTTGTGGGTTCGGTTCAAGCAGATTTATTACACACAAACACATCAGGACTGAGGCTTATTAACTTAAACTTAAATAAACTTATAAGCAGATTGACTACTACACTTATACATGTTAACACTCTGACTGTTCTCTCAAAATGGCACTGATGATTGCACGTGCTCACTATTTATATGCATGTGCCTTCATTTGGCAATGCTTCTTAAAGTTACACCCACACACTCTGTTCTATATCCTCCCTCTTTGAGAAATAGATCATATACCAAATGACAGTATTCACTGATATGCAATTGGACAGAAATGATCTTTTGACATGCAATTACACAGACCTAATTCTTTGACATGCAATCATACAAAATTAGACACATATAAAACAATCATGTCCAGGTTACTGTGTATTTTACACTAGGTCTAGAAATACGACCTGATCGTGTAACATAAAAATCAGAATTGGATCTAGCAACAGGGACTACTTTCAAAGAATGTTCAACTTTGAGAACATCTGGGATATCATCAGGAATGGGAATGGAAACTGAGACATGTTCTTCAGTATGAACATTGTCAGGGCTGCTCTGAGATCTACTGTCTGCATCACAGTTATGATGCTGCGATATTGCTTCAGACACAGGAAAAAGATGCCTGCAGTTTCTCCTGTATGCTATACTCTCAGATTCCACTAAGCAGGATCTCAGCTCAGCACATATGCCTCTCATTTGACCAGTTCGATCAAAGCCTTTCGCCAATTGCATCCTCACTGTCTCTCCTTCTTTTAACGGGTGAAGAAATCTGTTCATTTTATTATAGCTGGACTTCTAAAAGGAACGCTTCTTAAAGAGTTGAGCTTTGATTGCTCTGGTGCTTTATCATTAGGCAACAACAAATTAGAACTGATAGGCAAGGTTGTTCTGGTTTGCCTAGGTAGAAGTTGCTGAGCAGGTGAGCCGAGTAGATTGTCATGAGGTATATTTCTGAGATTAACTAAATTCGAGAAGATATCGGTATTGTCACCCTTTGACTTCTCTAGTAATTGCTTTGCACTCTGTGCTGCATGTTCAGCAAGGCCATTTGACTGTAGGTATTCTGGACTGCTAATGACATGGATAAAGTCCCACTCTTTTGCAAATTTCTGAAACAATTGACCGATAAGCTGGGTATCTTTGTCAGAAATAACTTTGTGTGGACTACCATGGACTGAGAAATGATGTTTCAACTTAGTAATAACAGCACTAGACCTTAAGTTAGGTAGCAAATTGATCTCAAACCAGTTCAAATAAGAGTCTACCAACAGTAAGTAATGCTGATTGTTCCATTCAAATATGTCAGTGGCTACTGTTGACCAAAGTCATTCAGGAATCTGGCTTAGCTGAAGTGGCTTGTTTTGCAAATGCGGTTTAGTACTGTTGCATACTGAACAAGATGCAAGTACTTTATCAATGTCTTTCAAAAGAGAAGGTCAAAACACTAGTCCTCTTGCCCTTCTTTTGGTAGCTTCAGAACCTGGGTGGCCACGATGCAAAATCTGAATGTATTTATGTTATAAGGAAGTAGGAACAATAACTTTTGGACTTTTGAAAATTATACCATCTTCCATCAGCATCTCATCTCTGTATGGAAAATAAGGTCATACATCTGGCAGTACACAAGATTGCTTTGAAGGCCATCCAACATTGATGAAGTGGTTGAGCTTCTGAAAAACTGTATCAGTCAGTGTATGATCTCTCAGCTTATCAAGTCTTGTGATAGAAAAATTACGCACTTCCATGACATCAAAGTCAAGATTCTCTGCATAAAGCTGTTCTGCAGTATTTCTGGGTGATCTGGATAAAGTATCAGACAGATAAAGAAGTTTGCCTTTTGTGTAGACCATTTTGAAATTATACTTTTGTAATCTGAGCATCATTCTTTGCAGTCTTGCTGGAGCGGTATGCATAGGCTTCTTTAAAATAGTGAGTAGAGGTTGATGATCAATTTCAACTTGGAAAGGTCAGATATAAATATACTCATGGAACTTCAAACATGCAAAAAAAATTACCAAAAGTTCCATCTCAGTTTGAGCATACTGCAGTTCAGTTTGGGTAAGAGTTCTGGATGCATAGGTAACAGGTCTGCAATCTTGAAGAATAACTGCACCAAGACCGAACATTGAAGAATCACAGGAAAGAACTACTGGTTTGTGGACATCATAGTATTTCAATGTAGGCAGTTTGGCAATTTGCTGTTTGAGGTTATCAGATACTCTTTGGTGTTGCTCCAACCATGACCAGGAAAAATATTTGTGTGTCAACTCTCTTAAAGGCACTGATAACTCACTAAAGTCAGGGATACATTTGCCCAAATAGTTAACCATACCAAGGAAATGCTGCAGGCCTTGGACATTGTCTGGAGCCAGCATCTCAAGAATGGCTGCTTGTTTGGAAGGGTCTGGTCATAAGCCTGTACTGGTAAAGAAATCACCTACAAAAGTAGCTTCTGGCAGCCTGAACTTACATTTCAGAGGATTGAGCTTTAAGTTCACTTCACTTTCCTGAGGTTTCTGTCATGTTCTGCTTCACCGTTGCCTCCAACCAGTAAATCATCAACTATTATAGCACACGGATAACCCCAAAAAATGTTCTCTATTGCATATAGAAAGACTTCACTGGCAGAATTTATTCCAAAAGGCATCCTGAGCAATCTGCATCTACCAAATGTTGTGCTGAATGTAGTCAGTAATGAAGATTTGCGATCAAGCATTACTTGGCAAAATGAACTCTTTGCATCCAAGACAGAAAAAAACAGTGGCTCTTGGCATGAGGGTGGCAACCTCCTTGACTGTACGCATAGGATGATGAGGTCTTTTTAATGCCTTGTTCAAATCTCTTGGGTCAATGCATATTCTGATTTCATCTGAGCTTTTCTTATGAACAGCAACCGTGGTAGACACCCACTCAGTTGGTTTTGTGACCGGACAAATCACACCTTGCTGCACCATCTTGTCTAACTGGACCTTGACCTTGTCCTGCATAGCTATTGGAACTTTTCCCACTTGTCTGACCACTGGACTGATCTCTTGGTCTACTTAAAGTACACAAGTGGAAGTTTGCCTAGCTTGTCATCGAAAGCATCAGCATACTCTGAGAAAATAGCATCACTAAAGCTGGAACTGGGACACGTGCTTACATGATGGACTTCTTTGGTAAAAGAAAGCAATTTCATTCTCAAACTGTCTCTGAGACCTAATAATGACTGCACAGGTTTTCTGACTACATAAAATTGCAAGCTGTAACTGTTCCCAGCCGAATAGCACGAAAGCACTACTGAGCCATTGGTTTGAATCTCTTCACCTCCATAAGCAACAAGCTTCGCACAATTAGCCAAATCAAGTTTTTCACCAGCTCTCACTCTAGCAAATGTTTTTGCTGACAGAACATTACATTTTGAACCAGTGTCTACTTTGAGCTCAGTGGGTTTACCATTGATCAGGACAGTACAAAATACTTTGTTGTTTGCCAACAAATCATCTGCATTAACCTTTTCACTGACCACTGATATACCATCTACATAGAAAGTAGGGTTGCAGCTTTCTACATGATCAGCTTGCTTTTCTGAATGATCTGTCTTAATAATTTAATGAGGTGTGCTTGATTTACAAAACCTTTGAATGCGGTTTCATTTTTACACTTGTGGAATTGCTGACCAAATGCTAAGCATGTCTCTCTTTTAGACTCATGATTGGCACCACAATTACGACAGTTAACAATAAGACTTGACTTGGGTTTTGCTGACTCACCCTTATACTACACTAAATATGCCTGTTTTGCTGAGCTAGTCTTAGAACTTGCTAGAAAGTTATGGGTCCTCCCTGGAAAACCTGCAGGGGCTGTGGCTGCCATGTACTTAGATCTGCTTCTGCTTGCCAAATGCTGTCTATGCATGCTCTAGAGGCTGCTGAAACCATGCACTTATCATCTGCAATCACTTGCCTTTTAACCTGATTTTGTCCTTCTATTGTACTTGTTATGCCCATTTAACCTCTTATCATGCTCATTATACTTTTCTTGTGCTTGTTTTACTTTAAACATGCTCGTTATGCAAACTGAAGGTAGTTCTGAGCCCATATAAGTATTTCTGATAGCTTTATCAAATATTGTGGCTTTGAACACTTTGTTTAATTAATAATGCGTTTTGTGCCTTTTATTTCATTAATAATATGTTTTGTGCTACTCGTTTGATTAATAATAATTGTGCCTTATGAAAAGCTCACTTTCATTTTCTTTACAAAATAAATCATTTATGCAGGTTTTGGTTACCTGAGGTTTGTTTCTGGCCTTTTTTAATCGTTTGAGTACTGTATCACCCAACCTGCTCAGTACACCTTCACCGTCAACTCTGCACCTTGTGGCTTAAAGAAGTTGCACTGTCAGTCTCGGTTCTGACAACATGTTGCTCATCTGGTCAGGATAAAACAGACAAACAGTTGTGGGTTCAGTTCAAGCAGCTTTATTACACACAAACACATCAGGACTGAGGCGTGATAACAAACTTAAATAAGCTTATAAACAGATAAACAGACTGACTACTACACTCATACATTTTTATTTATTTAACATTTGTTGACCGGGAATGTCCAACTAGGTTCCACAGAGCCTGTTTTCAGTGGAGGCCCGGGGAGAAATGCTCCAGATGCATGTCTTTGGAATGTGGGAGGAAACCGGAGTACCCGGAGGAAACCCACGCGAACACAGGGAGAACATGCAAACTCCACACAGAAGGCACCCCAGCCGAGAATCGAACCAGAGAACCTCTTGCTGTGAGGCGACAATGTTAACCACTGCACCACTGTGCCACCCGTACATGTAACACACCGGCTGTTCTCTCAAAATGGCACTGCTGCCTGCACATGCTCACTATTTATATGCACGTGCCTACACTTGGAAATGCTTCTTTATGGCCCACCTCATCAATAAGGGTATTTCATCCAGGAACAAGGAGGTCATAACATCCCTTGTACTCCTCCCTTATCAGACCCATTATCGAGTACAATGCACCCTTCAGCATATGCCTTGCCAAGGACATGCATCAGTTGGAGAGACCGCAGAAGTTCCTGACCAAGAAAATCCAGGGTCTCAAACACCTATCCTATGCAGATAGGCTAAAAGCCCTGTCCCTATACTCAGTCTCATACAGACTGCTCAGAGGTGACCTGTGTCTGGCATACAAGGCCATTTTAGACCCAGCCTTGATGGAGTTGCTGCATATCCATAAGACAAACTGCACTCATGCAACCAGCATGCAAGGCCTTAACCTGGTCTGTGACATTAATAGAACTTGTTGGTGGGATAGATTTGTGTCCCAAAGACTCTCCCATCTGTGGAATGGACTCCCTCTCCATGTCAAGCAGAGTACCTCTCTAGCCCTCTTTAAGAGGAACCTGGACGACTGGATGGAAAACAGAAAATACACCCCTGGGATCCCACCTGTGTCTCTGCTCAACAGGGGAAACAGGTGCTAACTTTGAGGGAACATAGGTGAAATTCTTGGCTAGGGTTATAAGGCCCTCCAGGCCAATAGCCTAGTATCATCCTATGAACCTATGAAAGTTACACACACATGCTCTGTTCTACTGGCAGGATCTGGCCTTCACAAATCTGAATTGGGTTGGATCCAGAGTTTGGAGGTCACCTATGTCTTTATTTATGAGATCCATAATGATCATAATGGAACTCATAAATAAAGACATTGGGGACCTACAGACACTGGATCCTACCCAATTTGGCTTTGTCAAGGGCAGATCCTGCCTCTTGAACTTGGTCGACTTTTTCGAAATAGTCACTAAGGCCATTGATGAGGGTAAGGCAGTTCACACAGCCTACCTTGACCTAGCAAAAGAGTTCGACACAATACCCCACTCGGGCATCATAGAAAATCTCACCAGCTTAGATGTAAACCCATATGTCACAAGATGGGTTGCAAACTGGCTCAAGGACAGAACACGCAGGGTTAGAGTTGCTGGTGCCATGTCAGACTCTAAGCCGGTCACGAGCGGTGTCCCACAGGGCTCAGTCCTGGGCCCCCTCTTGTTCGGCATTTATTTTTCTGAAGTGCAGGCAAACATAGGGGGATTGTGGCTGACAAAATTTGCAGATGACTGCAAACTGGGCACCATAATTGACACTCCATCAGACACAGACATCCTGCAGAAAGGTCTCATAGAAATGGATAACTGGTGCCAGAGCCATGGCCTTAAGCTAAATGCCAAAAAATGTATAGTCATACCCTTTGGGAAAAACAAGGTAACCCCTAATTACCACATAGGTGGTAATCCATTAAACACGGAAGAAGTTATCAGGGACCTGGGGACCCAAGTTGACAGTAACCTCTCTTTTGACACTCACATTGCCAAAGTGGTTAGGAAGAGCTTCTACATTGCCCACCTGATCATGAAGGGATTCACATCCAGATCAGGAGAGGTCATTGTACCCCTGTACTCTTCACTTATCAGACCAATGATTGAGTACAACGCCCCATTCGGAATGTACCTTACCCGACACCTGCAGCAGTTGGAAAGACCCCAAAAGTTCCTCACCAAAAGGATAAAGGGGCTCAAACATATGTCATACGATGCCCGACTGAAGAAACTCCAGCTCTATTCAGTCGCATACCGCCTGCTCAGAGGTGATCTGTGCCTGACATACAAGGCCATGTCCAACCCAGAATTAATGGACATGCTCCACCTCAACAAATCCAAATCCACCAGAGCCACGAGAGCAAGAGACTTAAACCTCAACACGGATATAAATAGGACGTGCTGGAGGGACAGATTCATCACCCAGAGACTCCCTACACTGTGGAACAGAATCCCAGTCCATGTGAGGCAGAGCCCCTCACTGACTCTGTTCAAGAGAAATCTTGACGAGTGGATGGGAGATCGTAGGTTTACCCCGGGAATCATCTCTGTATCACTGCTGGACAGGGGCACAGCAAACTAATGGGTATAGTATTCTCATCCTAAGGGGTGGTGAAAGCCACACACACTCTGGCTAGGCTTATAAATGCCCTAGGGCAGATAGCCTAGTATGAACCTATGAACCTATGAACCTATACATTTCATGGCCTTAAAGATGAGGCTGGTCAGGTTTATGGGTCTGTAATTCCCCTGGTCTGTTATTAGGCCACCTTTGTAGAAGGGAATAACTGTAGCTGTTCTCCATTCTGCAGGAACAAAGCCTGTGGTTAGGCTATGATTGAAAAGAGTACTTAGTGGTGATGCTAGCTCATGTTTTAACCCATTTAGATGATAGCCCAGGATATCATCTGGTCCCATAGATGCCATGTTCTTTTACTTGGACAGGACCTTGGGGATTGCTCTTCAGATATGTAAGGTGGGGGGTAAGTTTGGGGGAGGGTTTGCTGTAAGTTAGGAAGGGGATAAGGGAGTGAAATTTTCACCAAACCTGTCTACTAGCAGGTTCACTATCTCTGTGGGGTCAGTGTGCTTGATACCATTGGCCACTAGTTCTGCAGATGCTTGGGTTCTAACCTTTAGGTTACATACATAGCTGTAAAAGGCCTTATGGTTATCCTTGGCAGTACTTCCTATCTTTCTCTTAAAGGAGCTCTTGGAGGATTTGACAAGTTGTCTTATTTGCTTGTTAAGGCTTAGGAGGGTACTTTTCCATTGTTGGGTCCTTGTCTTTGTTTTATTAGACAGCAACGTTCTGCATTTATTGTAGTTTGTTGATGCTGGAAGTCCACCATGGCAGCTTGATTTTACTTGGGGCTCTGGCTTTGATTCTATCTGATACAGCTGAGATTATACACTTATGCAAGTGATTGTACAGGGCGTTAGTGTAAGCTTTGGCATAGTTACCATCATTCAGCTTGGGTTGGGGCTTGGAATGCATTTATACCTTCACCTAGGAGGATGTAGTTTGCCTTGGTGAAGTGCTTAGTCTGATTTCACCCTTTGTGAGTTCTGTTGTTAGTGTCAGTTGGAAGGTGACTGATTTGTGTTCAGTTTTAACTAATGAGGGTCCAACGATTGCAGTAGTGCACCTGTTTGACATGCTGGTGGGGACATGTCTTAGCAGGGTATGGACAATTTGCCCCAGGGCATTTGAATTCACAAAGTCATGAAACTTTTGTGCTAGTGAGTTTGGGCTCGAGTAGGTTTTCTAGTTGATGGTGAGATAATTGAAATCCCCCATAACCAGTGCGTTCGGTAAAATTTGGATTGCTTTCAGTTTGATTAAGTAGGCTCCGTGGGTGTTGTGACATCTTGAGGGGGATCTATAACTGGCTAGGACTTGAATGGGGGTCTTACCCATCCTGACCTGAACCTGGAGCAACTCCATGGAGTTGTCCAGTCTAACTAGATGTGAGGTGAATTTATCTATAATAATAATGATTGAAACACTGCCTCCTTTGGTTTTCACATGTTCATTTTGCAGTCTAAAGGTGTGGAAGCCATTGTAGCCTTGCAGGGTTGGGCTACTCTTTGAGGCCTTAAACCAGCTTTCAGGGAGTGACGTTTTTGTTTTAAATTCCTAGCATTTAGCAGCATGACCCTTATCTTGTTCAGATTGGTTAATTTCATGTTGGTAATGTTGTTTTCAGTTCCTAGCCCGGTGAGTGGGACATCCATGTGTCTCACTATTGAGTCTCCAATGACAAGAAAACTTGTTTTTTGAGTGTTACACCTTACTGGCTTGGTGGATGAGACACTGGCATTGCTATGTGTCATGCGTGCTGTGGAGACTGTATTAGCTGTAGCAGACTTGTGTTTTGTAGGTTTCTGGTGTTTTGCTAAGTTTTTCAACAGAACCTCTGCATATGTGGATTTACTTGTTTGATGCATTCTAAGTGTATGAGTAGAGGTATGTTTATGAGTAGTGGTACTATGTGTAGTGGTGTGTGAGTTGACAATCTTCTCTGTTTTACTATTTGGAGTAAGAGAGAGCATGGATTCTAGATTCTTGGTGTTAATACACTGTGCTAGACTGCATTATTAGTAGAAGTTTGTCTGCGTACATGAGGCAATTGCTACACTGCCTCAAGAGACCCAAGTCAACAAGGTTGGCATGAGAAACAAGGGTAGACTAACTGTCCATAATGCTAGGCTGAAGACTGTTGTCACTAGGGGTGGCTTTTCATGGAACAAACAAGGAGGAGCTCGGTGAATGGATATTCCTGCCTAGGTTTTAAGGGAAAATTTGTTGAATTTAACTGCCTGGCTTTGGCAAAAAATTGCAAGGTAGTGAGTGGTGCTGTGCGATGTGCAAACAAGCAAAAACCTGCTCAGATGCAGGACCTAAATACCAGAAGCTAAAACTTGAAAACAACTCTAACAAAATTCAAAAGGACCAATGAAATGCTTATTTCAAGCCCTTGACCAGCCGCCCTTTACCAGTCAGGTGCCAGTCAAATACAGTTCTCTCACAAAAGTGCAGATAGGCCCCTTCCAATCCAATATGGCCTGGAAAATGTACTCAGAACAAACAAACCACTACAAACAGTTTCAGAAGCAGCAGACCTGGATTTGGACTATGCTACAGTTAGTAGATGTTCTTCGTGTTTCACTGTTGCTGTCATCACACTTGGATTATCCTGCCAGGGGTAGCCCTCAGTCAGCCCGAATACCAGAGGCTTAGTAATTCTGCATCAGTTGCTGTCACTCCAGGACTGACATCAGGTCATCAGTGGTATAAAATCAGGCAGCCGACGCCATTACATCAGTCTTTCCTGCCAAGGAGCCTGAAACAGAAGCAGTTTGCATGAGTGCCGGTCGGCCGCTATCTGAATTTTTGTTTCCGAATTGAAGTTGAAGTCTTCTAACGATAAGTACCCCACTGGGGATACTTTTTTCTTGCTCTAGCTGATGTCAGAAAAAGTTAACTACTGTCTCGTCTGTGGAAAGCAAATACCAAACCGAGACTTCCATTCTTACTGTGTCAACTGTTTAGGCCCAGACCATGACGTCCCTCGCTGTCACTTTTGTGCTTTGTTCAACGCCAGAACTATACATCATCAGGCCCTTATTGTAGATAAATATTTTTGTTCTCAGTCCTCATATTCTGATATGGCTTCAGTAAGCCGTCCGACTGCTGATCTTCTGAAAAAACGTAAGGATAAAGAAAGAGACAGATTGCACAGGTCCAAAACTGCCAACGACGCTTCCGTTAAGCTAGTCGTCAGTTCTCCGGTCCTCAGTGAGGTGCTTTCGCAGCTGCTGATACCCACTTCTGTGGATTCGCAGGCCACTACTGAGACCTGTTCGGAGTCCAATATGCCGCTGGACTCTTCTTCGACTAAGGATCCTGCAGATGTCTCTACCTTGGATGGGTCCGGAGCTGCTGAGCAGGCACCGGCTTCAGAGGAAGTTCTTTGCACTACCGAATCTCGACACAAACCAATGACTTCTTTCACATCTTCAGTTCTTTCTAAAACTATTGAGTTTCTAAGGCCCTGGATACGAACTATGCCTAAAGAAGTGATGACCCAAGCTCAGGCACCTGCTTCCATGCCTCAATCTCAAATGCTTAAAATGGCGGAAGACCTTATTATGCTTATTAGGGGAAGCCAGGCTACCCCTTCCAAAAGAAAAAGAGACTTGTCCCCAGTAGTTTTATCTGAACAGGAGTCAGATGACTCTGAGGTTTCCGAATATGAAGACATGCAACCCCTCTCTGCTTATGAGGATTCTGATGCAGATGAATCCATTCTTTCTGCCTCTCCTCCAAAGGATTTTTCATTTGGGGAAACCCTACATACTTTAAGGGAGCAGTTCTAATGGGAATGTCAAGACTATCCTCAGTCAAAAAAGAGACTCAGGAAATTCTTAGATTTACCACAGCACAGACCTTTAGCCATTCTTCCTGTCCTGGATGTTGTGGATGATGTCTTTATGGAATCCAGTTTAATTCCTGACACCCTTCCTCCTGCTCCCAGGAAACCTGACAGATACTACAGAGTTCCTGACTCTCACAAATTCCTTTTCAAAAACCCTACTGCTGACCCAGAGGTCACCTCCCAAGGACCAAAAGGAATTAAAGCAACCTCAGCTAAAAATCCCAAACCCTCAGACAAGGATTCCCAATCTTTAGACAGATGGGGTAAAAAAGTATACACCTCTGCAACTCTTGCTATTAGAGCACTAAATTGTTAGTTCCACATACTGAAATATCAGCAACACGCCATGGAACTCCTCAAACAAAAAATATCTTCCTTTCCTGCTTGTGCAAAAAATAAAGAATTACAAGAGCTTATGCATTCTGTAAGCCAAGTTACTAAGCACACCTTGCAATGTGGCTTTGATGCCCTAGAAGCATCGTGCAGGGCAGCAGTCACTGGCTCTGTACTTAGAAGGCATGCTTGACTTAAGGAACAGACCTTGCCAGACCATGTCAAATCAAAATTATTGGACACACCATTGAAAAAGACAATTTGTTTGGCACCAAGGCAGAAGAGGTTTTAAAAAATATGGAAGAAAAAGCTAAATCTATGCAGACAGTTAAAGACTTTTTACAGGTCCAGCCTCCAAGGTTCAGTAGGCATTGCCCCTCCAAGCACTGGTCCTTTCCGGCCCCCTCCAGGCCAGCTCTGCCCAGACCCAAGGGAAGCAGACCCTCCAGACAACAATCCCAGGGAATGCAGAGATCTGAGCAATGGAGTTCTTCCACTTCAAAAACAGGGAGTGCTAAGCCAGCCCTTATGGTAAGAACTCACAATGACTTTACACCTCCACCTCTTACCTCTGCCCACCTGCTTGTGCCCCTAGGAGGAAAGCTCTCCTTTCATGCAAACAACTGGGCCTCTATTACCAGCAGCTGATGGATCCTCAACATAGTGTCCCAGTGATACAAATTTTATTTCCACACTCTGCCAACCACAAAATGGTTCCCAGATCTTCCTACAAACCAGTGGGCAGAGGCCAAAAAGCAAGTCCTTTCCCTGCTCTCCATGAGGGCAATACAGTATGTTCCTGCAGACCAGATATGCCAAGGTTTCTATTCCAGACTCTTCCTGGTAACCAGAAAAGAGGGAACCTGGCACCCAATCCACAATCTAGCCATTCTAAACACCTTTCTGGTGAAACCAAAATTCAAAATGCTCACCCTCCAGCAGCTTTTTCCTATGCTTTCCAAGGATGCTTGGTTAGCCACCCTAGACCTAAAAGAGGCCTACCCACACATCCAAATCAGGGAATCTTGCAGGAAATATCTGCATTTCAGGGCAGGATCTATGTACTTTCAGTTCTCTGCACTTCCCTTTGGCTTATCCACTGCTCCCAAAGTTTTTGCAAAATGCCTGGCTGCAGCCATTGCTTTTTGCAGACAATGAAATATTCAAATTTACCCCTACTTAGATGATTGCCTGATTCAACCAGACAGTCAGTAAAGCTGTTACAGCACCTGACCTTTTTAAAGGACCTACTGACCTCCCTGGGGTATACTATCAATGAAAAGAAATCAAAACTAGTCTCCACACAAAAAATTGTATTCCTGGGAGCAAGCCTGGACACAGCATCCCAATTGGCATTCCTTACTCCAGAAAAACAACCCTACCTGACAGGCTACTTCTTTCAACTAGCCACCAAAACCCAGTTTATCCGCAAGGAAAATCCTGCAAGCTCTAGGGTTCATGGCCTCCTGCATTCTACTCATTCCATATGCCAGACTGCATATGAGGAAACTAGTGTGGTACTTAAAAAGCCTTTGGGGTCAACACTCTCAAGATCTGGAAGCTATCATACCAGTGATACCCTGTATAAGGAAAGATTTTCTTTGGTGGGCAGCAGCATGCAACCACAACAAGGGATTTCCCTTCTCACAACTCCATGCCACCCAGACCCTCACCACAGATGCATCAGACTTTGCCTGGGGTGCACACCTGGACGGCAGGTACATTCAGGGCCATTGGAGCCTAAATCAAATACATCTGCATGCCCTGACAGCTTTCAGACCCCTACTCTCCCCGGGGCCTCTAGTGATCAAAACAGACAACATCACAGTGATGTGGTATATCAACAAGCAGGGAGGGACTCACTCTTATCCTCTCTGCAGGCTCGCCATGACCCTTTGGCACATGGCCTCAGCCATGCAAATACACCTGATAGCACAATTCCTACCAGGCTCCCTAAACTCTCTGGCAAACAACTTAAGCAGGAACCTGTTAGACCCACACGAGTGGCAGCTAGACCACAGAACCTTCAGCCTTGTAACCCAGAGATGGGGCATCGCGAAGGTAGACCTGTTTGCCTCCCACTCCAATCATCAGCTCAGCAAATTCTGTACCAGGGAACCTCACAGCAAGGCCTGGAAAGTGGATGCTGTATCCTTCCAATGGGTAAACCTCTCAATCTATGCATTTCTCCCTCTACCACTCATTTCAAAGATACTGCTCAAAATAAGGGAGGGAAAACCAAGGGCAATATTGATTGCCCCAGACTAGCCACGCCAGCACTTGCACCCACTGCTGCACAGCCTGTCACCCCTGCCACCATATAACACAAGCACTCAGGTCACTCCACAGCAAGTACAAGTATGACTCAGTCATTGTCCATGCCGGTGTGAACGACCTGAGACGTACCTCCCTGGACTACATGAAAAGAGACATAGAGGAGCTCTCAGATTATGTAGCCCAGGCCGGTATGACCCTGACCCTGAGCAGTATCCTACCCTCACCAAGAATGATGCCACAATACAGAGACAAAATGATCAGCTTTAATAATTGGCTTAATTACTGGTGTCATTCTAAGGGGATCCAATGTCTGTCTGCCTGGGATGACATGCTTGACAAGCCACACTGCTTCAAGGGACGGCTTGCACCTGTCACCCTGGGCTTCGGATATTGGCAAAGGCTCTTGCCACCCCCATAGTGCCTTTTTAGGCAAGGCTCAAATGATAAACCTACCGCCCTAGAAAACAAAAATGGAGAAAAACTAAGGGTAATACTGCTCAATGCCAGAAGTCTAAACCTCAAAATGCACGCCCTCGAAGCCCTCCTCAGTATGGAGAACATCGATGTTTGTGCTGTGACTGAAACCTGGTTCAAGGCTCCTGAGAGCACCCCAGCACTATCAGGTTATACCTCATATCATGCCCGCCCCAAAATCCGGACCGAACTACAAAAGGAGGGGAGTATCCATATTCATAAAGGATACCCACACCTCCAGGTTAGTGGCAACGCACGAAGCATCGGAGACCATCCAGGTGCAATTAACCATAGGTAAAACTGCCCTACAGTTTGTAACATGCTACAGACCACCTTCTCAAACTCAGGAAACCCACACAGCCTTCCTGAAGACACTGGAGAGTATAAATGTCTCTCCAAACACCATCATATTGGGTGACTTCAACTACCCAAACATAGACTGGGAACATTACTCAAGCCCCAACACCCTAGCCCAAAGGTTCCTTGAGTTCATAAACTCAAATGCTATGGAACAACTAGTCACCAGTCCCACAAGAGGAGAAAATATACTAGACCTGATCATCACAAACATGGGGACAAAATGCTCCACACGAAGTATATCCCTCATTGGTGAGATCAGACCATAAATTAATCTCACTGGAGATCCACATCCCACCCCACCCCAGCAAAAAGACCACAGTGAAGAACTTCTCAAAAGCAAACTTCACACTTCTTAAGACTGGAGTGGTATCCTTCAAGGCCCCCGAGCCAGTGGAAACCACAACCCACGCTGCTGAAACGCTTACAAATGCCTTCTACGAGCACCTCCAGGAATGTATGGATCAAGCAATCCCTAATAAAATCAAGACCTTTTCCACCAAAGGCAGGCGCCCGGTCTGGTGGACTCCAGCCATAAACAAACTCTACAACAAGAGGAGAAAGCTACTACATGACAGAGCAAAATCCCTAAATGGGAAAGCATCTCTGATCAATACTAGCAAAAAACTACGATCACTCATAAAATCATCCAAGGCCAACTTTGAGAGAAAAATCGCTAATGACACAAAAGACAATCATAAAGCCTTCTTTAGCTATGTTAGAAACCTGGGTGGAAACTCCCAGATATGCTCAGAATTAGTCCAAAATGATAAAAAAGTCACTGAACCCACAGATATTGCCAACATACTGGCAGACAGGTTCAGTGCAAATTTCTCCCTCCCTCCCCAAAAGGAGAAATATCTATCCCACCAGAGTCTAGCCTCCTAAACATCTCAGATGCCCAGGTGAGAGCTGCTCTCTAAAGCAAAAAACACAGCATCAATGGGACCGGATGGTGTCCCCGGCTGTGTGCTACATGAACTCAATGAGGAACTAAACCCACACATAAGGCTGCTGTTTAATCTTAGCCTTACTACAGGATACGTACCCAAAGAATGGCGACGGCAACTGTGGTCCCACTCCACAAAGGCGGTGCTTCTACGGACCCTGGAAATTACCGCCCCATAAGCTTGACGAGCCTTGTCTGCAAAGCTATGGAGAGGATCATAATGGAACTCATAAATAAAGACATTAGGGACCTACAGACACTGGATCCTACCCAATTTGGCTTTGTCAAGGGCAGATCCTGCCTCTTGAACTTAGTCAACTTTTGAAACGGTCACTAAGGCCATTGATGAGGGTAAGGCAGTTCACACAGCCTACCTTGACCTAGCAAAAGCATTCGACACAATACCCCACTCGGGCATCATAGAAAAGCTCACCAGCTTAGATGTAAACCCATATGTCACAAGATGGGTTGCAAACTGGCTCAAGGACAGAACACACAGGGTTAGAGTTGCTGGTGCCATGTCAGACTCTAAGCCAGTCACGGCGGTGTCCCACAGGGCTCAGTCCTGGGCCCCTCTTGTTCGGCATTTATTTTTCTGAAGTGCAGGCAAACATAGGGGATTGTGGCTGACAAAATTTGCAGATGACTGCAAACTGGGCACCATAATTGACACTCCATCAGACACAGACATCCTCCAGAAAGGTCTCATAGAAATGGATAACTGGTGCCAGAGCCATGGCCTTAAGCTAAATGCCAAAAATGTATAGTCATACCCTTTGGGAAAAACAAGGTAACCCCTAATTACCACATAGGTGGTAATCCATTAAACATGGAAGACGTTATCAGGGACCTGGGGACCCAAGTTGACAGTAACCTCTCTTTTGACACTCACATTGCCAAAGTGGTTAGGAAGAGCTTCTACATTGCCCACCTGATCATGAAGGGATTCACATCCAGATCAGGAGAGGTCATTGTACCCCTGTACTCTTCACTTATCAGACCAATGATTGAGTACAATGCCCCATTCGGAATGTACCTTACCCGACACCTGCAGCAGTTGGAAAGACCCCAAAAGTTCCTCACCAAAAGGATAAAGGGGCTCAAACATATGTCATACGATGCCCGACTGAAGAAACTCCAGCTCTATTCAGTCGCATACCGTCTGCTCAGAGGTGATCTGTGCCTGACATACAAGGCCATGTCCAACCCGAATTAATGGACATGCTCCACCTCAAAAATCCAAATCCACCAGAGCCACGAGAGCAAGAGACTTAAACCTCAACACGGATATAAATAGGACGTGCTGGAGGGACAGATTCATCACCCAGAGACTCCCTACACTATGGAACAGAATCCCAGTCCATGTGAGGCAGAGCCCCTCACTGACTCTGTTCAAGAGAAATCTTGACGAGTGGATGGGAGATCGTAGGTTTACCCCGGGAATCATCTCTGTATCACTGCTGGACAGAGGCACAGCAAACTAATGGGTATAGTATTCTCATCCTAAGGGGTGGTGAAAGCCACACACACTCTGGCTAGGCTTATAAATGCCCTATGGCAGATAGCCTAGTATGAACCTATGAACCTATGAACCTACCTCAGATCCCAACACTCCTGACCCAGAAGAATGGAGAATTCATGCATCCACAATTGCAAACCCTGAACCTGGTACCCTGGCTTATTCCCTGACCTTTCCTCAAGCTGCCAGCCTAAGCAAACAAGTCCTGGATGTTATACATGTGGCCAGATGCCCCAGCACTAGAACATACTATGCTGACAAGTGGAAAAGGTTTTGCACCTGGATCCAGGCTAAGGGAGCTGAAACAGCACAGCCCTCCCTTCCTCTCATCCTGGACTACCTAGCAGACCTACTACACAGGGGTCTATCCTTCTCTTCTATTAAAATTCATGCCTCTGCCATCTCTGCTCATTACAGCACAGAGCCACCTCTCTTCTCACATCCTCTCATCAAACAGTTCCTAAGAGGGGCTAACAACTTAAGGCCACCCAGAAGAGCTCCTACCCCAGCTTGGGACCTTAACTTTGTGTTGGAAAAGCTCACCCAACCCCCTTCTGAGCATGCAGTTTCAGCAGAGTTACAATTCCTCTCTTGGAAAACAGCCTTGCTTCTGGCCATCACTTCAGCTAGAAGAGTTTCAGAGCTATACGCATTCATAGCTGCAGAGTCCTTCATCATTTACCATGCTGACAGGGTCTCCCTCAGGACTAACCCATCCTTCATGCCTAAAGTGGTGTCCAGTGTGGCTCTCAACCAATCCATTCATTTGCCCAACTTTTTCCCTAACCCACAAAACAAGGGGGAAAGGATTCTGCACTCTCTAGATATACACAGATAGCTCAGATTCTATCTGGATAGGACTAAATCTTTTAGAAAAAACTGACTAATTGCTAGTCAGCGTCACAGCAGGGGCAGAGGGCAAGGCCATATGCAAGCAAACAATCTCCAAATGGATAGCACACTGCATCCATTTCTGCTACAAACAGCATGGGAAACCACCCCCAAAGGGGATCAGGATGCATTCCACCAGGGCAACCTCCACCTCTGCAACTTTTCTCAGAGGGGTCCCCACTAGAGACATCCTGGAGACTGCAGCATGGACTTCTGTTCATACCTTCACCAAGTATTACCACCTGCCTATCTTCTCCAAATCCAGGGTAGGCTTTGCCACCGCAGTCTTGCAGGGCATCCTAGCCAGCCCCCAGTCTTTTTGACTGCCTGCACCCTTTTCTTCAGCTTTGGGAATCAACCCAAGTGTGATGACTGCAACAGTGAAACACGAAGAACATAGTACAGTTGTGTACACTTACCATAAATGTAGATGTTCGAGTGTATTCACTGTTGCAGTCCTGGCTTCCCACTTTCCATCCCCCTTGTCTCTCTCTCTCTCTCTCTCTTCTTCTCTCCTTACAGGGAGCTTTTGGCATTTACTTTCCATTGGTGGTGTTCTTCCACCATAACCCAGCACCCTATTTGGGGGCTCCTGACAGTTGGGGCAAGAAAAACTGATGTAATGGTGTCGGTTGCCTGATTTTATACCACTGACAACCTGACCAGTCTTGGATGATGCAGAAATACTAAGCCTCTGGTATTCAGGCTGACTGAGGGCTACCCCTGGCAGGATAACCCAAGTGTGATGACTGCACTCAAACATCTACATTTATGGTAAGTATACACAACTGTACGTTTCAGTGAGAAACACTAGAAAATATTTAACACATATTTAACACAGCAGAAAAATAGTAGTGAGACATTGAAAAAAGTTCTTAAATAGCAGAAAATCAGCCAGTAGGCTCTAAAGAATTATTTAAACAGTTAACAGTTCAGTTTATAAATTAACCAGGGGAGGCAGAACAGATAACTTTAAAACAGTGAAAAAATATCAGTCAATAATTAAACAGTGGAAACAACAAAAAAGCTTGCTAAACGGGTGAAAACAGCAATAAAATTTGATTTTACAGATACAGTGTAGCAGGCAATTGCAGTATAACAGTATAATTTAGTGCACAGTAAATAAATAAATAAATAAAGTATAAAAGTAGGTGGCATGCAATAAGAAAGTCCACTGAATAGTATAAATAAGCAAAAAAAAAAAAAAAAAAAACAGGCAACATGATTTTTTTGTCTGTAAAAAGCTTGCACCACCTATTCTAACCATGGATAAATATTTTTCTTTTGTTCATATGTACTCAATAAATTTTCCATGGATCTGCCCAGTCTCAAATATCAAGTCACAAAAAATCTCTTTATTAATTAAAATAAATGCCCTTACCTCTTTTTCTTTGACTTGCAGAGGTTCTATGACAGAGGCCCAAACCTTATGCCTGTCCAAACTTTCTTCTTTTTTACTGCTCACATGTACTATATACCTCTTTTTTGTTTCTTTTATTTCTTCTTTCTTCTTTGTTCATTCTCCAACAGTTTGTGAATAAGTTTTTTGTCTCTGGAACTTTTTCTTCTCCTTTTTCTTCTATTATTTTTCCATGATGTCACTGCATGAAACTGCTGCTCCATTTTCTGGCTCACTTTGCTTTACCACTTCTTCCAAATAATCATCCCGCAACCCCCCCCCCCCATTGGAGGGTTGTAATTATGTATTTTTCAGAGGTAATGGTCTTTCCTTCAAACAATCCCCTCTGAAAGTAGTCTTCTGAATCCATCTCAGTTTCAGCTACAATCTTCTTTTCCTCCAATGTTGCTGTTTTTTAAGCACCAACATCATCAGAAAAAAACTTCTGGTAGTAATTCTACCATTTCAACTACATTTTCATCAACCTTTATTCCAGTTTAAGCAAAAGCTGAATCAGCAATGTTTTCTTTCTGTTTCTCCAGGCTGCCTCCATGTCTGGAACAAGAACAAGAAGTCCATTGTATCACACACAAATGCTTCCCCCTACTGCCAAGAGTAGGGTTTTTTATTGCTATATACATTACATATTATTTACATATTTACATTATTTACATCTGTTTACAAATCTCCAAATATTATAAACTTCAATTTAAGCATTCCCTCCCCACTCTTTTATCTACAACCAAAACATTATTTTCTTCAAAATCCATTTTCCATTGTATTTAATTTCATTTAGTCTCTTGTTCTATATAGTCCATAAAACATAAAATATTATTCTGTCAGGTTTCTTCATTTCTTCCTGTTTTCATGGACCATAATAACCAAATTATATTATGTTCATATTTATTTACTCAAATTTTAAAAAATTTTCACTGTATTATGTTTACATATTTCTTTTCACAAATTATTAACTCTTTCACGTTTAAAAAAAACATGCCCAGTAGTCTCAAATTCTCCACATTTATTACAAATTCTTTCTTGCTTTTTTTTTTTTGTATGGCATATTTGCCTTAACTGGCAATTTTCTAATAGACGCTTTCCATAAAAAATCATTACATTTTTTAATGTTTTTATAGTTATTATATCGTACCATTATGGCTTTTTTCTTATCTATTTCTAAATCTTCCCATGGGTCAATGCAATAAAATGCTTTCATGATACTTAAGTACCATTCCCTTCTTTTTTTCTCACATATATTCTTTTTTATTTTTCAGAACACAATTTTGTTTTGGTACTCTTTCATTTCCTCATTTACAATGCTTTTACTTATTTTTTAACTTCCATTCCTTCCCACAGTTTTTTGTATGTATAATATAGTATCATTTTTGTCAGCTTTTATTTTCCTTCATAATTTCTTCTAATACCTTACATAAAATTAAAGATGCTGCATGTACTATTGAGTTTATTAAACCCAAGCCTCCTTGCTCTTCTTTCATATATAGAATTCCTCTATTGACTGGAATCAGACTAGAGCCCCATATAAAAGAAAATATAATCATCATTAGTTCTTTTTCATACTTAATAGGAATCATATAGAAGTTAGCAACATAAGCAATTTTTCCTATATTCATGGTGTACAACAAGTATGCCTTTTTCTATAGGAAAATCTATGATTTCCAAAAATTAGTCATATTCTTTACTTCTTTGAGTACATTATCCCATTGTTGTTGTCTGTATTCATTCCTTCCAAATATCATTCCCAATATATCTATATATTTTTCATTAAACTCAATACCTCCTTTCATACCTTAAAAAACATCTCCTTTACTTTTCTCTTTATTTATACTTAAACCAATGTTTTTTTTTAATTTATACTTAAATTTTCATTTACTTTTTCCATCCATACTTTATTTTTAACAATTAATAGAATATTATCTGCATAATTATACATTATTGGTAATTATACTTCCTTAATTATTTTGTATCCACCGCTACTTGACATTTTATTAATTTCCTTCACTAGTACATTCATAACTAATGAGAAAATTACACTACTAGCTGGGCAGCCCTGCTTTATTCTACATTCTATTTTTATTTCTTCCCCAATTCAGCCATTTACATTTAGTTTCATATAGTTCCTTTCATAAACACATTTTATTACTTGTAATATTTTTTTTGCTTACATTATATGCCTGCAAAATTCCCCATAATAATTTATATTGAATGTTATCATAGGCTTTACTTATATCCCTATCACAACCTTCACATCTACATTTTTATTTATGATATCATCAACTATTTCTCTTATTATCCATAATAACTCTTGACTTCCTTTTCCTTTTCTTCCGAATACATTTTGGTCATATATTCTACCCATTTTTTTGTAACCTTTTTGTTATTATTTTCCGAAAAAAGTTATAATCCATATTATTCAATGTTATAGGTCTCCAGTTTTTTATCTCCTCTTTATTTCTTTTTTTAATATACATTTTATAACTCCTGTACATATTTATTTCTCTGTAATTCCAGTTTCTAGCCATTCATTCATAATTTTTATAAACATGATTTTTTGCCACTCATTAATTTCTTTGTACATACCATATTCCATCCAATCCTGTTTCAGAATTTATGTTAATATCTATACATATTTTTTGTTCTGATTACTAATTATCTTCATTATTTAATTTTTCACCTTTATAAATTTGTTCTATGTTTTCTTCTCTTTTAACAAATAATTCCAATACATATTTTTTAATTATTTTCTTCCTGTCTTATTTGCTTAGCTTCCTTATTTTTAATTCTCTTATTATTTTTCCTTCTTTTGCCATTTTACTCAAATAAGGTGAAACCTCTTCTTTCTTTCCTTGTAAACAATATGTTTGTTTATATAATGAGTTGATAATTTTAATTTGATTCATTTTATATATTTCTCTTTCTTTTTCATAAAAGGAATTTGTCTTCTCTACTAAGTCTCTAAATGTTTCTTGAATTAATATCTTATTTCTCTCTTTTTTCTTCTTCTTTTCTTCCTTCTACATTCTAAAAACACTTTTTATATTTCTCTTTAAAATTAAACCACCAAAGAGTCCAGTTCTCATAAAACCTTCTCATATTCATATGATTTTTTCCATAATATCATGTTATTTTTTTCTCTTCTAAATCTAATCCTTTTTCATTTATTCTCCTTATTCCTTTTCCTATTCTTATATATTTTTCATTTCCTGTACTTTAACCCATATAGCCACATGATCTGAAAATCCAGCATACTTAATTCCTCTTTTTATAACTTTTAAACTATCAGATATTAAAAAATAATCAACTTCTGTCCTAATTTCATTCCTTTTGTAGGTCCAGTGGTTATTCTCCCAGACACTTAACTTTCCACTTCGCATAATTTCTTTAACCATTTTAACATCACAGTTGCCCTTATTTTTTAGATTACAATTAAAGTCACTCACCACCACAATGTCCATGTTTACACAAACATATTCAAGAATATTTTTAAACATTCTTTCTCTCTCTTTTTTATTAAATATGCATATGAAGCTATAATTCTATACACATATTTTTCCATGTCATATCTATTACAGTAATTCGTACCAGTTACACTCTGGTTACAGCTAATATTTAATGCTTTCTTGACAAAATACACATATGTCCAAGCATGTTTTTTCCCCATGTTCCAAACTACCACACCATTCCAAAGTTTTTCAGTTTGTGTTCTTTCTTCCTCTGTTAATAATCTGATATCTTCTTAAACAATAATATGTGTATCTACTATAGCACACCATTGTAATATATCTATTCTCTTCTTAAGATTTTTCATACTGTTCACATTTAAAGCTAATATTTTCAGCTTTTAAGAACAGTTAGCATAATAAAATGTTTACCCCTTTCCTTTCTTTTTTTTCTGTAAGCATTCTATTTTTGAATTTACTTTTCCTTTCTTAAACTCTTTTCCCTATCAAATTATTTTTATTTTTTATAGTGCACCAATCAGCTTCTTCCTCACCTGTCTCCTCTGTTTCTTTTTCCTTGTTACTTACTTTAACTTCATGTATAAGCTCTTTATCAGTCACTTCTTTTTATACATTTTCTTGTATAACACATTTTTCTATCTCCTTCTCCTGTATAACTTCATTTTCATTTTCTTGCACATTCATTTCACAGTCTATCCATGAATGACCAGTATTGCCACATTTTTTGCACTTTAAATCAATTTTTTTGCAGTATTCCCTGTTTTACTACATAAATAACATATTTTTATCACATTCATTGATTAAGTGATCATTTTCCACAAAAATAACAAGTCTTTGGTTGATCCCTGTACCTCACAAAATCCTTATTACCGTGAACATTAGTAATACTAGGCACATGCAGAACATTATCATTTTCCATTTTCAATATTACTCCACATTCTCATCCCCCAGTCCATAGCCCTCTTTCATAATATATTTTTGTAGTGTCCATTACCTTTTTACATATAGTTAATAAATGTTCTTTCAGTTCTTTTGCTTCAACTTCAGTTCTAAACTGGATCATTATTCTTTTTTTTGTTTGTCTGTAAAAAGCTTGCACTACATATTCTGACCATGGATAAATATTTTTCTTTTGTTCATATGCACCCCAAAAAATATCCATGGCCTGCCTAGTCTCAAATATCAAGTCACACGATGTCTCTTTATTATTTAAAATAAATGCTCTTACCTCTTTTGCTTTGACACCCAGAGTTGCTTTGACAGAGTCCCAAACCTATCTGTCCAAACTTTCTTCTTTTTTACTGCTCACATATACTATATACTTCTTTTCTGTTTCTTTTATTTATTCTTTAATCTTTGCACTTTCTCCAACAAATTGTGCATAAGGTTTTATCTCTGGAACTTTTTTTGGCATAGTTTTTTCTTCTCCTTTTCTTCTTCTATTTTTTCCATGATGTCACTCCATGAAATTGCTGCTCCACTTTCTGGCTCATTTTGGTTTACCATTTCTTCTAAATAATAATTCCCCCACCCCCTATTGCAGGGTTGTAATTATGCATTTTTCTGAGGTAACTGTCTCTCCTTCAAACAGTCTCTTCTGATACAAATGACTGGAGCCACAAACTGAATGCCAAAAAAATGCATCATCATCCCTTTTGGGGAGAGTGATATCCCCACAACTTATCACATTGATAATACGGTCCTAAGCATGCAATCAGTCATGAGAGACTTGGGCATACAGGTTAATAGCAAACAGACTTTTGACCACCATATTGCCTCTGATATATGGAAAGCTTTCTATATGGCCCATCTCATTAGTAAGTGTACCTCATTTAGGGACATGGTGGTCATAACATCCCTGTATTCTTCCCTTAGAAGACCCATTATTGAGTACAATGCCCCTTTCGGCATGTACTTCACAAAGCACATGCAGCAGCTGGAGAAACCACAGAGGTTCCTCACCTGGAGAATCCAGGGTCTCAAACATCTGCCCTACATATATAGGCTAAAAGCCCTGTCCCTCTACTCAGTCTCCTACAGACTCCTCAGAGGTGACCTCTGTCTGACATACAAAGCAATCTCAGACCCTGCCCTGATGGGAATGCTGCATATCCATAAGTCAAGCTCCACTCGAGTAACCCACATGAGCAACCTCAACCTGGTCTGTGACATCAGTAGGACTTGTTGGCAGGATAGATTTGTGTCCCAGAGACTCCATCTTTTGTGGAATAGACTCCCTCACCATGTAAAGCAGAGTACCTCATTAACCCTATTTAAGTTTAACCAGGATAACTGGATGGGAAACAGAAAATACACCCCTGGGATTCTACCTGTGTCCCTTCTGGACAGTGGCATAGGGTGCTGATTTGTTGGAACATGGGATAAATTCTTGGCTAGGCTTGTAAGGGCCTCAGGGCCAACAGCCTAGTAATGTCCTATGATCCTATGATCCTATGAAAGTTTTCTTCTGAATCCATCTCTGTTACAGCTACAATTTCTTTTTCCTCTAATGTCACTATTTTTTCTGCATCCACATCATCAGATCAGGAAAAGCCTCTGATAGCGATTCTACAATTTTAACTACATTTTCAGCAACTTTCACTACATTTTCAGCAAAAGCTAAATCATCCATGTTTTCTCCCTGTTCCTCCTGGCTGCCTCCGTGCCTGGACAGGGAACAGGATGTCAGGATGTATAACACACAAAGCCTTCCCCCGACTACCAAGAGTAGGGGAAGTTCTCTGATGCCCTTCCCAAATTTTCCCAAGTGGTGTAAATACTACATCATGTCTTCCTGAAAAGAGGCCACTAGCCTAGTGAGACTAACCCAGTCAACAAAGGATAATGGAATACCTTGGAGTTTGATTGAGATCATTCTGTTATGGTTTTCTCCATAACAGAGCATTGCTTTTGACACTGTTTCATTAATTGTGAAGGTTACTCCAAAAAATTCACCAGTTCCCAAGATGTCGATGTTCAGCCTCCGTGGTGCAGCGATAGCATTATTGCCTCACAGCAAGAGGTTCTCACGTTTGATTCTTGGCTGGAGCACCTTCTGTGTGGAGTCTGCATGTCCTCCCCATGGTTGAGTGGCATTCAAAAGACATGCGTAGAATGGGCGTGCCTTTGTTGAATGTTGGGCATCGAGCTGGTACCTCGGCACCTGTAAAAAACATCTACTGCCAATCATTAGTGGACTGGAGTTCTGCTGTGGCGACCCCTAACCGGGAAAAGCCAAAAGAAGAACAACAACAACCCCATCTTTAACCACACTGAGTTTACCCTGATTTATATTTTTTGAGTTCTACGTTTCAATGATGCATAGCTGTTTGCAGCATTAGATTTTCCTTTCATCTCTGCTCACCTCAGCAGATGGACATCCTTCCATCTTTAATTCATTTCTATCATAACTTCTACCATTACTTTTACTTGTACTTGTCCTGTGCTGTATCGCAACAGAATGCTGAATACCTACAGACTTGAAGGTCTTTTCTTTCAGTCAGTTTGACATGTGTATATACATCCTTTACTGTGTACACCAATGCATCTGAAGTAGGTTTAGGAGCTGTGCTACTTCTGGAGGCAAGTGTTGAAGAGCTCCCAATTTACCAGTACAGAAGAAAGTTAAATAGGGATGAGATTAAATGCTCTGCCACAGACTGAGAATGTTTCATTATTACGTGGACACTGAGTTCTCTAAAATACTATTTGTTAGGATGTAGCATCCATTTGATAGCTGACTGGAGGTTCTGTGCTGGGAGAGGGGGTCATTCTGGCATAGTGGCTATTTCTGGGATCCAAAACATTTCTTTTTCTATATATTACAGTAAGATCATGATAGCTGGAAGTATTACCACTGAAGTATGGTGTTAAAAGCTGTAAAAGGAATCACTGGTAAACTTTATGTATGGAATAATGTTTGGGTTAAGGTAGATGTCTGTGTGTGCTAATGGCAAAACTTTTGTATATACCAAAGTGTTTCAGCATTAGGAACGGGTGTGTGTGCAGGTTATAATTAGAGTAAGGGCTAGGTAAGAGGATAGTTTTAGTGTTGTACATGTGTGCTAGTGTAGGGGAAGTATGTCTGAGTGTCTTGTCTAGGGGTACTGTTAGGGAATGTGTTTTTCACAGGGTAATATGTATGGTTGGAGTTAGTAGCAGAGACAGGTTAGGTTAGTAGATATGAGTAAGGTGCCATAAAAACTCAGTAGACAGTGACATTAAAGCACATTGTGATGTGGTGCTAGAAGATATGCTCCTCTACTTAAAAGGCAATTAATGAGATATTGTGAGAAGAAAGTATGTATTATGCATACTGGATACACCATGTGCATGCACACACACACACACACACACACACACACACACACACACATATACACACCATCATTTCCCCATTTGTTGTACCACAAAAGTCATCAAATCATGGATCCTTCCCAAGGATAGAACGTCTCTGGTGTTATTATACTTGTGTAAGAGGTAGAGGGTGTGCAACAAAACCTCTTGTTTACTAATTGGCTTGAGGGTTAATTTTGATTAATTTAGTTTTCAGTGAGCAGAGCTTCTCATTTTAGTAAGACATACTAACCCTAATCCTGCCCCTAATCCTAACCTGCATCTTAAACAAAAAATAAATGAATAAACTTCATATAACAACACCACTATTCAGACAAATTTAATCTGAATGTGGTCAGGTCTTGGGTTGTGTATCAGAAAAGGAAATTTGTTTCCTTTTTCAATGTATGGTGTGTCAATGTGTTGTAATTAGTGATATAATAATTAGTTCAGATGTACTGGCTACTGTTTTGTATGTTCACCAAGGAACTTGATGTCCAGTCATTATATGAACATGGGAACACTGCAATTGATTGAAATCACAGCCAGTCAAGAATTATCAATAGATGGGTTAACTTTCTTTTTTTCACTGTTGCACAACCATGGAGTTGGATGTTTTGAGTAAAGGCAGTATGGGGCAGTGTGGTACAGCCCCCTAAAAAATTGTTCAAGGGTACAGGGCCAATTATCATGATGCATGTAGATTTTTGACAAAACCATATATGCGCCACAAATGTGTGTGTAATTTATCTATCTATCTATCTATCTATCTATCTATCTATCTATCTATCTACTTATCTATCTATCTATATGTCTATCTATCTAGCTTATATATCTATACAGAAAGGGAGATAAATCTGAAAACATCAGATTGAAAGGTTTCTGTCAATCCCATGAAATCCACAAAAAATTTGAAAAATAAGAAAAACAGCAAGTAAAGTTTAAATATAACAATTCCAGCATTGCACCACAATGAAGAAAATGACAGATTCCCTCACTCTGCTGACTAACAATCATAGGAATACAGTATATCACACCAAATCTTAACAGTATAAGTGAATATCACCTAACCTTTCGCTTACACTGCTAACCATTCTATAAGGCACAGTTCACTAATGACGTGATGTAATTGAAGATTTAAATTTTGATGGAATGCTACATTAGTGAAATCTGATGAAAATACATTTTGATATCCTCTCTCTCTCTTTCTTTTTACACACCTAGATATATAATATATATATATATATATATATATATATATATATATATATATATATACAGTATATGCACACATACACACGTATACAAATATGACTATACATATAGATAAGGATGTTCATAAATTTAGTATAGGTTTAGATAAAGGACTAGAAAAGAAACACATATTCTTGCTAAACTATCAGATATTGTTTATTTAAGCTGTACCTGCAATATCAAAACAAAAACCCATAACCTAAACACAAAAAAGCAGTAACACTATATGGTACTGATTAAAATATTAAAACATAAACAAGTTGTCATCCTCATCATCATCAACCTCAGTTTTCCCATTTTACATGGGAACAGGGTGTCACATCCATATTAGTCAGTGTTTACATTACCAAGTGGTGGTGGTGGTGGTGGTGACAACTCCTAGCCTAACACTAAACACAGAAGTGTCAACTACACAAAACAGTTCATATTTTGATAATATTGATTAAAGAAATATCAGCAGATTAGTTGCCTAATTACCAAGCAAAATCACACAAAATAGCCAGAAAATGCTGAACACGAATTATGAAAGTAATCCTAGCCAAATGTCAGAAAGTACAGACTTACCCACAAAAAAGTGAAATGATAAAAATAGCAATGGACTGAGGTTTAAAAAACTGTGGAAATATATCAACCCCATTAGGAATGAAACATTCCACATAATCAAAATGGAAATAGAAACCTGTATGGAAAAAGTAAGACTTGAAATATAAAACATCTGAAGACACAGATTCCCAAAGTACTGTAATAACTAAAATACATACAGTCCTGACTATCCACTTCTCCCCACATCATACACCTGGCATAAAAGACAAGCACATTAAAAAATAAAAATGCTCCCCTGATTAGAACTGCAATAATCTGTCATCCGTCAGCCTTTTGATATGCAAGTTTGCCTCTTTTCTTAATGATCTGCGAGAACATCCCCCCAAAAATAACCCATCTTCCAAGCAATATTAGAAAGTTACAGTCTCTAAAACACACCACTCCAGAAGCTAAGCATGGAACTCACCTGTCATTAGAACCTAGCTCCTAAGCATACTGAACCCAACTGTAAGAAGCATACAAAAATTAAAGTTCCTGTAAAAAAAAAAAGCCCTTGGAAAAAATAAACTACATCGCCCTTTCCATTTACCTGGTAAGATCCCTTACCTGAAGAAGATTAAATGTTTCTCTTCCCAGAAAACCACACACACATCAGGTAAAATATCCCCTAAAATCCAGCTAGGAAAAAATGCAAACAACACCCATATAAAAAAATCCATCCCTAACTTAAAAATAAATATACCTTGGATACCTTTTATTTTTACTCATTGAGGCCGTTTAGAAAATTTAAAGTATTAGTATCCACAAAAGATGGTACAAAATGGCAGATTACAATTAAATAATAGGAGGGGAAGCAGAATGGTTAAAACAAAGGCAAGTTAAAAAGGCAGCCCCTCATGTAAATGCTCTGCTCATCTCTGGGTTATTTGTACTTAAAAACATAAGAGATAAAAACTTCACATAAATGCATGGCTAGGCTTCTAAAGATCCTTATGAATCAGTAGCCTGGTAAGTCCAAAAAGAACTTAAAATACATATAATCCTAACAATCCACTTCTACCCACATTGTACACCTGACATAAAAGACAATGCTCTTATGGTTAGAAATGCAATAATCTTAATTATACCATGACCCTCCCCAAAACGTGCACGCTGATTGGCCAGCGTGCCCGTTGTAAATCGAGTTATACTAATGGAAAAAGGTCCGGTTGCCCGGACTTTTTTCCATTAGTATAACTCATTTTTTTAAAACACTGTCTCGCTATGTTAAATGGGTTTAACATAGCGAGACAGCTTTAAAATAAGCAACGGAGATCTCCGTTGCTTATTTTAAAGCTGTCTCGCTATGTTAAACCCATTTAACATAGCGAGACAGTGTTTTAAAAAAAGCAACGGAGAAAGCAAAATCTCCGTTGCTTTTTTTAGTGTTTTGCTATGTTAAATGAGTTTAACATAGCGAGACAGTTTTAAAATAAGCAACGGACATCTCCGTTGCTTATTTTAAAACTGTCTCGCTATGTTAAACTCATTTAACATAGCGAAACACTAAAAAAAAGCAACAGAGATCTTGCTTTCTCCGTTGCTTTTGCCCACAGCTCTGATGTACTGCGCAGGCGCGCAGTACATCAGAACTGCCGCGGATGCCAGACATCTGCGGAAGGGCAGTAAACAGGCATTATACTATGCCATTATTTAAGAAAAGTAATAGTTTCTTTTCTTAAATAATGTCATGGTATAATAGCAATAACCCACTTCTGGGTGTGGGTAATGCTAAATTTACCCACACCCAGGCGTGGGTTATTGCTATAATATCCATCAACATTTGGATATGCAAAATCATCTATTTTCTTGATAAAAGAACCTAAAAGAAGGTGGGTGGATAAAAGAGAAAAATCAGGTTACACTTCTATAAGAGATCGGGGGTACAATAGAAGGGTTAGAATGTAAATGACTACAGGAACTGGAGGAAGGCGAAAATATTGGGAGTCATTGAGGGAGAGTCAGTTAAGCAAAGCTATATACTGGCTTAAAGGATTAAGAAGCTTTTAACGAGCTGTTTTTTTTGGCCCAGTGGTGCAGGGTTTGATTCCCTCAGTCTTCATTGCTTAACTGTGTGACTCTGTCTGAGCAATTCACTTAACCAGACAATACTCCTGGGCTGAGTCTGAAAAATGTCCCTGGAGATCAGTGTTAAATCCAGAAAACAAATACAAATAAATAAATGTTGAAGAAATGTAAGTTTCTGGAAGGAGTTATGGTAGATTAAAGGGGTGAAGTCAGTGTTGGACCTATAGATAAGTTTTTCAAGAAAGGAACTAAACAGGATGGTAAGTGATGTTACTGTGGGGAGTTGGGAAGGAAAATGTACATCAGTGGTAGTGTAATGGAGTGGTAAAGGAATTGTGGGAGAATGTGGAAGAATTTAAGTACTTTTGTTTGCTTTGTTTTTAAACATTTTTATTAAAGTATTACTTAAGACATGGGCATACATACATTAATAGAAAAGAAAACAAACTATATTAATTTGATTTTAATTCATACATTACAATTACATATATATTTTCTTTCTTTTTAACAATTATTCACTCTAACATTACATAAATTTCTCAAATTCTGACTTCTCTTAAACCTCACTGCTCCTGAACATTATTCTGCACATATTACTACAAATTCCATTTATTTCTATGCAATTTGTTCCTTCTCCTTTATAAAGATCTCACCCCTAGTTCTTTTACCACCTTTACACTCTTCAGCAATTTAATTACAGTTGGTTTAGATTGTGATCTCTATTTTCAAGTAATTGCTTTTTGACAGCCAACAAAATTAAATTTAGTAAGGCCTTACTTTGTATGTACAATTAAAATCATGTGTCCCTAGCTCAAAAAATCATTCATTATGACTGTGAAGATGGCTGTACATTGATTAACAACTTCATTCTGGCTCTCCCAATCTGAAAACTGAAACTTGGAAGATAAAGCCAGTGGACCTAGGTTCCTCTGTAAATTTCAGTAACTGACAAGTAAGTGCACTGCCTATATGCCAGGAAAAAATAAATATAAAGGACCTGGGGGAAAATTAGCTAGAAAAGTTAAGGAAAAAATACAGACTGGGAAAAAGTACTGCAGTTGTTCAGAAAGAAGCAGCGCAAGTTCCAGACATGGCTTCCAGTAACCTAGAGGAAAGTATAAAGCAACTGCACACAGACCTGGTTAAAATAAACAAAACACTGATGGAGTATGTCAACACAAACAATAAAAATCTGGAAAAAATGGAAGAAGCTTTGAACAGATATCCAGATAAGGTGACAGAAGTGCAAAAATCAGAGTTTGAAATGAAGAAAAGGCTGGCTAAATATTAGACTGCACAAAGAAGAGATGTTTCAAAAACTAATAGAATTAGAGATCAGAACATGAAGGGAAAGCCTGAGATTTTCTGCTGTACACAGAAGCTGGAATGAACAGACTGTATTAATTTTATGAAAGTGCAAATATGCAACTGGACTGGTATTCCACAACAAGAATTGTTAATTGAAAGGGCAAATTGTGTGTATGCTCCATACATTGTTATGAGAAAACATTCTAGACCTTTAATAGTAAACATGCAATTTTACCAGCAGAAGGAGTTGATTCCTACAAAACTGTGGCAGAAGGACAAAGTACTAAAAGTGGGAGACAGCAGAATGTTTGTGGAGAATGACTACTCATTGCACACTAGGCAGGAGAGGAATAAACCTATTATATTATATAAAGAATGCCAAGAGGCAGGCATGAGATTCAAACTGCTGTATCCAACTATCCTCAATATATTTTGCTTGGAAGAACAAAAACATTTTTGATGAAGTACATGCTGAGGAAGAAATACAAAAGTTTGTTCAACAAAAAGTGAACTGTGAAACAGAAGAAGATTCTGCTTCTTGTTCTTCTGGTAATAAAGACCATAGAGAGACTGTGCCAGTGAAACCTTTCCCAATGTTTCAATGGAAATTACTGGGAGAGGGAAAAAGCATAGATGTTTACTAGAAGAATCAAGAGTACATTGGAAATGAAGCAGAGACAGGGTTTGTAAGATGGAGATGAACAGGAATTGATCAAAAGAATCTGTAAATATTGGACTTTCTTGGACTTTGTTAAACTTGTAGGGGACTCTAACGCATATGCCCTACTTCATGTCATTAACATTTAGAGACTAAAATGAGTAACCTGGAAATTGATAAATGTGAGATTACAAAGCAATAATTATATTTGTGAAACAGGACAGAACAAGAATATCTTGAAATATTGGATGTGTTTGGACTTTGTTAAATTTGTAGGGGACTGTAAAGCATATATTCTACTTCATGTTAATGTTTGGAAAAATACTCAGGAGGGATGAAGAGAAGGAAGGGAGTTAACTGTAAGTAAAACTATTTTTTTCTTAACAGTATTACTTAAAAGTGGTGCATGATTTAATCTGCATGTTATAAAGTAATTTTTTTCAATTATTTTTAACTGTAATCGGAATACTAATCTAAATATGTGCTTCTGTTTATTATTTTTGTTTTTTTTTTCTCCCTTCTTCTCTCTTTCTCATTGTTTAGTTTTAAGAAACATAGGCACTGCAATGTAAAACAGAACAGGGGGTCTGGTTAAAAGAGCATGACAAAAGAAAAAATAGAGTGCTTTTTCTCATTCTTGCATAGGGGAATGACTGTGTTAAGGCCTTTAATTTTATATAGTAACACATTTTTACAGAAAGCAAGTAGGGAAAATAATATTGAATATTATAAGTTTTTTTTTCTAGTAAACAGTCCTGTATCTGGTTCTCATGTCACTAGCAGACAATCTGATAAAGTGAATTGGTTTGGAGAAGATGTTTTCTGAAAGCATTCAAGTGTTTTCCCAGCTGGGGGGAGCTATAAAGATAAGGCAAAAACCAGACAGCACTTAATAGAATCACAGGCTGTGCCATGTGTCTTAGCATGGGTAAGCTTTATTTCTGTTTAGCTTGACTCTGTTTATGTGTGGCTATCAGTCTGGAACTTATGTTTTGATTAAGTGGTAAAACTTCAATATTTGAAGATGTACATAGTTTTGTGTGTTATTATTAAGTTAGTAGGTTTTAGGGGGTATTAGGTATGTGTATATTTTTATTTGAGGGTTTTCAATAAAACAAAATGTTCTGCAAGATGTGACATAAGCTCAAATGGAGATGACAAGAAACAGCTGCATAAAAATTAACCTTCCAAATAGTGCATGCATGTAACATAAAAGCTGGAACTAGACACTTTACAAAAAAAGCTATTATACATAAAAGTTGGAAATAATAATCTCTCAAGAATATGATTCTTTCTATAATGTCTTTAAAGGTTAATGGTCTCACAGATACATCCAAAAAAGAAAGAGTAGTAAACTATATTAAAAAGGAAGAGTGCAAATAGCTATGCTACAAGAGACACACTGGGAAAGAACTGAACATGTGAATTTGATAAAGAAAACTTTTCAGGGTGATTATTTAGTGGAATACATGGGGCAAAGGAAGAGAGGAGTACTTGTATTAATTGCAAGAGGAGCACCAATAGAAATAGAAGAGGAAAAAAGACAGTAATTGTAGATTTGTAGTAATGAGGAGGTACTTGCAAGGGAGGAGGATCACATTGGCATGTATTTATATTCTACTGAAAACTACTATAACAGAACTAATGAAAATTCTGGGAGAAATAATCAGCTTTCATCAAGGAATATTACTTATAGGTAGGGACTGGAATTTGATTACAGCATTGAAGGTGTGTCTGGGGCCCAGAAAGGGAAATATAACCAATGAGGCTAGATTTTTAAAGAAATTTATGAAAGTATTTGGCATGGAAGATGTAAATTCAGTAGTAGGAATTCAGAGGGAATTTACATATTATTTCCCAAGATACAAAATTGGGCTAGGCTAGACACAATTTACATTTCACAGGAACATTAGCATTTAATTGAAGGTCTTGATATGTACCCAATAACTATTTCAGATCATGCTCCATTAATAACTAAAAAGCAAAGGGTAAGGAAATAAAAATGAGACACAGGCATTTTCCCATCTATCTGTTGAAAAGAGAGAAATTTAAAGGAATGGGTAATGGAAATTATTCAGGAGCTATTAGAGAATATAGACATGTCTTCTGAAAATATAGCTAGGGAGTGGGATAAAGCTAAAATGGAATTTAAAAATAGGGTGGAAATAAAAGAAAGGGAGATATGGTTAAGAAGTAACAATAATTATTTAGAGGGACTGAGAAATATTAAAGTATTGCAAAATAGGGGGACTCTCACAGACAAGAAGAGAAACAACTACATAATTCTAAACAGAAAATAAGGGACTACCTTGATATTATGCATGAGTTCAGAAAGATTGCTGTTAATCAACTGTTTTTGATAATAACTCTAGAACACAAAAACTTTTAGCAGAATGACTCAGACAACAAAAAGTAGAAAGGGCTGTCACTAAGCTTGGGGAGCCTATTACAAGGAAGATAACTAGGTATCCTGTATAAGTAATAAAAATATTTCAGAAATTCTATGAAAGTCTGTATAAAGCAGAGAAATATGGAAATCAAGAAAAGGTACAAATGGAAATATTTATGGAAGAATTAAATATACCAATGCTAGAGGGAGAGGAGACTCAATTACTAACAATTAGGATAGGAGGAGATTAGCTAAAATGGTGATGTATAACCAATCTACAGAAAAGTCCCCAGGATTAGATGGTATTCCTGTGGAAGATTAGAAGCTAAGGGGGAAAACTGATGAAGATCTGGAAGGTTTTGTTTAATAGTATTTTAAGAGGAGCAGAAGTATCAACATCCTGAAAGAAAGCAGTGGTAGCTATAATACCTAAAGAGCATAAAGATTAACCAGATCAAGATTTATACAGGCCCATTTCAATACTATATCATGATTATAAAGGGTTTATGTCTATAATGGCTAAAATAATGCTATAAGATATGATACCAAAATTGATAGATATGGATCTATGTGGTTTAGTGGAGGGAAGGCAAACATTTGACAACATAAACAGTGATGCTCCCGAGGGAAGTGGAATGTAAGAAAATACCACTATTGCTGGTGGGTCTTGATGCAGAGAAAGCATCTGACAGAGTAAGCTGGGATTTTATAAGCAGAGCAATGGAAACTTGTATTTCCAGATAAAATTATAAGGTTGATTAGGAGAATATATGAAGAATCGGAGGTGACAATTAAAGTGGGTAGGGGTCATCTCTGATAATCTCTGCTTGAGCAGAGGAACCAGGCAGGAGTATCCTCTCTCCCCTTTGTTATTTGCATTATATTTAAGTCCACTGGCAAAGAAAATAAGGGACTCAGAAATTCAAGGGTATAATTGGTATGGTAGTCAAGAAAAGCTGTCTCTATTTACAGATGACATTATTTTATACCTGACAAAACCAGAAAGGGACATTACAGTGCTGTGGAACATATTGAGACAGTTTCAAACCTTTTTGGGATACAAAATTAATGAAGGAAAAACAAAAGCACTAGTGGTAAATTATGTACCCACATATGAATTGGTTCAGCAATATCCACCTTTATAGGGATATGATAAAATGTATTTAGAAGTATATATTAAAAATGGTATTGGTGTAGCAGCTAATGATATATAGGAAGAGAAGAGACAAAATAAATATAATACAAAAACTAAGAAAATGGTAGCTCTATTATATGGATATTGATAGTAATATACAAGCAGTTAAAATGTTTTTAATCCCTTTAGTCATATACACTGGTCAGGCATATTTTTATCAACCAGAAGAGAAGTTGTGGACAGCAATTAATAAAGGTATGAAGGATTTTTTCAGGGAGGGGAAGTTGGCAAGAGTCAAGTGGTATAAGCTTATTCTTCCAACATAACAGGGTGGATTGGGATTACCTGAGTTAAAAGGGTATTTCAGAGCAACACAGTTAGGACTCATACATAGCACAAGCAGAAAATTATAATTTAAAGTGGAAAGAGATGATGATGAAAGGAGAGAAGCTCGAGTAACAGGGAGAGACTAAGATTTTGGATGTAGATCTTTAAGGAGAACAATCATAATCTTACAGAATATTATATTCATAAAGAAGCAAAAGGTCTTCTAAGAACTAAGCCAACATGAGAATGGAGAAAGGAGATTCTGCCAATAGGGATGACTGTAGTTATGGATACAGACAATAGACAGGAGAGGGTGGTAATATATTGGATAAAACTGGCAAAGAAACCAAGGTACTGGGGGCAAATAACTAGAGAGGGAAAGGTAATAGAATGGGAAGATGCCAAGAGCTTATTTGGACTGCAAGCTAAAGATTGCCTTTCATATCAAGGACTGGTATCAGATTACAGGCAAATAGAAAGAAATAGGGGGTCATAAATGAAAGATCAGCACTGGTAGAGTTTTTAGTAGAATCTATAACAGAAGTTGCTATTAAGAAAGGAATAATTAGTGGAACATATAAAATATTGCATGAGAACTATAAGAATCAATCAGAAGAGGTAAGGAAGGACTGGGAAGAGAGATTAGATAAGAAATTCACAAAGAAACAATGTGGGGATATATGTATGCTCCCAAATATACAACACAATCTAGAAGATTTTGGATCTTTGCCTGGAAGTGCTTACATATGTATTTTACACCCCAGGCAGACTTCAAATATTTTTTCCTCAGGTAGACAGCTAATGCTGGAGGTGTGATAGGGTGGAATGAGATAACTGTGAACATATTTTCTAGGAGTTTAATGAGCTGGTAGACTTTAAAGATTCCCTGCAGACTGCTCTGTTGGAGATTATTTTTTGAGCTATGATTCATACTCGGAATTGCCTAGACGTGGTAAGGCCTTGGTAAGTCTAATTATGGTGGCTGCCAAAAAGCAACTACTAGAAAATGGAAATCAAAGTCAAAACCAACTTTACTAGAAGTAGTGAAGATACTAACAAAGATAAAATGACTGGAGATGGGATCTTTAGAAAAGGGTAGGAGCAAATTAAATAGGAAAAAAATGGAACTGTGGTATCAATACATGCAGAGGAGGAACAACGTTTAAAAGAAGGCAGAATTTGAATGAGTTATGTAATGTTTGACTAACAATGACTGGATGTGTTAAAAGTGATGTATAATGTTTGCAGCTACAGTTGTGTCAGCTCAGTTTGGAATGTATAATGTTTACAACTGAGATTGTGTCACTATGGTTTATTGTCATTTATATAAATGTAACATGGCCTATGTCATACATGATAATTTAATAAAGATGTTTCTTGTTTAAGGAAAAAAAAGAATCATTCATTAGTTACAGCCATTTGTGCCCTCAACATTTCTCTTAGCGTCGTCTTTAGGGAATTTTTAAAATCTGCCAACTTGTTACACTCTCAAAGCACATGCTCCTAGCTACCTTTCTTTTCCTTCATACATCCAACATTTGCTATCACCTTGAGGAAAAATTATCTGAGGTCTGCTTTAGGTATGAAATACCTATGTAAATATTTACAAACAAATATTCTAAACCTTCTAGACTTTGTCCTATACTAGGGAACCATACATATGTCCTCCCATTGCTGCTTTGTAAAATTGCCTTTCCAATCTCTCGCTTCCTAATTTTTTACCTCCTCTGATTTATTCTTACAGTTATCATGCAATATTTTATATACCCTACTAACTATCCCCTTTTTAACAGCAGGGTCTGTTTTAGACTTGCTTAAAAACTCTATCAGAGCTGGTCCTTCACTTCCCTATCCCTATCTCTTTGCCTATGCTCTGATATCAATCCCTGGTAGGGAAGACAATCTCTAACTTGCAATCCAAACCTCATCCAGCTCTATTAATTTAACTACCCTAATTATTTGCTCTCAATACCTTGGTTCCTTTGCCAATTTTCTCCAGGAAATTTTCTCCCCATTTGCCTATTTAATATCGCCCTACTTGCAGTCATACCTATTAGCAAAATCTCCTTTATCCTTTTCAGTGTTGGCTTATTTCTTAGAATACTTTTACAACTTTAGGAATATAATATATTTTTTAATTTCTTCAATCTTTTCGGTTTCTAATACCATGATGGGAATGGACCCCATTCCTAAGTCAAAATATGATTAAAGTTCATGTTTCAATCTCTGATGCCAGCCAGAAGTGCTCTTTGCAGCACCTGCAATGTGCCCAGTAATGACTCCTTCTGCAATTCGTATGGGGTTACATGTATTGGTAACATATCTAAGTACAATTGTAGATTATTTTTTATATGACCCATTGCTCCTGCTGCTATTGGAACTGTCTGAGTATCTTTGTTCTACATTGCTTTTGTTTCTGCCTGCAAATACTGATATTTTATGACTTTGTGTCTCTCTGTATGCAAGATAATGTAGTCACTGGGTGTGGCGATTTCAAAGATCAATGCTACTTTGGTCTTCTTTTCATGGACCACTATATCTGGTTTTCTAGCTTCGATCTTTGAACTCTTGGTAATGGGTGATCCCATGTCCTGTAGACTTCATCACTTTCTACGATGCTTTGTGGCTCATGTTTACAGTATTTTTCAACACTTCAATACTATAATGTTTGCAAAATCCTCAGTGCAACAGTCTAGCCACATTATTATGCCTTTCAGTCCTTCTGCCATTAGTATGTGACAACCAGTAATGAGGTGTGCAATTGTTTCCAGTTTAGTTTTACAAAACCTACATCTATGTTTCTCCCACATGTTCAATAGACTTTGTAAACCAACGTGTATGTAGCCCACTATCTTGCGCCACCAATATTAACCTTACATCTCTTGATTTGAATTCACCTCTCCTTAACCACTCCTGCATTCGATCCTGATCAACATAAGATTCTTCCAGAAGTTATCTATACTTGCAACTATATTTATGCATTTTCCACATTTCTTACCTTCTCACCTGGTCCTTCACCTTATATTCTTTCTTTTGTATTTTGGCACATTCAGTTGCTGTCTGATTTTTATCTACTTCTGGTTTGATTTCCATTCCTGCTTGACATCGATATGTTTCTGCTAGATTAAGCAGAGAAGTCATCTTAGATTTATTCTTCTCATGTTTCAAAACTTTCACTGTTTGGGTCTTGTGAGGTCAGCAGATATGTGTGCAGTCCCATGATTGCAGATCTATGCATGTAGTCAGTTTCAAGGAGGCCCATCCCTCCTTTGAAACGGGGAATATATAATCTTGGTATGCATTGATTTTTATAAATCATTTGGTGAGCATGAACCCAGCCACTGGGGATGCACAAGCCAGTGCATTTCTTTGTGCCAGTCCCAAGCGCAGATAAATGGGGAGGGTTGCATTAGGGAGGGCATCCGGCGTAAAACTTCGCCAAATAATTCATGCGGACACTAGTAAATATTTCAATACCGGATCGGTCGAGGCCAGGGTTAACAATGACCACCACCAGTACTGTTAGCCAACAGGGTGCTGGCAGAAATTGGGCTACTCTTGGCCGAAGGAGGAGAAGAGGTGGAAGGCATGGCCAAAGACAGGAAGAGAGGAGAAAGGCTAGGACTGTGGTAGTGAGGGTCGGAACTTTGAATGTTGGCAGTATGACTGGTATAGGGAGAGAGCTAACTAATATGATGGACAGAAGGAAGGTTGGTATATTGTGTGTGCAAGAGACCAGATGGAAGAGGAGCAAGTCTAGGTGTATCGGAGGTGGGTTCAAATTGTTTTGTCATGGTGTGGATGGGAGGAGAAATGGCATAGGGGTTATCCTGAAGGAACAGTATGCTAAGAGTGTTTTGGAGGTGAAAAGAGTGTCGGATAGAGTGATGTTTAGAAGCTGGAAATTGATGGTGTAATGATGAATGTTATTAGTGCTTATGCTCCACAAGTTGGGTGTGTGATGGATGAGAAAGAAAAATTTTGGAGTGAGTTGGATGAAGTGGTGATGACTGTACCCAAGGGTGAGAGAGTGGTGATTGGGGCAGATTTCAGTGGGCATGTTGGTGAAGGGAACAGAGGGGATGAGGAAGTGATAAGTAGGTATGGTGTTAAAGTAATGCAGAAGGTCAGATGGTAGTGGATTTTGTGAAAAGGATGGACATGGCTGTGGTGAATACGTATTTTAACAAGAGGGAGGAGCAGTGGGTGACATACAAGAGTGGAGGAAAATGCACACAGGTGGATTATATCTTATGTAGTAGGGCCAGTTTGAAGGAGATTGCAGACTGTAAAGTGGTGACTGGGGAAAGTGTAGTTAGGCAGCATAGGATGGTGGTTTGTAGGATGACCTTGGTGATTAAGAAGAGGAGGAGGAGTGTGAGGGCAGCACCAAGGATCAAATGGTGGAAATTGAAAAAGGGTAATTGTGAGGTGGAGTTCAGAGATGAGTTAAGACAGGCACTGGGTGGCAGTGAAGAGTTAGCAAATAGTTGGGTAACTACAGCAGAGCTAGTAAGGGAGACAGCTAGGAAGGTGCTTGGTATGACATCTGGACAGAGGAAGGACGACAAGGAGACATGGTGGTGGAATGAGGAAGTACAGGAGAGTATACAGAGAAAGAGGTTGGCAAAGAAGAAGTGGGATTGTCAGAGAGATGAAGAAAGTAGACAGGAGTATAAGGAGATGAGGTGTATGGCAAAGAGAGAGGTGGCGAAGGCTAAGAATAAGGCATATGAAGAGTTGTATGAAAGGTTGGACACTAAGGAGGGAGAAAAGGACCTGTACCAATTGGCTAGACAGAGAGACAGAGCTACGAAAGATGTGCAGCAGGTAAAGGTGATAAAGGATAATGAGGGAAACATACAAGCAAGGAGAATGTGTTGAGGAGATGGAAAGAGTACTTTGAGGGGATGATGAATGAAGAGAATGAGAGGGAGAGAAGGTTGGATGATGCGGGGATAGTGAATCATGAAGTACAATGGATTAGCAAGGAGGAAGTAAGAATAGCTATGAAGAGGATGAAGAATGGAAAGGCTGTTGGTTCAGATGACATACCTGTGGAAGCATGGAGGTGTTTAGGTGAAATGGCAGTGGAGTTTTTAACCAGATTGTTTAATGAAATCTTGGAAAGTGAGAGGATGCCTGAGGAATGGAGAAAAAGTGTTTTGGTACCGATTTTTAAGAATAAGGGTGATGTGCAGAGCTGTAGTAACTACAAAGGGATTAAATTGATCAGTCACAGCATGAAGTTATGGGAAAGAGTAGTGGAAGCTAGGTTAAGAAGGGACGTGATGATTAGTGATCAGCAGTATGGTTTCATGCTGGGAAAGAGCACTACAGATGCAATGTTTGCTCTGAGAGTGTTGATAGAGAAGTACAGAGAGGGTCAGAAGGAGTTGCATTGTGCTTTTGTAGACTTAGAGAAAGCATATGACAGGGTGCCTAGAGAGGAGTTGTGGTATTATATGAGGAAGTCAGGAGTGTCAGAGAAGTATGTAAGAGTGGTACAGGATATGTGCAAGGGTAGTGTGACAGCTGTGAGGTCTGCGGTGGGAGTGACAGATGCATTTAAGGTGGAGGTGGGGTTACATCAAGGATCAGCTCTGAGCCCTTTCTTATTTGCAGTGGTGATGGACAGGTTGACAGACGAGATCAGACAGGAGTCCCCGTGGACTTTGATGTTTGCAGATGACATTGTGATCTGTAGTGAGCATAGGGAACAGGTGGAGAAGACCCTGGAGAGATGGAGATATGCTCTAGAGAGAGGATGAATGAAGGCCAGCAGGACTAAGACAGAATATATGTATGTGAATGAGGGGGAGGATAGAGGAATGGTGAGGATGCAAGGAGTAGAGGTGGCGAAGGTGGATGAGTTTAAATATTTGGGATCAATAGTCCAGAGTAGCGGTGAGTGTGCAAGATAGGTGAAGAAGAGAGTACAGGCAGGATGGAGTGGGTGGAGAAGAGTGTCAGGAGCGATTTGTGACAGAAGAGTACCAGTAAGCGTGAAAGGGAAGGTCTACAAGAAGGTAGTGAGACCAGCTATGTTATATGGGTTAGAGACAGTAGCATTGACAAAAAGGCAGGAGTTTGAGCTGGATGTGGCAGAGTTAAAGATGTTAAGATTTGCAATGGGTGTGATGAGGGTGGACAGGATTAGGAATACGTATATTAGAGGGTCAGCCCAGATTGGAAGGTTTGGAGACAAAGCCAGAGAGACAAGATTACATTGGTTTGGACATGTGCTGACGAGGGATGCTGAGTATATTGGGAAAAAGATGCTAAGGATGAAGCTACCAGGTAACAGGAAAAGAGGAAGGCTTAAGATAAGGTTTATGGATGTGGTGAGAGAGGACATGCAGGTGGCTGGTGTGACAGAGCAAGATGCAGAGGACAGGAAGAAATAGAAACAGATGATCCGCTGTGGTGACCCCTAACGGGAACAGCCAAAAGAAGATGATGATTTGGTGAGCATGAAGCATCTTTACTGTTTTCTTGTCTAATCTAGTCAACACCATTTGGGGCCAGTCAATCACTCCAAGACTGTAAGTTAAGACAAGAAGAGAAAATTGGTTTATGGTATGAATTTTTTTTCCCCAGATGTCAATGCTGCTTTCAGGATTAATTTAAGTCTTCTGAAGTATATCTTACTAAGTTTTATTTGCATTTGTTCATGTTTTATTGTTGCTCCTTCACCAATTCCCAAGTATTTATACAATCCCTCTTGCTCAAGTTATTTTATATCATATTTTTGTCCCAAACTGATGTTTTCTTGGTGCTGCAGTTTTCCTGCTTTAAAGGTTGTTTTTGTACATTTATCAAGGCCAAATGACATTCTTATATCATCTGAAAAAGTTTTGACAACTTGCAGCTGTGCTTTCAGTTCCTCATCTGATGAACTATACAGTTTTAAATCATTGACAATGAAAAGATGAGAAGTCTTTATACTCTGTTGTTTTCTAGGAGCCAAATTATAGCCATGGCCTAAGCTAAGTATACAACTTAATGGGTTAAGGGCAAGACAGAATAGCGGCAGTGACAGAGTCACCCTGGAATATCCCTCTTTGAATTGTTATCCCTAGGATAATAATTTGTCCTTTATCATGGCTTAATTGCAAAGTGGTTTGTCACTGTTTCATGGTCAATGTAATGCATTTGATCAGTGTAGGGTGTATCGTATACATTTTAAGCACTCATTTATCCATAAATGTGGGATATTATCAAATGCTTTTTTGTAGTCAATCCATGCCATACTTAGATTCTTCCCCTTTTTACAGTTCTCCACTATGACTTTATTCAACAACAAGTGATCCTTTGTTCCATATGACTTTCTTTTATTGCCCTTTTGTTCTATTGCCATAATTGAGTTTTCTTCTAAAAGACTATAAACTCTATCAGCATCAATTCCAGTGTATAGTTTATATGTCGTTGAAAGGCATGTTATTGGTCTTTCATTTTTAGGGTAGCTTGCAGGTTCACTCTTAAGTAGCAGCATTGCTTTTCCTGTTGTTAGCCAGGTTAATGTCTGTTTAGGGTGTGCATCTAAATAGTTCTTACTCATGGCTAAATATTCATGCAAAGATGTTAATACCTTTAACCAGAAGTTGAGTACTGCATCTGGGCCTGGTATTTTCCAGTTGGAGGCTTTTCTTAACTTTGTTTCAATCTCTCTGGCTTTTAATTCATCCCATTTCATATTCTGTACCTTTAAAATTTCTTATTCTTTCTTTTACTTCTTTCCATTTAGCATCTTTGTTATGTAAGACATGTTCTTCCTAAATACTTCTCCAAAATATATCTATTTTTTCTTTTTTTTTGGTGGTTCTTTCAATTTCTTTTACCTTGTTTCCCAATTCTCTAGAAAACTTTTTTGGGTCATCAATAAATTGCTTATTTTGTAATTTTCCTCTATGTTTATCTGTGTATCTTCTAAGTTTTTCTGCCTGTCCTGAGATTTTTAGTTTATTTGTGATAGTGCACGATAGTTCCTGATCTGTTTTAATACTGTGCTTTGCTTTTATCACGTCTAGCTTTCTAAGTATTTTTGTCAATCTGTTCCCTCTTTTATACTATTCTAATAGTGACACTTCTTGTTTTAATCATTTTATAGTTTTCTCTGTTTGATACTTCCATTATGGTATTTAATTTCTCCCCTTCCTTTCCCTCACTACCCTGTGTTCTTCTGGTAGAACTTTCTCAGTTATTAATTTAGCTGCACAGTAATATATCCTGTTTACTTCTGTTATTTCGCATGGATCTCTATCTAATATTCTGTATGGTTATTGTCATTCTCCTTAAGGATCTGTATCACAAATCCTACTTTTCTTAGTTCTTAATCTCCTCCCAGTTTCATCATTATCCCTTTCCACTTTGACTTATAACCTTCTGCTTATGTTATGTATGTGAGCATAGCTCCAAAATATTCAGAGAAGAGTTTTGAATAGTAAGGTGGTAATGTCATGGTAAAGACCCAGGTGGCCATTTCCCTAGTAGAAACCTATGAAACTATACAGAGGGGAAGCTCAAGAAACAAGGAGACACTGGGATTTTGGATGCAGATCTTTAAATAGAATAATAATAATCATCCAGAATATTATATTCATAAAGTAGCAGAAAGTATTTTAAGAACTAAGCCAACATGGGAATGGAGAAAGGAGATTCTGCCAATAGGCAGGACTGCAATTAGGGATACAGACAATAGACAAGAGAGGCCTGGAATTTATTGGCTAAAACTGGCAAAGGAACAAAGGTTTTGGAAACAAATAACTAGAAGGAGAAAGGTAATAGAATGGGGAGATGGGACGTCAAGAATTTATTTGGAGTTTGCCTTCCATATCAAGTACTGATATCAGAGTATAGGCAAAGATAAAGAAATTGGGGGGGTCCTAAATGAAAAACCAACACTGGTAGCATTTTTAGTGGAATCTAGAACATAAGCTGCTGTTAAAAAAGGAATAATTAGTACAGCATATAAAATATTGCATGACAACTATAAGAATCAATCAGAGGAGGTTAGAACGGAATGGAAAGAGAGATTCAATAAGCAATTCACAAAGAAACAACAGATATATGTGTATGCCTCCCAAATATGCAACAAAATCTAGAGGATTTAGGATTTTTGCTTGGAAAATGTTTACATAGGTATTTCTATACCCTAAGTAGTCTCTAGAGAATTCTTCTTTGGGTAGACAGCAAATGTTGGAGGTATGATGAGGGAGAAAGAGATAATTGGGAACATGTTTTCTGCAAGTGTAATGATTTGGCAGACTTTAAAGATTCCCTGCAAACTATTCTATGAGAGATACTGTTTGAGAAAATTGGTGTACCTATGGAAATTATTTTTCTGAGCTATGATACAGAATCAGAATTGCTTAGGCATAGTATGGCCTTGCTGAGTATAATTATGGTGGCTGCCAAAAAAAGCAGTTACTAGAAAATGGAAATCAAAGTCTAAACCAACTGTACTAGAAGTAGTGAATATAGTAACAGAGATAAAACAACTGGAATTGTGATCTGTAGAAAAGGGTAGGAGCAAATTACTTAGGAATAAATGGGAATTGTGGGAACAATACAAATGGGGAGGAATGAGGTTTAAAAGAAGACAGAATTTAAATGAGCTTTGTAATGTCTGACTGACAATGATTGTGTAGATTTTAAGTAATATATAATGTTTACAGCTAAAATGATGTCAATATGGTTTCTGATGTATAATGCTTGCAACTAAGATTATGCCAATATGGTTTGTTTTCATTTATACAAATGTATGATTGCCTGTGTTGTAAGTGATAATGTAATAAAGATGTTTCTTGTTTAAAAAAGCATTTAACCTATGAGAAAGCATACATTAAAGTATCAAGTAAGTTAATAAGGGCAGTAAAATGGGAATAAAAACTGGAATAGGTAATGAAAATGTGGATCCTTTACTGAGATGATATGAACTTGACTCAAAAGGGGGAGCAGGATATGCTAAGGAAAGGAATAAAAGGAAACGGGAGAGAGTAGAGAGGAAGTATGAAGAATATTACAGGGGAGAGAGAGCATAGCTGGTGCTGGTTGAAAATAAACTAATTTTGATGAAATTTGCTCTTTTCAAATTATAGAATTAAAAGAATGAGACTGGAAAGAGAGGAATAAAGGTGGCAAAACACAAGTGTTGTAAATTTATGTATGATAGTGGTGTTTAATGAAGTATACAAATCTCATTGCAATGCTTCTTACCAAATGTAAACTTTGTTCTATATAATAACATAAAACCAGTGAAATATATAATAATAAATAAGTAAGTGAAATTATTAATGCAAAAATGAACAAGCAATATCTGACACCTAGAGGGGTCAGTAGGATGTAACTGCAGGAAAACCTACGGGCATCACCCAAATGTAATGAGTTAAGCTTACCAGTTTCCCTTTCAAAGGTGAGAATCAGACAGTGTAATTTGTGATTGTGAGGTAAACAACTTAGCTTTTTATCAACCCCCAATCCCCCAGGGATTTGGTTTATATGATAAATGAAATATGGTGTACTGCGACTCTTCTAATGTCTTTATACTTCTCTGTATAATGATATGCTGCCATCCCTGTAACATAGGTCATCTAAGTTATTATGGCTGCATTTTATCCACAAAGGTCTGCTAAGCATAATTCCATTTTTCCATCCATGTTTTGACATTGTAAACTGCTTCGCGAAGTAAATGTTGCAGCATATTCTTGCATCTGTAAATATATATATATATATATATATATATATATATATATATATATAGAGAGAGAGAGAGAGATAGATAGATATAGATATATAGATAGATATAGATATATAGATATATGTGAATATATTGTATTCCTTTCTTATGTGATCCTATTTACCTGGGCTGTGTCTGGAAATGGTCCATTGAGATCAGTGTGCTACCCTGGTAAACAAATATATATAAGTAAATAAATAAGTAAATACAATTGCAGAACTTGTTCACTAAATCCTTAGTACAAAATATATTTGTTGCATGTCAGACCCCTATGTATTCCATTGATAGATTGATGGATGATGACTTAAAAATATCTAAGCACCATAATATTGATAGATTAAGTGTCAACACAAACATATATAATCTCCTAAATATTTTAACACATTTATTGAATTAGCAGTTAACATTGGCAAACATACATTTATATAAAAGAAAAAAACATATCAACTTGCTTCCAGTTACAAACATTATACATCACATATATTCTTTTGTATAACTATCATCAATCCAAAATTACATAAATTGCTCAATTCCTGCTTTTCCTTAAGCATCACCTCTCTTCCAAAATGTTATTCTGCATATATTGTTCCCACAATGTCCATTTTTTTCTATGTAATTTCCTCTTGCCCTTTTCTAAAGATCCCATTTCCAGTTATTTTATTTCTCTTCGTAGGTTCATAGATGTATACTAGGCTAGTGACCATAAGGGCCCTTATAAGCCTAGCCTTTCAACTCAAATGAAATTTGCTTTATACAAATGGTGATTAACTGTCTGCCTTTGTCCATAACAGAAATATCTATCCATATATATATCCACCCTGAAGCTCACCCTAAACTCCTTGGGGTCATCATTGATGATGAACTCAAATTCAACTTGTGCATCCTCCAAAGTATAAAAAATACTCACCAGAAACTTGGTTTACTGTATCGCAACAAAAAATTTCTAACTACAAATGCCAGACTCTCCCTTGCACAAGCTCTTCTCCTCCCCCTCCCTTCAATATGCTGCCCCAGTACTCACCAAAATCCAAACTACTACTTTAAACAAACTCCAACAAACTTACCACAAGATAGCTAGATTTATCACAAACTCTTCATACAATGCACATCACTGCCTTGCCCTAAATACTCTCCACTGGTTAGAATTCCCTCATCTTCTACTGCTGTCACAACCTCAAATGTTACACTTCATTTTTTACAAACCTTCATCTTGCCCTGCTCTCTCTTCCTTCATCTCTATCTACACTCCTCCATGGACTCGCCTTACCTCTAATCAGCAACTACTACAAATCTACCAACCCAAAAGATAGCTGGCAAACTTCTATATAAACACTCCATTGCCCAAGTGTGGAACAAACTCCCAAGAGAAAAAAATGTTCCATCATTCACCCATCTCACTTTAAAAAAAAACTAAAACTTCATCTACTCAACTCCAAAATATGTCCTTGTCAAGCCCCTACTTAAGCTCCCCACAACCCTACTATATACCTTTTCAGTCCCTCCACATACAGCTAAGTACTTCACTATTGTGGGTACTTATTAAACTCTACAATCAATACTGTTGGGCTTAACTCTTTTTGTAAATATGTAAATATATTTTTGTCTGTAAAAATATTGATATGTATATATCATGTGTTTGCATTTCTGCTTTATCTCTCTAACGTTCTTGTATAACTGATTTTGACCATATTTTTGACTCAGATGTTTGATTCTCTGTAAACTGTTTGTGTGTTTATTTTTTTTTTTTGGAGCTTTTCTCCTGAGGTCTCCACTGAAAATGGGCCACAAGCCCAGCTGGACAAACCCGGTTAACAAATGTCAATAAATAAATAAAAATAGGAGCCAGACCAGTGCTGAATTTCTGATTATCTATCCATTGGTCCAAGTTACACTTAAATAGGGATAGGGAAGAACACTGCTTTACATGGATGAGGAGCCTGCTCCAGACAATGGGAATTCTCTGAGAAACAACCAAATATTGTAAATCAAAAGTGGTCAAGTAGTGTTCTCCTAGTCTTTGGTAAATCACTCAGTCGATGTTAAAAAACAAACAACCATCAAGGAGCTTATTAAAACAAAAAGAATGGTTTTAATTTGTTGAAGAAATGTGTCTTTGAAACATAACAGTTAAAAGTTAAGTGATTTTTGACCTTATCAATAAGAGTTCATCAGAACTAGTAATCCATTACATAATGCAGTTGTTATATAACATTGTTCAGTTGTCACATGACTTTAAGGAGCCAATCAAAATCCAGTTGTCATGGAAAACTGGTAGAAGCATAAGATGTAATTTGATTTCAGTAGTCATTCCGTTGCCTAACAAAGAAATCAGTACCCTCCACTCACATAAGTAGTAAATGAAATAAATATGTAAAAAAGTGTATGTTAGTTATAACAATAATGATTCCTCATACTGAAGTCTTATAATAATCTTAAAAAAAGTTATATAAAGTATAAGAGACAACTTTAAAAAAGCTTGTAAAAAACTAATAAGAAACTTATAGAAAGCTTATAAAAATATGTCTGTTCAAAGTATTGCACTCTTCATCTTCAATGCAGGTGTAATGGAAATATGTTCTTTGAGCCCTGGGAAGTTGGCAGCATTTAACTTAAGTTGCCATTTTAACTCTTTTATATTCTAAAATGTTTTCCCAGTTTCCTCCCTGTTCATCACAGGAGTGATCTCTAGGAAGCCGAATACAAAGTTCTTAAAAGGTTCATACCAATTTTGTGTATGAAGTTGGGTTTCTCTTTGATACTCCAATATAATGAACAAAGCAAGCATATCAAAAGCATTTTTAAGAACTACTGGAGTATATTTAAGATGGATGATGATGTTTACCATAAATTACATTTTTAAAACATATATTCCCAGTTACATATTCCTTCCCAGTCAAACCTCTAACATTCAGTATCTACCTGAGAATAATTTCTTTGAACCCTACTTGAGATATAAAAATATCTATGCAAACACTTCCAAGCAAAGGTCCTAAATCTTCTAGACTTTGTAACATATTTAGGAGGCGTACATATGTCTTCCCATTGTTTCCTTGTGAATTGCTTGTCCAGTCTCTCTTCCCAATCTTTTCTAATGTTCTCTGATTGATTCTTTTAGTTATCATGCAATATTTTATATGCCCTATTGATTATTCCTTTTTCAATGCAGATTATGTCCTAAATTCAACTAAAAATACTACCAGTGCTGTTTTTTCAATTACACTTTAAACTACTTAATGTTGATGGTTACAAATATCTAAACACTAAATATCGACAATACCTAACCACATCCTACAACAATGTTCTGGGGGGGGGCAAGCTCACTCCCCGTACTCCCTGCTAATTGTATATGTCAACTCTGAGGTCTCACAACAGAGAAAAAAAGGCATATAACCTTCCCTGGTATACCTTCAATGTTTTAGATATTTAGTTTTTAGATATATTTAGCTGTTGATATTAAGGTATTTCAATATTTTTGTGTATATTAGGCTGTCAGTATTAGGTTGTTTAGATATTTAAGTACATCCACATATATTACCTTTAGTTGAAAATACAAAGGTAGAATCACATTTAGTGTAAAACTGGACAAAACACTTTTATTTCTACTTCAAGTTAATTAAATACACAAGTTCAAAAAATGCTCAAAGGAGGAAAAATAACACTGCATGTGCTTTTGCAAGGGGCAATATCCCTGCACACCACCTGAACTTATCTATACTAACTGCATGGTTGCACCAACTCAGATAAGGGGAGCAATCTCCCAAAACAGTTTATCACTACAGATACACAATGATCACAGTTCCCAAACACTAGCACTATTCATTAACTGTAATACTTATAAATGAACAAGAACATCACTATTTTTATTAATTTATTTATTTTACATTTGTTGACTGGGATGGTCCGACTGGACACAAGTCCATTTTCAGCGGTGGCCCGGGGAGAAAAGCTCCACAGTAAGTAAAATTTTACACAATATGTTAAAATACAGTATACAGGGAATTTTCAAACAATATTTAAAATATAGTATACTGCAGAAGACATAAGACCTATATATACAGACAAAAATAGTTACACATGGTTAATAACAGAATAAGTATACAAATTCAATCAGCATTAGGAGAAGACCTAGATGTAATATATATTAGGTAGGTATATTAGAAAGTGAGGTATATAAGTGGAATAATTTGAGGACTAATGTATTACATGGACATAGCCACTTATTCTTTGTGTGTTCTAAGTGAGTTTTTAAAGTGAGAAGAGGTAGGGGCAGAAATCAGAGCAGGAGGGAGATTATTCCAGGTTCTAGTTATGGAGTGGGAGAACAGTGCTTTTCCTGCAGTATTATTAGCCCTAGAGATGCAGAGGAGGGGTTTGTCGGAAATTAGAGAGGACAATTTGTACTATAGTGAGTGAGAAGTTGGCCTAGTGCAGGTTGTTTTTCCTGGATGTGTTACCACATTGTAGACAATGACTAATGGTGATAGGTTAGTAACTGGGGAAGTTCCAGACATTGCAGTTCCCTTAGAGCCTGGCAATGGTGGGTTCTAAAGGTGGAGTTGTTTGCCAACTTGGCAATTTTATTATAACATGATTCAAGTCTGGCAAGATCAAGGGCAGGATTCACGAACCCTCCGTGTAAGAGTTAATATGTCTTACACGGAGGCTGCATTTAAACGATGTGACGTCAGCATGCCATGCATATTCATGAGGGTATGCTGAATCACACCCTAGGCTAACACGGTCCATGTAGGAAAGTAGGGGGCGTGTCCGCACAGCGAGTTCTGCAAAGGGACACCCCCCCAGAAGAGTCACAGTCCTGAAAGTAAACTCCCACGAGCGAGTCCGCGGAAATATCAAGAAACACAACAGCACACATGCCCCCACAGACTATAAACCCAACTGTAATGTAAAACGTAAAAATCAGCAGTTTAATTTTTTTTTTATAATTTAAAAACTGTTTGCCCGTAATTGTGCTCGTTTGCGCGGGTGTGCCCTTCGCTCAGCCACAGTTAGCAGTCATTGGAAAAGCATATAAGATCTAAATATGCAAATTAAGCCAAGTAGCAATAACATAGCGGTAGAGACATCGGCCAAAGAGGAGGTAGTTACGGTTCGAGCCCCAACAACATCTATTTTTAGTGAAATAAGCACGAAACAATCCCCTATATATATAAAACTATAATTTAAGTAAAATGTAATGAAATGGGCCATGTATTTTTGAAGAAATCTGACACAATAAAAAAAAAAAAAATTTATAAGTGCCCATAGCTGAGCAGCGCTCTAACAAGCTGAGTATGACTGCCCGCAGGTGAGCAGTGGTTTAACAGGTAAAATATGAGTGGCCGGAGTTGAGCAGTGCTTTACCATGCTGAAACTGTGTGCCCGTAGTTGAGCAACATTTCACACAGCATAATATGCATGCTCATAGCCAAATAACGTGTTAACCAGCGTAACCCGTTTGCGCAGAGCTGCGCAGCGCGCCAACCGGCTTACCGACGGGCAACGTTGAGCAAGCTGTATCAAAGCCGCCTTTACACAGACACACCTCCTAGCCTGTTTAGACAGTAGTAAAATAAAAAAAACAATGCCCAGGCTCGAACCCAGGATACTGTGCATCATAGTCAAAGTACTGAACCACTAAGCCATGACAGTTGTACTGAGAAATGCAGTATTAGCATATATATAGGAATGAATGGAAATAGAAGCATGACAAAGTAGGTTTTCTTAAGCTGATACATTTCCAAAATGGCCAATCACAGATAAGTGCGGGAAAAACTGCATATATAAGCCCCATAGGCGGGAATACACAGCATAACTGATTGTGGAACCTATTTGCAGTCAGGATGGCAGGTGTAGGAGAGGGCAGTCACTTCCGAGCACAGAGGTGGGGTGTTGAGGATTCCAAATATATGGTTTGGCTCCTAGTCCACGATCATGAGGCTCAACTCATGCAAGGCCCGGTTCCCTGGGGTGCGTACAAGACAGAGGCATGGAACCGGTTGGCACATGATCTCACCAGTGCCACAGGCATACCAAGGACTGGTGAACAGGTCCATCACCACCATGCGGACCTGAAGAGATGTAAGCAGGACCAACTGAACCGTTGGATCCAGGAGGCCCAGCAAATGCCCAACGCCCCACTACTGAGTAAGTATCCATGTAATTAAGTATGTAAGAAATTATACTAGCTGATATTATGGAGATGTATGTTCCAATATTACTTCATTTATATTACAGCTGCAGGTGTGCGTTCCGTGAATCGGTGAGCCTATGATGATAGGCTGGTGCAGTTGCGCCACCAGGCAGGTTAGTAATTATTTTGCTGCAATTGTTATAGAATATAAGTGAGACAGCTTGTAAAAGAGTTCAGTGTTGTGACATATTAATAAAGTTCAAATAACACTAGAAGAAAGATTCTGCTAGTACTGTATGATTAGATAAGTGATGCAGCCTGTAATCCAGAAATAAAAATTAAACAAGTCTGAAATAGAGATTTTCCACCTGTATTGTAATATCAAATAACTTGCTTCAGCCTGAAAATTACTGGTAAACAACCTAAACACGATAGACATGTGTCAAATACATCCCCTTTTAAAACCTGCCATGTGAAACAAGTGAGTCTGTTGGAAAGGATTGTTGTAACCAAGTAAGAAATGTTAATAATGCCTAGAATTAAGTACCATCTTGAATTGTAAAAATAAAACAGGTGAGAGTGTGAGAAAGAGGTATGAATCGACCAAGAAAGCTGTAATAAGTCTTGAATAAAGTTATACTGCAGTGAGTACATAACGAAATGAATGAGACAGCCACAACCAAAGAGTGAAATGTTTGTCATAAAGTACTGAAGCTAGAATGTGTCTGTCTCACAATTTGGATATGTTGCTGTACCCTTACAATATGGAGATAGTATGGTTGTATGAAATACTGAACATCCACAGTTGTGTATAGCCATATAAATCAAATGTAGCAGGATGCTGTACCTGAACACAGCCAGATATGAACGTGTATGAATAAAAATGCAATGTATATTAATGTAGCAGTAACATTCCCATCACCAACATTCCTAAGGTTACATATAGGAAACTGTACTAAGACCTGTAGGGTATATATATCTGCAGCTACTAGAAATGTACATCATATGTATAGGTAGTTGAAGTTGTTAATGAAATATTTCTTCACCCTACCCTATTTTCACAAATAATGCCATTCCACACCAAACTGGGTATGTGTATACACAATTAATTCCCATGGACATTTGTCCTGTTGGTTCATACATATTTGCATGTACGTTGATGCATGTGCCCTGTTCACATATCCAAACCTGATGGCCTGTTGCCATCAATCAACCCTGCATGCTGTTGGATTGTGTACTGTTGTTCAAAATATGCATGTGTTATGCTTGTTGTTCAATGTTTGGAATCCATGGGTGTTTGGTAATGGGAATACTGATGCATGCTGTTACAACTAATTTTGAATGGTATTGTTTGTTACTAACCCAAAATGTCATAAAATATTGCTAAACATAGGACAACAGGGAAGGCGGGTTCCAGCGGACCCACCTCTCCCACCTCAGCTGGCGAGTGCAGCTGGCACTAATGCCCAGGCCAGAACCTCCTCCGGTGGCCCTGTGCCACCTTCGGGTGGAAGCGCTGCAGGGGATGGGGCTCATCCCCCCTCTGCAAGTGTAACCAGAGGAAAACGTCCACTCACCCTCCAAAGTGTCCGGTCTGTGGTGCGTAGCGAGATCAGGCATTCCGTGCTTGAACCCCTACGCCAGCTTGAGGCACAGGTGGCGCAACTCACGGGTGTGCCTGCCCGTCCTACACAGCCCCCAGCACAGCCCCGTTCTGGGCAATGAAGGCGCAGTGGCAGCTGCCCATGGGTGAGGATCTCAGTTCCACTGTTGCCATCTATGGGCTCATGGGCTCGCGATATCCAAACATCCGTCCCCGTCAATTGTGTTCACCCCCCACATGTGTCATACTCTGCCCCTGTATGCATCTTGTTTGTCTTGTCTGTTAACCTCCCCAACCTACCTCCCCAAATATACATGCTTCCTGTACCTCACATTCCACTCTCACCTGAAAAAAAAATAAAAAAGGGCACTCTGTTCCCACAAAAAAACTACGCCCCATACATAGCTGCCCATTTTGCAGACATGTCTGCTGGACATGTCAACTGGTAATTACAATTGACTGTACAACATATTTTGTTGTCCTCACCCCTCCCTCAGGGGTGGAAGGTTTCAAATTTCACACCAAATTACACACATATGCACAGCTGTTGCTGATAAAGAAATGGGCAGCTATGGGCCTTTCCTAAATCCTTCCTGCAAATCCCGAGCTTGTTTTCCTACTGTCCTACCCTCTTTGTGCCCCCTTTTTCACCACTTTCCTATCTCCCCATTTTCTTTTCTTTCAAAGAAATTAGCGCGGGTGTGCGCGAGAGTAAGCACTTTTAAGCAGTAGTCAGCGGGTGTGCGCTTGTGTGCACTTAGCTAAGCGTGTGTGTGTGAAGCTAAGCGGCACTGCGCATGCGTGAGCTCTGTGCAAACTAGCGCTAACCCGCTAACAACTGCTTAAAAGTGCCTTAGTCACTCTGAATGACAAGGCCTGTAGTCTGCTCAGCAGCAAAATAAAATTCCTCTGTCAGTCTCGAACCCAGGACCTTGGAAACACTAGTCTGTATGACTTACCACTAAGCCATGACTGATATACAAGAACTTTGTGCTGAAAGCAATATATCATGAAATAGTAGGACTGAATGTAAAGGGAATATAGGAAGGCTATTACACAAAGCTTTTCTTGTATCTTTACTGGCAATTCTTGTGGAATTGCATTACATTAGTGTGATAAGAGAAACAGCCATGCTAGTAGGTAATAATGTGACAGTAGCACCTTGCAAACCACACACACTATCAGAGCAGGATAAACACTGCCATATTTGAATAGGGAAGAGGCCAGACCTCGCAACTGTGACTGATTTACAGGGATGTTCCTGATTTGCAAACAAATGTTAACTGTGCCCCACTGGCTCCCTGTGAAATGTACTAACAGTAGGCAGAAAGGTGTGGAATCCCACATAATGGTAACTCTCAATTAGCTGAAGTACACACTACTTGCATGTCAGAAATGGTGTAGTAATACATATGCTCAAAATACCCCACAGTCACAACTGCAGAATATCTGAAATATATCACGGGTGTATCCCACGGATATGTACCATTCCCTGAGGCTGCTAAAATATACACCTGAGAGTATCTGAGGCATACAAGTGTCGGAAACTCACAGGCACATCATTCTGTCTGCTGTCACACACTCTGTGAATAGCTGTAGAATTGCTTCCACAAGCACACCCTCATGTAGGAGTACAACCCAGAAATATCAAAGGATGTAGCCATCTAATAAAATAAGGACAGTATATAAGTTTACAAGCACTGCATGTGCCTGATATTCATAACTGTTAGTACAAAATACAAGGCCCCACTACTGCTCAGCAGCAAAATAAGATACCCTTGTAGGTGTCAAACCCCACACCTTGGCCTTACCAGACTGCATGCAGTACCACCAAACCACACCAAACATATAAGGAATTGCTGCTGAAAGAAATATATCATGCATTACAAGGAGTGAATGTAAATGGAAAATAGGAAAGCCATAGCAACACATTCCAGTAAAGAGACTTAGCAGGCCTTCAAGGAATGAATGTAAAGGCTAAATAGTGAAGCCATAGCAACAAATTGCAAGAGCTACTGTTGTATACCAGTTAATCCACAAGTCCCACAAGAAAGCACATACTCCCATGTAAACAGTATTAGTATTATTAGGTGTCAGTTAACATACACACTGAGAAGAATGAACTGGAAGAAGCAACAGTCAGGTTTCAGTACAACATGCATTTCAGTGCCTACAACACAGCCTTAGATATGAGAGACATACCAACCTTTACACTCACAGAACAGTGTCCACAGCAAACCAGCATGGTCCCCACCTTGAAAAACTAAAAGGGCAACGCCTACCTAACCTAACATTTTATAGCACTGTCCTGAAATCACGGTGAGAACTGCAATTATCACACAGCAGGCTGCATGCAATTAGTAAATGCTGGCTAACAATTGGTGCAGAGGCCATCACATGCACATGTGCAGATACCTACAAAAGCAGCCTGTACTCCCAGTCCACACATGCAATAATATCATTGCAGCAACTGGAGGGAGAGAGAGAGAGAGAGAGAGAGAGAGAGAGAGAGAGAGAGAGAGAGAGAGAGAGAGAGAAAGAGAGAGAGAGAGAGACCAAAAAATAAAAAATAAAAAGGAAAAACCATCAGCAAGCCAGCCAGCAGCAAGCCAGCCAGTAGCAAGCCAGCCAAAACAGCAGTCAGAAACAAAGGTAATGTAAAGTACATAATCTAATAATCTACATACTGTGAACCCTCCATATGTGTTAGCAGTCTGTATCTATATTTATATGAAGATGTGCATAGGGCAAGGGACATACTGCAACTATTAGTGAAGACTGGACATCCATATGTAGTTGAAGGTTGCTAACAGTATGCTGCCGTAGGCCCAGGGCCAATAGCATACTACCTGCCTATGACACAATGCACACACACATGTACTCATTGCAATACTAACTATGTGAGGTGGAATGAGTGTGCCACTGACTGTGTGCAAGGTCTGTAATGGTGTGATTGCTCAGCATGACTTTGTGTCTGTCATGGTAGTGTGTGTCCTTGGTGTGAGGCCAGAGAAAGATGTTTCAGTTATTGGGATACAAACATACTACATTGCCATATGTTGTGCTGTGGTTCTGTGTATATGACTGCGGTGTAGGTAGGGGTATGGCTGCAAAGACTAGGGTGCATTACCATTGACATTGTAACTGTGCATTGCATGCATTGCATGGGATGACAATATTCCCCATCCATTACCTTAATACATACCCCCATTGTGAGGTTGTGCATTGGACCTCAAACAGTGTGCTGAGTGCTGGTGTATACTAGTTTGTTGTAAGGAGTGTGGTAGGCACTGTCACACAGTTGTTGGCTGAGCACTGATATGTGGTAATTTACATACGTATCTGCTGATAGACAGACAGATGCTATATATGGCAGTTCAGTGATATCAGTACAGTAGAGTATTATGTGTGCCATGTTACTTGCTCACATATTTTACTTTTCCTTCCAGGGTGATGGTGCATCAGTGCAACCCCTGTTATTTGGCAGCAGAGGATGAGGAGATACACCAGAGCCTGGTGCGGGATTTTTCAACACTCTTTTCCCGGACCAGCCAGAACCAGCAGGAGAGGGCTGCACTGTGGCAAGACCTTGTCCGTCGGGTAAATGACATAGGCATGCATAACTGGACATATGAGCAGGTACGCCATCACTGCAGTGATTTAATTAGAAATGCCCATCAGCGTGCGTCTGATATCCACAGGCAACAGCTTGCCACAGGTGGTGGGGCACCTATACACCCCCCCCTCCCCAGACTGGAGGAGCTCCTCGTAAGTGTTGTGGCTCCAGCCCAACAACAACATCCACAGATGTGTGTAATGATGGAGGCTGGAGCCACCCAGCATGTGGACATGGAGTGTGCAGGTAACATGCCATATCTGTAGTTGACTGTTCTCTGCACTGGTAGTTTATGCATGTGTGAGATGTGTACTGTTTGTAGCTGTTATCCTGGACATTATTGTGCAAGATTTATATTCTCAATATCAGCAGTACACCTGTGAAAGCCAACTGTTGTACTACTGTACTGTATCATACTCACAGTATCAATGGCACAGTTGTGCCCACTGACAATAACTGTCTTATTTGTGCAGGTCCCTCTGGAGTAACAGCAAGGCAGCCAATCCATGCTGGTGAGTGTGTAATAACAATACTTTTAATACTAATGATAATAATACTAATAATACCCTCAAACAGTATTGTTATGTGTTGGATTGCAGGTGTGTTTGTGTGTGTGTGTGTGTGTGTGTGTTTGTATCTCATGTACTGAGGAGTGTGCATGTGTGCATGTGTGCATGTGCCCATGTGTGCATGTGCCCGTGTGCATCTGTGGTAACATTGTGTACACATTGTAAACTGTGTTTCCTGTCTTCCTCTCACAGGTTCTGGTGTTGCTCTGGTGGTGTACAGCAGGGAACCTGAAGCCACTGCTGTGGATAGTGATAATGATGATACATGTGTAATGGCACAGGGAGGTGTGTCAGGGTCTGTTGTTGGTCAGCCAATCGACAGTACACATCAGTCAACCCCATCAATGCTCACAGTCATCCTGCCGATACATCCATTGTCACCAATGTCCTTAGCTGAGGGACAGCATACAATGGGCATTGACCAGGGTAATGTGGTATCAGTGGCACATGCATCCCCTCACAGCAGCCATGGCCAGAGTCCTGACATGTTACCACACAGGCAGATGTCCAGGGGTTCTCGTGGGAGCATCCATGGTCATACTGCCCCTGTCAGATGTGCCCACAGAGGTCTTTCAACCTCAGCTATGTTCTGGGCTGTAATGCAGGCACAGGCACGTATGGAACAATACACCAGACAGGGTCTGAGGGAGCTTAGAGCACATCACACTGCTATGAAAGACACTATGCGTGACGTTGCAGCTGCCATCCGTACTGTCGGTGAGATCAATGACAGACATTGGGGGGACACATTAGATCTGTTCCACAACTACATGTCCATGAGCCAGGGCAATGCAGGACGGTTGAGACGTCGAAGTGGACGTAAGCCAGCAACATCAGCAGCTGGCAGTCGTCACGGATGACAACAAACCCGCAGCTGCTCCCATAGTGCCAGTACCAGCCCCAGCAATGCTGGGTCTGTGCTGTCATCAGACCGCCCTAGGAGACCACGTGCACGTGGCTCTGGACAGTCCCAGCAGGGACATGTGTCCAGTCATCAACCAACTGCTTCTGATGACAGTACCCAGTCTGGCTTAGTACCTGATACTGTCCGTAGCACCCCTGCCATGCACAGGTACCGTGTCCATGGCCAGAGACAGTGATCTGTATGACCTGGCAGGTACAGTCTGTGGCTGTCCACAAACACCCGTATATGGCAGCCATGAGGTGGAACTGTGTGCATGCATACACACATGCATAATGCTAACACCTAGGGCTAACACATACACACACACACACACACACACACACACACACACACACACACACACCGCATCAACATTGCCCCATGTTGTACTGTTGTCCCTCACTAATACACACACGTGTCGATTGGATGTATCAGTGGCAGACTCAGGCATACCAAGTACACACCCTGTGCATATGATGAAACTGTGCCACCTCCTGCAATCTGTCACATTGATGCAGGAACAGGATAACATGGTGCTGATGCACAGGGTGACTACATAGAACTGTAGTAATATTATCATGTTTCACTTGAAAGAAAGTTACTGTTTGTCGTTTTTGCATTAAAGTTACCTGTAACACATTGCATTTAAGTTACCTGGCACTTGCTCACTAAAGCAATTATATAAGTCAGCACTAAAATATTAAAAGCACTACACCCTCACAAACTCCCCTTGAGTACCTCGTTTCCCACTGGCCCTTTCTTTCAATTATAAAGGAATTCCCAATACTATTCTAGCATGTCCAAATGTCAGTTGTCAATCTCCTCTCTGGTCCAGCTGGTGAATCTGGTAATCTTGAGGCAATGTTACAACTGCCTCATCTACACAGGCAACCCTCTCCTCCTCCCAACAAATTCCAACACATGTGAGAGATGCAACCATATAGCCATACTGGAGGCTAAGCTCTCTCAACTCAGTATTGGTGAAACCAGTCAGGAGGAGAAGGAAACCACACTCACTACAATTCCAGTCTCACATAGACCTACCACGACAGCAAACCAAACACATAAACACACAAAAACATACTCGGAGGCTCTAAATAAAAATCTGCCTAAGCAGCAGAGACCTCCAAAGCAGACACCCAAGCAACCACTACCCCAAAACAAAACACGTGCAACACATAGCTCACAAAGCCAGTGTGCCGAACAGTTACAGCCCTTAAGGCTAAACAACACACCTGATACACTTGTAATAGGTGACTCTATCGTCAGGCACACTGACGTCCCGCTCACCAGGCTGAACAAGGAGATGGCCATGGTGAGCTGCCTGTCAGGCGCTAGGATCCGCCACATAACACAAGCACTCAGGTCACTTCAAGGCAAGTACAAATATGACTCAGTCATTGTCCATGCTGGTGTGAATGACCTGAGACGTACCTCCCTGGACTACATGAAAAGAGACATAGAGGAGCTCTCTGAGCATGTAGCCCAGACCGGTATGACCCTGAACTTGAGTAGCATCTTACCCTCACCAAGAATGATGCCACAATATGAAGACAAGATGATCAATTTCAACAATTGGCTTAAGTATTGGTGTCATTCAAAGGGGATCCAATGCCTGTCAGCCTGGGATGACATGCTCGACAAGCCACGATGCTTAGGACGGCTTGCACCTGTCACCCTGGGCTTTGGATATTGGCAAAGGCTCTTGCTACCCCCATAGTGCCTTTTTTAGGCAAGGCTGAAAAGACAAACCCACCTCCATAGGTATCACAAGGGATAAGAAACTAAGAGTAATGCTACTCAACGCCAGAAGTCTAAACCTCAAGATGCATGCACTCAAAACTCTCCTTAGCATGGAGAACATCGATATCTGTGCAGTAACAGAAACCTGGTTCAAGGCTCCCGAGAGCACCCCAGCACTACCAGGTTATACCTCATACCATGCTTTTCGGCCCCAAAACTTGGACTGAACCACAAAAGGAGGGGGAGTATCAATATTCATCAAAGATACCCACACCTACAGGTTGTTGGCACAGCACGAAGCATCAGAGACTATCCATGTGCAACTAACAGTGGGTAAAACTGCCTTTCAGTTTATAGCCTGCTACAGACCACCCTCCCAAACCCAGGAACCCCACTCGGCCTTCCTGAGAACACTGGAAAATATGAAGATCTCTCCAAACACCATTATATTGGGCGACTTCAACTACCCAAACATAGACTGGGAGCATTACTGTAGCTCCAACACCCTAGCCCAAAGGTTCCTAGAATTTATAAACTCAAATGCTATGGAACAACTTGTTACCACTCCCACAAGAGGGGAAAACATACTGGACCTGATCATCACCAACATGGGGACTCTATGCTCCAGACCAGAAGTGTATCCCTCACTGGTAAGATCAGACCATAAACTAATCTCACTGGATATTCACAGCCCGACCCCACCCCCTGCCCTGAAAACCACAATGAAAAACTTCTCTAAAGCAAATTTCACACTCCTCAAAACTGAGGTGTAATCCTTCAAAGCCCCCAGGCCTGTGGAAAATACAGCCCAGACCGCAGAATACTTTATAAATGCATTCTATAAACACCTTCAGGAATGCATGGATCATGCAATCCCAAATAAAACCAAGACCCAGTCCTCTAAAGGCAGACGTCCTGTCTGGTGGACCCCAGCCATAAACAAACTATACAATAGAAGGAGGAAGCTACTACATGATAGAGCAAAATCCCAAAAAGGGAAGGCACCTCTGATCAGTATTAGCAAAAAACTATGGGCACTCATAAAATCATCTAAGGCCAGCTTTGAGAGAAAACTTGCACAGAACACTAAGGATAATCACAAGGCTTTCTTTAGTTATGTTAGGAACCTGGGTGGGAATTCCCAGATATGCTCAGAATTAGTCCAAAATGACAAAGAATACACCGAACCCACAGACATTGCCAACATCCTAGCTGACAGGTTCAGTGCAAACTCCCCCCCTCCCCACCAAAAGGGCAAATATCTATCCCAGCAGAGTGCTGCCCCCCTGACATCTCAGATGCTCAGGTAAGAGCTGCCCTCTCCAAAGCAAAAAACACAGCATCAATGGGACCACACGGTGCCCGGTCTGCATCCTACATGAACTCCAAGAAGAGCTAAACCCAAACATAAAACTACTGTTCAATCTCAGCCTTACTACAGGATATGTACCCAAAGAGTGGCATACAGCAACAGTGGTCCCTCTCCACAAAGGTGGTGCCTCAACGGATCCTGGAAACTATCGCCCCATAAGCCTGACTAGATTGGTCTGCAAAGCTATGGAAAGGATAATCATGGACCTCATAAATAAAGATATTGGGGACCTACACACACTGGATCCTACCCAGTTCGGCTTTGTTAAGGGCAGATCCTGCCTCTTAAACCTGGTTGATTTCTTTGAAACAGTCACCAAGGCCATTGACGAGGGGAAGGTGGTCCCCACAGCCTACCTGGACCTCGCAAAAGCCTTCAATACAATACCCCACACAGGCATTATAGATAAGCTCACCAGCTTAAATATAAACCCCTATGTCACTAGATGGGTTGCAAACTGGCTCAAGGACAGAACCCACATGGTTAGAATTGCTGGAGCCATGTCAGACTCCAAACCAGTTACAAGTGGCATCCCACAAGGCTCAGTCCTGGGACCTCTCTTGTTCGGTATATATTTCTCGGAGGTACAGGCCAACATGGAAGGACTGTGGCTGACCAAGTTCGCAGATGACTGCAAACTGGGCACCATAATCGACTCTCCAGCTGACACAAGCATCCTCCAAAAGGGCCTCAGAGAAACAGACAACTGGTGCCAGAGCCATGGCCTCAAGCTAAACCCCAAAAAGTGTATAGTCATCCCCTTTGGCAAAAACAAAGTGGCCACAAATTACCACATAGGTGGTAATCCATTAAGTATGGAAGAAGTAATTAGGGACCTGGGGACCCAAGTTGATAGCAATATCTCATTTGACAACCACGTGGCCAAAGTGGTTAGAAAAACATTTTATATAGCCCACCTAATCATGAAGGGATTCACATCTAGATTAGGGGAGGTCATCGTGCCTCTTTACTCATCCCTCATCAGGCCCATAATTGAGTACAATGCCCCTTTTGCAATGTACCTTACCAGACACCTGCAGCAACTGGAAAGACCCCAAAAATACCTCACCAAGAGGATCAAAGGGCTCAAACAGATGCCATATGCTGCCCAGTTAAAGAAACTCCAGCTCTACTCAGTGGCATACGCCTGTTCAGAGGCGATCTGTGCCTGACGTATAAAGCCATGTCCAACCCAGAATTAATGGACATGCTGCACCTCAGAAAATCCAAATCCCATCGAGCTACACACTCAAGAGACTTGAACCTCAGCACTGAAATAAATAGGACATGCTGGAGGCACAGATTCATAACCCAGAGGCTCCCTTCACTCTGGAATAAAATCCCAGTCCAGGTTAGGCAGAGTCCCACATTGACTCTCTGCAAGAGGAATCTTGATGAGTGGATGGGAGATTGTAGGTTTACCCCGGGTATCACTTCTGTGTCACTGTTAGGCAGAGGCACAGTATACTAACCTCGAAAAAGGGCATAGCAAAATTAATTTAAAATGGGTGGCGAAAGCCAAACACACTCTGGCTAGGCTTATAAATGCCTTAGGGCAGATAGCCTAGTATGAACCTATGAACCTATGTTGTTAACACGGTGTGTACAGTGTAATGATATCATTGTGGGTATATCCCAGCATGCCTGATGCATTAACAGTGTGATTGTCATTGTAGTTTTTTATACACCACTATTAATTACAAAAGTGTAATGTCTGTACATCTTTGCATTCTGGTGGTAAGGCTGAAAACACAAACCCTCCTACATAGGTAGCACAGGGGATAAGATAATGGTAGTAATGATACTCAATGTCAGACATGTAAACCGCAAGATGCATGCAGTCCAAACTCTACTCAGCATGGAGAATGTTGATATCTGTGCAGTAATAGAAAACAGGTTCAAGGCTCCCAAGAGCACCCTAGCACTACCAGGTTACACCTCATACCATGCTTGACAGCCCCAAAACACGGAACTAACTATGAAAGGAGGGTGAGTCTCAATAAATGTCAAGGATACCCACACCCCCAGGTTGTTGCCACAGCATGAAGCATCACAGACTATCCATGTGCAACCAACAATGGGTTAAACTGCCTTCTAGTTCATAGCCTGCTACAGACCACCCTCCTAAACACAGGTAACCCACTTGGTCTACTTAAGAACACATGAATATATGAAGGTGTCTCCAAACAACATTATATTGGGCAGCTGCATCTACCCACACATAGACTGGGAGCATTACTGTAGCTACAACACCCTAGGCGAAAGGTTCCTAGAATCCATACACTCAAATGCTATGGAACAACTTGTTACCACTCCCACAAGAGGGGAACACATACTGCACCTGATCATCACCAACATGTGGACTCTATGCTCCAGACCAGAAGTGTATCCCTCACTGGTAAGATGACACCATAGAGTAACCTCACTATATTCACATACCAACCCCAGCCCCTGCACAGAAAACCACAGTGAAAAAGTTGTGTAATGCAAATTCCATGTATTCACATGAGGCAGGCTTCACACATAGGAACTATTTAAGGTCACAGGTACATATCTCTATGTGGAGCACACATACCTCATTTGTGCATTGAAATTACTGCTATAATATATGTCATACAATAATAAAAGCAACACCCACCACATATTGACAAAGTGTGTGACAAAAACACACATGGCATTTGTAGGATTCAAACCCCTACCTAACTATGTTATGACACTGGAGAGAGATGCATTAGCAGAGCACACTATTCACATTACTGGGAGGTTTTCCTTCTCCTGCAATACTTATAGGGTGCTGACATCATCAGTCTTTCGAAAGAGGAATGTACATCATGTAGTCTGTTCTTCCAGTTGCCAAAAGGGCCATTTCTTTCCAAGAAAATTGCACACACCCAGGGTAAATCTACCATCTCCCATCCACTCATCAAGATTCCTCTTGAAGAGAGTCAGTGAGGGACTCTCTGGCTAACCTGGACTGGGAGTTTACTCAAAAGTGGAGGGAGCTTCTGGGTTATGGATCAATCACTACAGCATGTCTTATTTATGTCAGTGCTGAGGTTCAGGTCTCTCATGTGCATAGCTCACTGGCATTCAGATTTTACAAGGTGCAGCATGTGCATTGATTCCATCTTGGACATGGCTTTATACATCAGGCACAGATCGCCTCTGGGCAGGCAATATGGCACTGTGTGGAGCTGCAGTTTGTTTAATCAGGCAACACATGGCATCTGTTAGAGCCCTGTGATCCTCCTGGTGAGGTACTTTTGGGGTCTTTCCAGTTGCTGGAGGTGTCTGCTAAGGTACATCTCACAAGGGCCATTGTACTCAATTGTGAGTCTGATGAAGGATGACTGAAGAGGCACGGTGACCTCCCCTGATCTAGATGTGAATACCTTCATGATTAGGTGGGTATATGATATGTTTCTCTAACCACCATGGCCACATGGTTGTCAAATGCAAGATTTCTATCAACTTGTGTCCCCAGGTCTCTTATTACTTCTAAAGTACTTAATGGGTTAACACCTATGTGGTAATTGGTGGGCACTTACTGTTTTTCCAAAGGGGATGACTATACACTTTTCTGCATTTAGCTTGATGACATGGCTCTGGCACCAGTTGTCTGTTTCTATGAGGCCGTTTTGTAGGATGCTTGTGTCAGCTGGAGGGTCAGATATGGTGCCCAGTTTGTAGTCATCTGCAAACTTGTTCAGACACAGTCCTTCCATGTTGGCCTGTACCTCTGGGAAATATATACCAAACAAGAGAGGTCCCAGGACTGAGTCTTGTGGGATGCCAGTTGTAGCTGGTTTGTAGTCTGACATGGCTGCAGCATTTCTGACCATGTCAGTTCTGTCCTTGAGCTGGTTTGCAACCCATCTACTTGAATAGGGGTTTATATTTAAACTGGTGAGCTTATCTATAATGAACAAGTGGGGTATTGTATGGAAGGCTTTTGCAAGGCCCAGATAGGCTGTGTGGACCACTTTCCCCTCATCAATGGCCTTGGTGACTGTTTCAAATGAGTCAAACATGTTTAAGGGGCAGGATCTGCCCTTATGAAAGCCACACTGGGTATGGTCCAGTGTCTGTAGGTCCCCAATATCTTTATTACTGAGATCCATGATGATCCTTTCCATAGCTTTGCAGACCAAGCTAGTCAGGATTCTGGGGTGATAGTTTGCAGTATCCATTCAGGCACCACCTTTGTGGAGAGGGACCACTGTTTCTGTACACTGCTCTTTGGGTACATATCCTGTGGTAAGGCTGAGATTGAGCAGTAGTTTTATTTGGTGTTCCATTCTTCTTGGAGTTCATGTTGGACGCAGCCCAGGACACCATCTGGTACCATTGATGCTGAGTGTTTTGCTTTGGAGATGCTGGCTGTTACCTCAGCATCTGCAATGTCAGGGGGCCAGCACTCTGCTGGGATAGATATTTGGCATTTTGGTGGGGGGTGGGGATTTTGCACTGAACATGTCAGGTTGGATGTTGGCAATGTGTGTGGGTTTAGTGTATTGTTTGTAATTTTGGAGTAATTCTGAGCATATCTGTGAATTTCCACCAAGGTTCCTACCATCAGTTAAGAAAGCCTTGTGATTATCCTTAGTGTCCTGTACAATTTGTATCTTCATAGGTTCATAGGTTCATACTAGGCTATCTGCCCTAGGGCATTTATAAGCCTAGCCAGTGTGTGTGTGGCTTTCGCCACCCCTTGGAATGTGAATATTATGCCCATTTAGGGTTTAGTTTACTGTGCCTCTGTCTAGTAGTGACACAGAGATGACCCCCAGTGTAAACCTACAATCTCCCATCCACTCATCAAGATTTCTCTTGAAGAGAGTCAGTGAGGGCCTCTGCCTACATGGACTGGGATTCTGTTCCAGAGTGTAGGGAGCCTCTGGGTTATGAATCTGTCCCTCCAGCACATCCTATTTATTTCTGTGTTGAGGTTCAAATCTTTCGCCCTCGTGGCTCTGATGGATTTGGATTTTCTGAGGTGGAGCATGTCCATTAATTCCGGATTGGACATGGCCTTGTACGTCAGGCATAGATCGCCTCTGAGTTGGCAGTATGCGACTGAATAGAGCTGGAGTTTCTTCAGCCGGGCAGCATATGACAAATGTTTGAGACCCTTTATCCTCTTGGTGAGGTACTTTTGGGGTCTTTCTAACTGCTGCAGGTGTCGGGTAAGGTACATCCCAAATGGGGCATTGTACTCAATTATGGGCCTGATAAGAGAAGAGTTTAGGGGCACAATGACCTCTCTTGATCTAGATGTGAATGCTTTCATGATAAGGTGGCCAATATAGAAGGTCTTCCTAGCCACCTTGGCAATGTGAGTGTCAAATGAAAGGTTACTGTCAACTTGTGTCTCTAGGTCCCTGATTACTTCTTCTGTACTTAATGGACTACCACCTATGTGGTAATTTGTGGGTACCTTGTTTTTCCCAAAAGGTATGACTATACATTTTTTGCTGTTCAGTTTAAGGCCATGGCTCTGGCACTAGTTATCCATTTCTATGAGGCCTTTCTGAAGGATGCTTGTGTCCGCTGGAGTATCAATTATGGTGCCCAGTTTGCAGTCATCTACAAACTTTTTCTGCAACAATCCTGCTATGTTTGCTTGCACCTCGGAAAAATAAATGCCGAACAAGAGGGGTCCCAGGACAGAGCCCTGTGGGACACCACTTGTGACTGGCTTAGAGTCTGACATGGCTCCAGCAATTCTGACCTTGTGGGTTCTGTCCTTGAGCCAGTTTGCAACCCATCTTATGACATATGGGTTTACATTTGAGCTGGTGAGCTTGTCTATGATGCCCGAGTGGGGTATTGTGTCGAAAGCTTTTGCAAGGTCAAGGTAGGCAGTGTGAACTGCCTTACCCTCATGAATGGCCTTAGTGACTGTTTCAAAAAAGTTGACCAGGTTCAAAAGGCAGGATCTGCCCTTGACAAAGCCAAATTGGGTAGGATCCAGTGTCTGTAGGTCCCCAATGTCTTTGTTTATGAGTTCCATAATGATACTCTCCATAGCTTTGCAGACTAGGCTCGTCAAGCTTATGGGGCATTAATTTCCAGGGTCTGTAGAAGCACCTCCTTTGTGGAGTGGGACCACTGTTGCTGTACGCCATTCTTTGGGTATGTATCCAGTAGTAAGGCTGAGATTAAACAACAGCCTTATGTGCGGGTTTAGTTCCTCTTGGAGTTCATGTAGCACTCCGTCTGGTCCCATTAATGCTGTGTTTTTAGCTTTGGAGAGGGTGGCTCTCACCTGGGCATCTGAGATATTAGGGAGGCTACACTCTGCTGGGATAGATATTTCTTCTTTTGGGGGGGGGGGGGATTTGCACTGAACCTGTTTGCCAGAATGTTGGCAATGTCTGTGGGTTCAGTGTCTTTTGTGTCGTTTTGGACTAACTCTGAGCATATCTGGGAGTTTCCACCCAGGTTTCTAACATAAGTAAAGAAGGCCTTGGGATTGTCTTTTGTGTCCTTTGCGATTTTTCTGTCAAAGTTGGCCTTGGATGATTTTATGAGTGATCGTGGTTTTTTGCTAGTACTGATCAGAGATGCCTTCCCTTTTAGGGATTTTGCTCTGTCATGTAGTAGCTTCCTCCTCCTGTTGTAAAGTTTGTTAATGGCTGGGTTCCACCAGACAGGACGCCTGCCTTTGGGGGAATGGGTCTTGGTTTTATTTGGGATTGCATGATCCATGCATTCTTGAAGGTGTCCATAGAAAGTGTTTATAAAGGATTCAGCGGTGTGGTTTGTGGTTTCCAGTGGCCCTGGGGCCTTGAAGGATACCACTTCAGTCTTAAGAAGTGTGAAGTCAGCTTTTGAGAAATTCTTCACTGTGGTCTTTTGTGCAGGGGGTGGGGGCGGGATGTGTATTGCCAGTGAGATTAATTTATGGTCTGATCTCAGCAATGACGGGTATACTTCCAGTGTGGAGCATTGTGTCCCCATGTTTGTGATGATCAGGTCTAGTATATTATCTCCTCTTGTGGGAGTGGTGACTAGTTGTTCCATTGCATTTGAGTTTATGAATTCTAGGAACCTTTGGGTTAGGGTGTTGGGGCTTGAGTAATGCTCCCAGTCTATGTTTGGGTAGTTGACGTCTCCCAATATGATGGTATTTGGAGAGACATTCATACTCTCCAGTGTCTTCAGGAAGGCTGAGTGGGGTTCCTGAGTTTGAGAGGGTGGTCTGTAGCATGCTACAAACTGTACGGCAGTTTTGCCTATGGTTAGTTGCACATGGATGGTCTCCGATGCTTCATGCGTTGCCAGTAACCTGGAGGTGTGGGTATCTTTGATGAATATGGCTACTCCCCCTCCTTTTGTGGTTCGGTCTAAGTTTTGGGGCCGAAAAGCATGATATGAGGTATAACCTGGTAGTGCTGGGGTGCTCTCAGGAGCCTTGAACCAGGTTTCCATCACTGCACAGACATCGATGTTCTCCATACTGAGGTGGGCCTCGAGAGCGTGCATCTTGAGGTTTAGACTTCTGGCGTTGAGCAGCATTACCCTTAGTTTTTTCCACTTGTGTTTTCTAGGGAGGTGGGTTTGTCTTTTGAGCCTTGCCTAAAAAAGGCATTATGGAGGTGGCAAGAGCCTTGGCCAATATCTGGAAGCCCACAGGTGACAGGTGCAAGCCATCCCTTACGAAGCAGCGTGGCTTGTCAAGCATGTCATCCCGAGCAGACAGACATTGGATCCCCTTAGAATGACACCAGTAATTGAACCAATTGTTAAAGCTGATCATTCTGTGTTTGTACTGTGGCATCATTCTTGGTGAGGGTAAGATGCTGCTCAGGGTCAGGGTCATACCAGCCTGGGCTACATAATCAGAGAGCTCCTCTATATCTCTTTTCATGTAGTCCAGGGAGGTACGTCTCAGGTCATTCACACCGGCATGGACAATCACTGAGTCATATTTGTACTTGCTTTGGAGTGACCTGAGTGCTTGTGTTATGTGGCGGATTCTAGCGCCCAACAGGCAGCTTACTGTAACCTTTTCCTTGTTCAGTCTGGTGAGCATGACATCAGTGTGTCTGACTATGGAGTCACCTATTACAAGTGTATCAGGCATGTTGTTTGGTCTTAAGGGCTGTGACTGTTTGGCACACTGACTTTGTGAACTATGTGTTGCATGTGCTATGTTTTGAGGTAGTGGTTGCTTGGATGTCTGCTTTGCAGGCCTCTGTTGTTTTGGTAGGTGTTTAATTAGAGCCTCTGGGAATGTTTTTGTGTGTTTATGTGTTTGGTTTGCAGTTGTGATAGGTCTATGTGAGACTGGGTTTGTGGTGTGTGTGGTTACCTTCTCCTCCTGACTGTTTTTGCCAGTACTGAGTTCAGAGAGCTCAGCCTCCAGTTTGGCTAAATAGTTGCATCTCTCACATATATTTGTATTTGTTGGGGGGAGGAGGGGGTTGTCTGTGTACATGAGGCAGGTGTAACATTGCCTCAAGATTCCCAGATTCAACATGTTGTAGCTGGCCTTAGAGGATTTTATGTGTGGCCATATTTTTTTTACCATAATACTGATCAGTGATTACTTCCCTTTTTGGGTTTTGTTCTATCATGTAGTAGCTTCCTCCTTCTCTTGCATGGTTTGGTAATGGCTGGGGTCCACCAGGCCAGATGCCTGCGTGTATGGGATTGGGTCTTGATTTTATTTGGGATTGCATAATCCATGCATTCCTGAATGTGTTCATAGAATGCATTTATAAAGGGTTCTGAGGTCTGGCCCATATTTTTCACAGGCACAAGGCCTTTAATGGATTCCACCTCAGTTTGGAGGAGTGCAACATTTGCTTTACACATGTTTTTCACTGTGGTTTTCTGCCCAGGGACTGGGGTCAGGATGTGAATATCCAGTGAGATTACTCTATGGTCTGATCTTACCAGTGAGGGATACACTTCTCATCCTGGGTATAGAGTACCCATGTTGCTGATTATCACATCCAGTATGCTTACCTCTCTTGTGGGAGTGGTAAGTTGTTCCATAGCATTTTGGTTTATGAATTCTAGGAACCTTTGGCCTAGGGTGTTGGAGCTAGAATAATGCTCCCAGTCTATGTTTGAGTATTTTCAGTCGCCCAATATAATGTTGTTTGGAAAGACCTTGATATTTTCATGTGTTCTGAAGTAGGCCAAGTGCAGTTCCTGGAGTTAGGAGGGTGGTCTGTGGCAGGCTACTAACTGGGAGGCAGTTTTAGCCACTGTTACTTGCCAGTGGATAGTCCATGCTGCTTCTTGCTGTGGCACCAACCTGGGGGGGGGTTATCCTTGACAATTATTGATAGTTACCCTCCTTTTGTAGTTTGTTCCATGTTTTGGGGCTGTAAAGCATGGTATGAGGTGTAACCTGGTAGTGTTAGGGTGCTCTTGTGAGCCTTGACCCAGGTTTCTGTTACAGAACAGATATCAACATTATCCATGCTGAGGAGAGTTTGGACTGCATGCATCTTGCAGTTTAGACTTCTGGCATTGGGTAGCATTACTTCTAGGTTCTTATCCCTTGTGATACCTATGGAGGTGGGTTTGTGTTTTGAGCCTTACCTATTCAAGGCACGGTGGGGGTGACAACAGCCTTTGCCAGTATCCAAAAGGCCAGGGGTGATAGGTACAAGCCATCCGTAGCAGGTGGAGCATGGTATCTTGCTCAGCCCAGGCTGACAGGCATTGTATCCCCTTTGACTAAAAGCAATACTTAAACCAATTATTGTAATTGATCATCTTGTCTTCATATTGTGGCATCATGCTTGGTGAGGGTAGGATGTTAGTCAGGGTCATCAAGTTTGCATATACTACATGGTGTTACATTGCTTAACACATGGCAATCATGTCTCAGGTGGTGCTGCAGGGCTGTCTATGTTAGATGCACATACTACACTCCCTGTACATGTTTGAAAGCAGGTTGTGTCAACTTAGGCATCCCTTTTACTATATGTGTGAGTCAGAGAGAGGTATCATTTCCAGGGTTCCTACTGAGCCAGTGTATGTGCTATGCATTGCCTCTTTGCCAAGGCCAAGGCATACTGGGCATGCCTCCTTCTGCCTACTGGGGCAGGCTCAGGTTGTTCCTCCTCCGAGTTACGCTCTGCCTGTGATGGCCTTGGCAATGGTGGGGGGCTGTTTGGCCCAGCCCTATGCTGGTCCTGCTGCAGCTGTTTTCACAGAATCATATTATGTAGCATAGCACATACCATGACAATTTGGGTACATGTAGTTTGTGAGTACTGCAAGGTTCCACCAGATGTGTCCAGGCACCGGAACCGTGACTTGAGCAACCCAAACACACGCTCGATTACATTTCGTGTTTGTGCATGTGCCTCATTATGGCGTTCTTGTTCAGGTGTGTGTGCATTTCTGATGCACGCCCAGCAAGAAACTTTGGTGTTATCCATAGTGTACACCTTCCACTTCTTGGCTTTCCCATGCCTACTTGTTGACACTCCTCTTTCCATGATGTGTGACTGACATCTTTCACATGCCACTGTGCTCCAATGAGCTTCATTTCTTTCATACATACACCCCTGTGATGTCACCTATCTCCTACTCTGTTACTCCCCCTTATACTACTCCTACACTCCAGGGAAAGTGCTCATTTGCTATGTGACAGTGCGATTCACTATCCTACCACTCATTTACATAGGATTGCCTACTAATGCTTAGTTATGTGTCTTACACTCAGCTTCCCCCCTTAGCAACCCCTACTCGGTGGCCATGTTGTTTTCAGCCTGCTATTCCCTTACATTGTACATTCATGCTTTGCATAAAACCCACGTTTGTGGGTTTTAAATTTTTATTTTTCTGTTTTTTATAGCGCAGCTCGCTTGCACAGCGCTGCGCTACGTTTGAACATTTTTATTTCATTTTTGCATCGGGGTACGTTGCCAGTGGCCACATATTTGGCCATTGGCATGCTGCCTGGAACATATGCAACCTTTATTTGGAGCTGACAAGGCTCCATTGTGTTATTTGCAGAACGGTACTCAGTTGTCAACTGAGAACATTTCTACAGATAACACAGCTCTTACACGGGCAGGTTTCTGCTTCCTGGATCACTAACTTACCTCATTTGCATGCCTTTTGGCTGCAAGTGAGGTAATTAGCATATCCACACCCTGTCCGTGTAAGAGCCATTTTAGGTGCTCTCTTACATGCAAATACAGGCTGTTCCTGGATCGCTATGGCTGCATGGAGTCTTACACTACTCTTAGACTCCGTGCAAGCCATCGTGAATCCTGCCCCAAGTTTTCTAAGCTGGGTAAGAATTGGAGCAGCATACATTAGGGTACACAAGAGATGAGTTTGGGTTACGGTAATCCGTGCTTGTTTCAATAACTTTATAAAACACAGAAGAGCATCATAAACATTCTTCAAAAATCAGTTAATGAAACCACTTCTCAAAATTCAGCCTGAAAATGCAATCACTACATGCATGTACCTGAATGTGACCCTATCAAATGAATATCCTACCAAAACGTACCATAATGATATATTTATGTAAATAAACATATACATAGATATAGATATTTCTATATATTTATGTATCTATAATATATATATAGAGAGAGAGAGAGAGAGAGACTTCAACATCCCCCCCTCCCATCTCAAAAGCTTTGGAACTGTCTAAAACAAAGGTATCTTGTGAAATGTCACATGTATTATCATGAACAGTTTTAGCAACAAATGATTTTTGTTGGGGACAAGACCAATACGAACCCTTAAAGTGCCTGTGGGTAGGGGTGTGGGGCTTACACAGCCTTCTGCTTATTTACTCTTTTAAGTCATACAAACTTTGAAACCAATGGAAGTTTTCTGTTAATAAGCTTTGCACCCTCTCTCTCTCACCAGGCTGGCCAGGCTTTGAAGTTATTTACTAGGTTAATGGCCTCTTTTCAGGGGAAACCTAAAGTGGTATTCATACTGACTAATAGGAAAATTTAGCCAAGGCACCAGGGGAACTTTTTCTTAACATCTACTTGAGCTACCTTCAACTATGGCAGACGGGGCCTCAGTTTAATATCTTATCTGAAGGACAGCATCCTCAAGAGTGCACCCTCTCCCCCATAATAACCTACATTGTCAGTATTGGAAAGCAGTCCAACTGCTAGGTTTGGGAATAGAACCCACGGCTTTCTGATGTTCCGGCACAAAGGTAAGGGGGCTACAGAGACTGCACGACTCGAGCGCTTGCATTTTACTGCAAGCAAGCATTTCTTCTGTGTAGGGCGAAATATTGGACGCACACACACACACGTTTTTCCGCAGTTGCACTCACACAATTGGTGTGCCGTCCTTAGTATTTACACACATATTTTCCGCAGTTGCACAATAGGTTTATTGTTCTTAATATTTGCGTGAAAACATAATCGATTACTTTCAGTGTGAAACCTAGGCTAAAAGAAAAACAAGGTATGGGTATTGAACCATGGTTTATTGGAATGGACACCTACCACTTCTGCCTAGCTTAACGCTACAGTTCGAAAGGCAACAAACTACAGAACATAAAATCAGATACTTTGGTTCCGCATTAAGCCCCACCCCTGACACCAATGTGACATAACGTAACGTTCATTCCATCTTCCCAGGAAAATACATAATGTTTCGTACAGCAATAACATCGTTGTAACACAGTACAGCGTCCCCGTATGTACTAAAGAAGTTGCTCGTATTGTGCAATGCGAATGTGGTTCCCTGTCGAATACGTTCCATGCCTGTGTTGGATAGTTATTTAAGTGCTACTTTAGGCAAAGATGCCAGGTCTTGTGGTATTTGGAAGGCGCTGGGTTATAGCGAGTGATGATTTTGTCTTTCCCGGAGCTTTTGAACTTTTCATCAGGTTTATATGGCAAGTATTTTATGATTTCGGAATTAATTCCTCTTTCATGATATTGGATTGTTTATAATCCCATAACCGACAGTTACAGTAATTTTATTTTACAAGAAAAACGTACAACTGTCTGCAAGTAAGCAGTGGTGCAATAACATATTTTCGGGGAACTTCACGCCCTCTGCACACATGGCAGACTGTCAGGGGTGTATCCATAGGATATTTTTTAATTGTACATAACTCAAAAGATTTTTGCCTTTTTCTAGCCCAGAGAATGGCATGGCCGTACTTCTCAAGCTGCCCCTGATTTTCACGGATGTCCCTAATGTCTCCACCTTATCATACTATTTTAGTCATAAAATGTTATTGTATGTGTGTTATGTTTCCAAACACAATGCTGTGTGGAAAATGCAGGATTGTGCAAATTGTCCTTGTCTGTCAACTTTCTGAGTGAAAGATGTCAGTTTTAATAAAACGTGTCGGTGATTTTGCATCTTTTTTGTCATTAACTTTGGTTTTATTCTTGATTCGAGAGGAAAAGACTATTAGAGCTGTGAGGATGACTTTCTTTGTAATGCACATATATATTAAGCAGTGTTGCAATAGACAATTTTTCTAATAACGTAAGAAGCAAGCATTGCTTTGAATACAATGTTGTCTTCTTTAATGACTCACTTGTACTCTTTAACATACTTGATCCTACAACAGTTAGTGCTCTTGTGCTAGACAAAAATGTGTCTCCTTAAAATAATTTGGTGTATGCCTGGCCACAGCAGACTTAATGTTACTACTGTTTGATATGTTTGTTCGGAGTGGGACTGAAGCCATGGCTGCAAATGATATGTGGGGTCTGGTCAAAAATGAAGTAATCGAGGGTATGCCCCCAGTGAAAATTGCATAGCAGGGCAGTGAAGACAGCAGTAGAAAGCACTCTGCCTTGCTGCTAATGCCAATGTACTATTCCCAGTATCCATAGTTTATAGTAACTGAATTATGAATGTATGTGTGTCTTCTTTTTTGTCAAGATTGCTTAATATGTTTGTGATTTTTGGGTAGTATCTTGCAGTAATGAGGTCAAGACAGAAAAAGGGCTGTTGAGGTCCAGCTGACTTATAAATAAATAAGTCAAAGTAGGACATATCAGATGCCATTTAATAGACCAAAATGCCGAATGGAAATGTACACTGCATATGTTGTGTAGTAATAACATAAACATAATGCTTCAAAGTGGAATTCATGTAATAAAATGTTGCTGTAGCAACTGAGAATGCTAGACATCCTTAAGAAACAAAATATAAACATTGATCTATAAGTTAATGCTACAGTGAAATGAAGGCAGCACATTGTTGCAGCATTTAGCATTGTTTCTCACAGTGTTAGTAATGTATTTTATTCTTGACTGGGGGGTGCCTTTTATGTGGAGTTTACATTTCCTTCTCTTGGATTTTTACCATCTGTTTCAACTTCCTTTCACTTCCTTCTCTTGGATTTTTACCACCTGTTTCAACTTCCTTTCACATTATATTCTATGTGGTGGTTGTTTTATCCTTAAAGATCTGCATCCAAAATCCTACTCTCATTAGTTCTCAAACTCCTCCCTGTTTCATCTTTATCCCTTTCCACTTTGACTTATAACCTTCTGCTTATGTTATGTATATGAGCATAGCTCCAAAGTCTCCAGAGGAGAGTGCTGAATATTAAGGTGGTAGTATAATGGCAGTTATATTTATTTTGGAGTAAGGGGTCTGGAGAGGGAGTAGATACAATGTCTAAGATGGTATCCCATCACAACTGGTTTCTCTTTCTTGGGCCTAGTGAATTCTGTTATTACCACTTCAGGATACCTCTAAACTTGATCTAATTTCACAGAATGTCACTGATTTTCCCTCATACTTTTGCTCTGTTCCTAGTAAAAATATTGTAATCCTTGGTGATTTACTAGAAAATCCAGTGAGTCAATATTGGTCATTAGAGTTTTTAATTCCATGTTGTTCAGAAAACACGTTGATGCAGAACCTGATGTTATGTTGACTTTTTATATGAATTGGAGATATTTATTTTCCGGTGTTGGTCCCCCCATTATTTTTGTCTTTATTCTGAATTCTCGATTAAAGAAATTGAGAGGCATGCACCCTAGTGGCCATGAATTGGCTAAATGGATTATTAGAGATTGAATGACTGAATGTTACAGTGATACTGCCTTAGGGATACTGTCTAACAAAACCACAATGCAAGGGTTAGGAAGGTTTGTTTATCATACACTTTTGATCTTTTCATGCCATCGACTTTGCATCATGAATTATATTGCAGACTGTTCAACTCTTCCTTTTATTTAGTCAGTCTTAGTATTTAGTTATCAGTGTGTGTCTGTATCCATGTGTATTTATGTGTGTTTACTTACTTTCTTCCTTCTTTATTAAACACTTCTTCATTTTTAAGCAACCAGCAAATGAGTAAAGTCAGTATCATTTTTGTGCAGTTATAAATCAGAAATATTTACAAGTACTGTTTTCTTCATCCAAATGTTCACAATTGTTGTGCAGTTATTTTTCTCTTGGGTGCTCTCATTTGACATATTTAAATAATTTAGTAGCAGTCCATCTGTCCAGACTACAAGCTGACATTGCTAAGTTTTAAAATAGACACACATATTATTTTGGTTGAGGCTCTTTGGTCTTAAATGTCTAAATTTGTCTTATAATATTTAATTTCCTTGCAAATACTTCTGATTTTCTGAGGAGTTTACTTGCCATATTAAATGAAGGCCTTTTTAATAGCAAAAGGTTGTGCATCAGTCTTGATATCATCCCTTGTTATAACTTGCATTACTCTCTTACAGTTTTCCTGTAGAAGCATACTTTCACTGTGAAGTTTTCTCTGTATATTGACTTTCTTTAACTTCTAATATATCCATAATTACTACTGTCATCTTTGTCTGGCAGCATTATCCTAGTTTTCCATTTTTAGTTACATTTGTTTAGTTAATAAAATTACTAAAACTAGCATTCTCCTGTCTGTATTTTTGCACTGAGTAGCTTTATCCTTTTCCACTAATGTGTTATTTTGTAACTTGTAAATCTTTTTGTAATTACTTGGGTTCAAGGTGCACCATTTCCTGTGTGAATGTCACTAAACATGATCAAGACTAAAATATGTTCCTACATACCCATCATATTTTGCTCACACCACCAAAAGGCACCTGAATTTAAATACATCTTTCTCATCTTTTGGGGAGTATACATATTGTTTGTAGAAAGAATTCCATGTAAATATTCTAAAATGAGATAACTTAGTAACATACCTCTGCAGCAAGCAAGTACTCTGCCATGTGTTCATGTCAATCTGCATTCTTGTAATTGACTCTACTTCTCCCTAGCTTTTTCACTATCTTTATGCCGTACTACTCAACCTCTTTGTCAATGAGGTATATCCCGTAACCTTCAATAATAGTGACACAGCTTATGGCATAGTACTTTGTAGTACTTGTCAAACCAAGGCAGTTGTCGCTTTATTCCTACATATTACATTTAATGTTACATTTACAAAAAAAAAAAAAAAAAAAAAAAACCAATATAGGCTGTACTTTTGTAGCACCTGTATCCAAGTGTTTAGTTATTGATCCATCGCAGTTACACCTTTCAAGTTATTTTTGTTTTCTATTCTTTCCAACATTTTAGGCTTATTTCCCAAGCTACTTTCACCTGTAAGAAATGGCTAACTTTTTATCTAGGTAATTAATACATTACATTAAAACTCAAATCTGAAGATTTTATTAACTACAATTTTTAGTCTTTGGATATTGTAACGAGTGAAAAGTAAGTAAGGGTAGGCAGTACTTAAAACTTTGGGGTGAAGAACATTCTTAGCTATGGCTCTTCTGTCTTTTGGGGTTAGCAGGTGTGAGATCGTATAACATTATTTAGTTATAAGAGTACTATATTAGTGATATTTTTTGTATGTGTTGTGAATGTAAGTGAGGGGGCAAGTGTTATACCTAAGTTTTTATATTCTATTGCAAAATAGATAATGCTATTCTATGTGTCTTTGAGTAGGATGATTTGTAGGCTTGCTTTTTATGAGGCTCAAAAGCTAGTATTCTTGTGTATAAATTGACAAATGAACATCTAAACTACTAACCAGTTGAATAGGTTAGCTGTTTAGAAACTGTATATGTTGACATTTAATATAATTTTGTAGTACTCTGGAGCTTTCCCCTAAGCTCTGCTGAAAATGGACTCCTACTTAGTCAGACTTTCTCGTTAATCAAATGTCAATAAATAAATAAATGAAACGTTCCCAATATTAAATTGACATGCTAACTTACACCAACATTAAATTCAGTAAAAGTTAGTGCTTGCCACCCACGACCACAGGCAAATTTTGCTTATAGATTTTGCCATCAGCAAATCAAAAAACTTGATAGGCATCTCAGTATATACATAGTCCTCCCCAAGTCATCCAAGTTTCTTTCAGTCAAAAATCATATATTTCAGTAACGATAATTCCTACTACTCAGAACTCTGACAAAATGTAGCAAGTCTTTTCATACCTATTCTTTGTCACTTTACATTTCGCCAGTTACTAACTAAACATGTGGACTGTCGGAGAACTTGTCTGACAGACAGTATGCGTTATTTCTAAATACAGTCTGTCTACTGAAGAGAGAGAGGCTGTAACCCACCCCTTGAGTGAGATATATAGAAAACATAATCCAATCTGAGAAGCAGACATTCGGGGTTAAACAGTTAAAGCAAGTAATAATCTTGTTATTATCAAGATCAGTCTACTCAACAGGAAGGATAATACAAAAATTCCTCAGTTACACTAAGCATTTGTTCATCAGTCACTCAGCAGTCTCCTTCATACTACTCATAGGTTCATAGGTGTGTACTAGGCTAATGGCCCTGGAGCCTTTACAAGCCTAGCCAGTAGGATTACCCTGGCATTATGCCACCTGACCTTAGTTCCCAATGCCTCTGTCGAGTAGAGCCACTGGAATTCTCCCTGGGGTGAATTTTCAATTTCCCGTCCAGTCATCAAGATTTCTCTTGAAGAGGGCCAGTGTGGTGCTCTGCTTGATATGTATGGGAAGTCTATTCCAGAGCATGGGCAGTCTCTGGGTTATGAACCTGTCCCTCCAGCATGTTTTGTTGATTGTTTCTGCAGGATGCCTTGTCTAAAAGTTTTCATTTTGTAAAGATCTAAATTATTTTAATCTAAATGAACTACTGCTGCTTAACTCTCTTATTTCCCCTCTTCACTTGCTACAGTTTACTAATTTCCACTCTTCTTCCCTGCAGTGTAGATCACACACTCATCTCTCTTATGTCTTCCTGTGCATCAGTGAATGTTTAAAATCTAGCCGGAAAAATCATTTGAAACACTGCTAGGTAACAGTTGAAATCTAAGCTTTTAAACGTAGCACTTTCTAATAGCGACTAGAAACTACACTCTGTGCCTCCTTGTATAAGAGCAATAGTCATTGCTGAAAAATTCTACTTTGTCACCAGCCTTACACGTCTTCTCCTGTGTAGTCAACAAAGACAAAATCTTGTCATTTAAGTATATTGGTCATGTTCTAAAGCAAGTGTAAGTAACAAACAATACCAGATTATATGTTTTTTTTGCAAAAAATATGTTGTTTTTACATTTCATTTAGCTTGTAAGGATTACACCCTGAACATTTTTTGTCAGAACTGACACTCCCTGCCATGACATCATGAAAGACTGTACCCATAATGCCTCACTACCTAAATTAGTGTATGGATTCCCATATTAAATGCATAAGAAGTAGTGTCTTGCTTTCTAGAAAGACAAGTTATCAACTAGTTCTTGTGGATTGAACACCTCAGAATGAAACGTAGTAACACATGATGATGTAGTAGTGAAAGTACAGTGTAAGTAAGAAGCAACTCTTCTGTAAAGGCAAGTTATTTTGATTACCCACAATACTCTGCAGCTGTAGGTAAATCATTACTCAATACCCACAGTGACATAATTTTGTGGGTTTGGTAATGACAATGTAAACAGTAAAAATAAAAACAAAAAAAAAAAAACAAACAGCTCACAATAATATATATTTTTTAAATAAATTACACCTTTATCATAAGTAGTATAACGAGAAATGAAATTAATCATAAAACAAAAATATTTCTAGACATGACCAGAACACTTTAAACTTAGTTTCATGCCTTATCAAAATGTGCAATGGTTGCTTATTTCTGCTACTATGTAATACCTAGTCTGTTGTACCACCAACTTTCCAATTTCTCTTGCACATATGACAAACAGTCCGGGCCTTTTCTTTTTTTCAATGCAAGCAATTTGCATGATCTTTCGACAGGCCCTGTCTTCGAAATCAACAGACACCTCTTTTAATATATTTTTCAGGTCAGTATTTATTTTATGTCTATAAACTGCATGCAAATCATGCAAATTCATATTCTCCATCTGTTTCATGTTCCTTAGCCTACAATATATAGTTCGGAAACTGCGAACATATTTGCCATTCTCACTGTGAAACAAGTCCTTGAGATCAGCTTATAGTGTTTATATCACTGTCCCAGTCTTGCAGATCTGATGATTTGGAACCAGAGAGGTTTAATGCTTACTGTTTGTTCTCCATATTAAATTCTATTACAGTCAGTAGACAAGACTCTGCAGGTTAGTTCTTTTTATTTGTCTTGCTAGGTCAGGTTTAATCAATGTTATGGTGTATCTTATGGCATGTTTGTGACTGTATTTGGTGCAACAAACTACTGTATAGGGAAACCTTTCCTCACAACATCTAGGCTTCCTTTTGAATTTGTCTCTCCAGTGTTACACAAGGTACTTTGCATCTGTACTAATCTTCGCCCAGATTCACAATGTTAAGACTGGCCTGGTTCAGTTCGGATGAAATGCTTTCAATCCAGTTTTTACTGATAAACCTTAACATAACATTGCCAATTAAAATCATGTTGTATGAAGTGATCAACTCCTGTTTTGTGCAGCAGTGCATTTTCTAAGAATACAATAAGGCTTTATAACTGAGGTAATACATAATAAATTGTAGTTGAACACCTTCATTAAAACAATTTAATGCCTACAGTGGTTTATTTTAAAAGTAAGGTGACATCAGGAGAATACTGTCTTTTTTATTGATACTTTTATTTAATTTTAAGAATACATAGGTAGGGCCTGCATTTGCTAAACATTTAAGTGACTGAGTAAGCAGCAGTAAACAGAAGTGTCACAGCTGGCCTTTTCCCTTTTCATCTTTCTTTTTTTTTTCTTCAACTTTCCTAATTGCACTCTTTATTTGTCTAATGATCCCTTCCCTTTTGGACTAGGGAACTCCGTGGTGGGTCTGTATCATATGAGCGAATCACACAAATTGTGAACACTCATAATATCGAACGTACCGGACCTCAAACTTCCTATTGTGTGGTGCCCCCCCACCCCCCGCAAAATATATATTCCAACTCCCAGATCGCAGTACAGTGAGGAAAGGGAAAATATCCCATTCTTCACTGTACCGCAATCTCAGAAAAAGCACTTTGAGGTCTGGTACATTCGATATTATGAGCGTTCGCAATTTGTGCGATTCGTTCACATGATCTAGACCCCTCCGTGGTCATATAACCCCCTGAAGTAAAACGCACCTCTTCTGAACTGGATAATTTCATATCACTCCACTATAAATCCTTGTCTACTTCTGCCTGTTCACCTCCACTTCACCTTTCTGTGTTCCACAGAAGACACAATGACTTCAGGTAATAACCTTCCTTCTCTCTGCAATTATGTAAAATACATCAGCATGTACATTTCCCTCCTCTTTTATTGCATTCCTGTGTACTGCTAAATATGTGTTACTTGTATTAAAATATGTTTGCCAAAAGGAGAAGTTCTGAGTCCTCTGTGGCAGCACCATTGGCCTGCACTGCGGTGTTACAATATCTGCAGTGGATATAAAAAGTGTACACACCCCTGTTAAAATACTGGGGTTTTGTGATATAAAATAATGAGACCACAATACTGTAAATCATTTTAAAACTTTTCCCACCTTTAATGTGACCTATAACCTGTACATTTCAATTGAAAAACAAACATCTGTTATGGGAATAAAATATAAAAAATAAAAAACTTACAATAAGCTGGTTGCATAAGTGTGCACACCCTTAAACTAATACTTTGTTGAAGCACTTTTTGATTTAACTACAGCATTCAGTCTTCTTAGGTACACACCTGCCATCAATTAAAGAGACTATGATTAACACCAAATAAAGTTCAGCTGTCCTAGCAGGATTTTCCTGACATTTAGTCAGTTGCCTGCTACAGCAAAAGCTATGGTTTGCAGGAAGCTTACAAAGCATCAAAGAGATTTCATTGTTGAAAGGCATCCGTCAGGAGAAGGGTACAAAAAAATTTCCACAGCATTGGATATACCATAGAACACAGTGAAGACAGTCATTAGAAAAGTGGAGAAAGTGTGGGACAACAGTGATATTGCAAATAACTCGACGTCCCTCCAAAATTGATGAAAAGACAAGACAAAAACTGGTCAGGGGGGCTGCCGAGAGACCTACAGCGACACTGAAGAAGCTGCAGGAATTTCTGGCAAGTACTGGTTGTGTACTACATGTGACAACAATCTCCCGTATTCTCCAAATGTCTTGACTATGGGGTAGGGTTGTAAGACGGAAGCCTTTTCTTACACAGAAAAACGTCCAGGCCCGGCTGAAATTTGCAAAACAATACATTGTCTCCCATAAACATGTGGGAAAATGTGTTATGGTCTGATGAGACCAAGGTTGAAGTTTTTGGCCACAATTCCAAAAGGTACATTTGGTGCAGAAACAGCACTTTGCATCACCAAAAGAACACCATCCCCACAGTGAAGCATGGTGGTGACAGTATCATACTTTGGAGTTGTTTTTCTTCAACTGGAACTGGGGCTTTAATCAAGGTGGAAGGAATTATGGACAGTTCCAAATACCAGTCACTTTTGGCCCAAAACCTCCAGGCGTCTGCTAGAAAGCTGAAGATGAAGAGGAATTTCACCTTTCAACATGTCAGTGACCCCAAGCATACATCCATATCAACAAAAGAATGGCTTCACCAGAAGAAAATTAAAGTTTTTTGGAATGATGCACCCAGAGCCCAGTCCTAAATCTAATAGAAGATCTGTGGGGTGACCTGAAGAGGGCGGCGCACAAGAAATGCCCCCTCAATCTGACAGAGTTGGAGCGGTTTTGCAAGGAAGAGTGGGCAAATATTGCCAATCAAGATGTGCCATGCTGATAGTCTCCTACCCAAGAAGACTGAATGTTGTAATTAAATCAAAAGGTACTTCAGCAAAGTATTAGTTTAAGGGTGTGCACACTTATGCAACCAGCTTATTGTATGTATTTTATTTTATAGATTTTTTTTCCCCTAACATATTTGTTTTTCAATTGAATTGTACAAGTTATAGGTCACATTAAAGGTGGGAAAAGTTTTGAAATGATTGATTGTGGTCTCATTTTTTTTAAATCGCAAAAACCTGGCATTTTAACCGGGATGTGTACACTTTTTGTATCCCATGTACGTCTTTGATGTTGGCTTCCTAGGGTTTATGCATGAGTATGCTGTACTGCCTACTCACAGTCATACTTTACTGCAGAGTTGTTCATTCAGTGTGTAATAATGACTTCTAGGTCTTTCACTTGTCTTGCATTATCTAACATTATAAGTATGCAGTACTTTGCTCCATCTGCGGACCTTTCTCATTGAATAGATTGCTGTGCCTTTTTCTCACATTCATCATCAAATGTCATCTAATTTGGCCAATCTACAAGATTATCTAAATCATTTTGTAGACAATACCCATGCAGCATTACTGATGTGCCCTGATGTCGTCCACAAGCAGGCTTTTCCTTCTCTTGTTCATGCTTTTGGTACAAAGATCAATAAATCGTTATTCCCACTAATAACCATTGAGTTGATATTTGCATCTCTGAACCCCCTCTCTGTTTTTGATATCCTTCCTAAGAAGATTTTATCACTGTGCTGCCTTTTCCTTATATTAGTAGTCATCATCTCATCTTCTTTTGGCTGGTCCCGTTAGGGGTCGCCACAGTGGATCATCTGTTTCCATTTCTTCCTGTCCTCTGCATCATGCTCTTTCACACCAGCTGCCTTCATATGCTCTCTCACCACATCCATAAACCTTATCTTAGGCCTTCCTCTTTTCCTCTTACCTGGCAGCTCCATCCTTAGCATCCTTTTCCCAATATACCCAGCATCCCTCCTCAGCACATGTCCAAACCAACGCAATCTCGCCTCTCTTGCTTTGTCTCCAAACTGTCCAACCTGAGCTGACCCTTTAATATACCTAATCCTGTTCATCCTAGTCGCACCCAGTGCAAATCTTAACATCTTTAACTCTGCCACATCCAGCTCTGACTCCTGCCTTTTCGTCAATGCTACCGTCTCTAACCCATATAACATAGCTGGTCTCACTACCCTCTTGTAGACCTTCCCTTTCACTCTTACTGTACCCGTCTGTCACAAATCACTCCTGACGCTCTTCTCCACCCTGCCAGTACTCTCTTCTTCACCTCTCTTCCACACTCACCATTACTCTGAACTGTTGATCCCAAGTACTTAAACTTTTTCACTTTTACCAACTCTACTCCCTGCATCCTCACCATTCCTCTACCCTTCCTCTCATTTACACACATATATTCTGTTTTAGCCGTGCTGACCTTCATTCCTCTCATTCTGTTTTAGCCCTGCTGACCTTCATTCCTCTCCTCTCTAAAGCATATCTCCACCTCTCCAGGGTCTCCTCAACCTGGTCCCTACTCTCACTACATATCACAATGTCATCTGCAAACATCATAGTCCATGGGGCTTCCTGTCTAATCTCATCTGTCAACCTGTCCATCACCACTGCAAATGAGAAAGGGCTCAGAGCTGATCCTTGATGTAATCCCACCTCCACCTTAAACGTATCTGTCACTCCCACCGCAGTCCTCACCAATGTCACACTACACTTGTACATTGAGTTGATATTTGCATCTCTGAACCCCCTCTCTGTTTTGATATCCTTCCTAAGAAGATTTTATCACTGTGCTGCCTTTTCCTTATATTAGTAGTCATCATCTCATCTTCTTTTGGCTGGTCCGTTAGGGTCGCCACAGTGGATCATCTGTTTCCATTTCTTCCTGTCCTCTGCATCATGCTCTTTCACACCAGCTGCCTTCATATGCTCTCTCACCACATCCATAAACCTTATCTTAGGCCTTCCTCTTTTCCTCTTACCTGGCAGCTCCATCCTTAGCATCCTTTTCCCAATATACCCAACATCCCTCCTCAGCACATGTCCAAACCAACGCAATCTCGCCTCTCTTGCTTTGTCTCCAAACTGTCCAACCTGAGCTGACCCTTTAATATACCTAATCCTGTTCATCCTAGTCGCACCCAGTGCAAATCTTAACATCTTTAACTCTGCCACATCCAGCTCTGACTCCTGCCTTTTCGTCAATGCTACCGTCTCTAACCCATATAACATAGATGGTCTCACTACCCTCTTGTAGACCTTCCCTTTCACTCTTACTGGTACCCGTCTGTCACAAATCACTCCTGACGCTCTTCTCCACCCTGCCAGTACTCTCTTCTTCACCTCTCTTCCACACTCACCATTACTCTGAACTGTTGATCCCAAGTACTTAAACTTTTTCACTTTTACCAACTCTACTCCCTGCATCCTCACCATTCCTCTACCCTTCCTCTCATTTACACACATATATTCTGTTTTAGCCGTGCTGACCTTCATTCCTCTCATTCTGTTTTAGCCCTGCTGACCTTCATTCCTCTCCTCTCTAAAGCATATCTCCACCTCTCCAGGGTCTCCTCAACCTGGTCCCTACTCTCACTACATATCACAATGTCATCTGCAAACATCATAGTCCATGGGGCTTCCTGTCTAATCTCATCTGTCAACCTGTCCATCACCACTGCAAATGAGAAAGGGCTCAGAGCTGATCCTTGATGTAATCCCACCTCCACCTTAAACGTATCTGTCACTCCCACCGCAGTCCTCACCAATGTCACACTACACTTGTACATTGAGTTGATATTTGCATCTCTGAACCCCCTCTCTGTTTTTGATATCCTTCCTAAGAAGATTTTATCACTGTGCTGCCTTTTCCTTATATTAGTAGTCAACATCTCATCTTCTTTTGGCTGGTCCCGTTAGGGGTCGCCACAGTGGATCATCTGTTTCCATTTCTTCCTGTCCTCTGCATCATGCTCTTTCACACCAGCTGCCTTCATATCCTCTCTCACCACATCCATAAACCTTATCTTAGGCCTTCCTCTTTTCCTCTTACCTGGCAGCTCCATCCTTAGCATCCTTTTCCCAATATACCCAGCATCCCTCCTCAGCACATGTCCAAACCAACGCAATCTCGCCTCTCTTGCTTTGTCTCCAAACTGTCCAACCTGAGCTGACCCTTTAATATACCTAATCCTGTTCATCCTAGTCGCACCCAGTGCAAATCTTAACATCTTTAACTCTGCCACATCCAGCTCTGACTCCTGCCTTTTCGTCAATGCTACCGTCTCTAACCCATATAACATAGCTGGTCTCACTACCCTCTTGTAGACCTTCCCTTTCACTCTTACTGGTACCCGTCTGTCACAAATCACTCCTGACGCTCTTCTCCACCCTGCCAGTACTCTCTTCTTCACCTCTCTTCCACACTCACCATTACTCTGAACTGTTGATCCCAAGTACTTAAACTCTTTCACTTTTACCAACTCTACTCCCTGCATCCTCACCATTCCTCTACCCTTCCTCTCATTTACACACATATATTCTGTTTTAGCCGTGCTGACCTTCATTCCTCTCATTCTGTTTTAGCCCTGCTGACCTTCATTCCTCTCCTCTCTAAAGCATATCTCCACCTCTCCAGGGTCTCCTCAACCTGGTCCCTACTCTCACTACATATCACAATGTCATCTGCAAACATCATAGTCCATGGGGCTTCCTGTCTAATCTCATCTGTCAACCTGTCCATCACCACTGCAAATGAGAAAGGGCTCAGAGCTGATCCTTGATGTAATCCCACCTCCACCTTAAACGTATCTGTCACTCCCACCGCAGTCCTCACCAATGTCACACTACACTTGTACATATCCTGTACAACTCTTACATACTTCTCTGCCACTCCCGACTTCCTCATACAATACCACAACTCCTCTCTAGGCACCCTGTCATATGCTTTCTCTAAGTCCACAAAGACACAATGCAACTCCTTCTGACCTTATCCGTATTTCTCCAACAACACTTAGAGCAAATATTGCATCTGTAGTGCTCTTTCCTGGCATGAAACCATACCGCTGATCACTAATCATCACCTCCCTTCTTAACCTAGCTTCCACTACTCTTTCCCATAACTTCAAGCTGTGACTGATCAATTTTATCCCTCTGTAGTTACTGCAGCTCTGCACATCACCCTTATTCTTAAAGATGGGTACCAAAACACTTTTTCTTCACTCCTCAGGCATTCTGTGACTTTCCAAAATTTCATTAAACAATCTGGTTAAAAATTCCACTGCCATTTCTCCTAAGCACCTCCATGCTTCCACTGGTATGTCATCTGGGCCAACAGCCTTTCCAGTCTTCATCCTCTTCATAGCTGTCCTTACTTCCTCCTTGCTAATCTGCTTCACTTCCTGATTCACTATCCCCACATCATCCAACCTTCTCTCTCTCTCATTCTCTTCATTCATCAGCTCTTCAAAGTACTCTTTCCGTCTACTCAACACACTCTCCTCACTTGTGAGTACATTTCCCTCACTGTCCTTTATACTAGCAGTACTGTTTAAGATAAGTTTGCTTTCTGTTGTAAAGATTAACATGTACACTTCAATATTTTCTTGCATTTTGTTTTCAACTTGTTCCATTATGATTGTTCCCCTTCTTCACTTTTTACTGTGCTGCTTAGTAGATCTCTGATTACTTTTCGATCCCTTCTGCTAGTGCTTTTGTTTGTATAAATTCTAATTCCTTGTCCATTTATAAAGGTGTTTCTCCATCTGGCCTCTCTGAAACTTTTAAATAGTCTGTTGCTGGATGGCTAACACATTTCAACATTGACTGTTAGACCACATTTTTCAGCTTTCACTCAAACTCGTTAAATACTAATTAGACTTAACTCTCTTTAGAACTTTCTATTTTATTATCTGAATGTCAGAATTCATTGGTGAAACAAACCTAGTTACCAAAGTCAAAGATAATAAAGTTTTCTTCAGTTAGATTAGAAAAATGAATGACAAATGTCTGGCATGAGTTTGCTTGATAAAAGACAACATAAACACATGTAATCTTTTAAAGACTTAGTAACAGTTTTAAAATTAAAAAATGAATGTAGACAATGAGGCAAGAAGGGGTGTGCATTGTAGAGATATACTAATGCACTCCGAAGGGGGATTATATGCTCCTGGGAGTGCAATAATATCTTTCTCGTGCATATACCCAAGTGCCCTGAAGTGCTCAGAAAGCATCTCTGCATTTATAAATTAATCTAATGATTTATTCGGCATTGTGTCCTTCCAGCAAAGTTTACACATGTAGTGGAAATCCAGACAGAATGTGCATTTTACTATGTGTACTGCTGATGTATTCATGTGCCTAAAGAAATGTATATTTTTAGCTTTTACATCAAATACCATAACTTGCTAAGGTTATGAGCCATATACTCATAAAATGTAAATGAGTCTATGCAAATATGAAGTTTTAAATGTTTTTCCAAAAATGTTTAACATACTCAGTTTTATGATGACACCTAATAAATAGTCATTTGCACTACTCCATCATCAGGAAAACCCATTTTGCAATTGTTGTGCAGAGACTGCTGTTAGTGTATGAAATCACCTTTCACAATGGAAATGCAAAGTAACAGTGCAGCAGTTTGTATGGTAGGGTGTTGTAGAAGGTATGTTAAAATGTAATCCATAAATATTTAAATGGAGCTACAGCAAAGAGGGTTACGGCTATGAAATGCTCATAAGCTTTATGTCATTGTCTTGAATTTGATTCCCTCTGTCATTGCTCACTTGGATGTTGTGAGGAAGTCAGTCAGACAGTGCCCACTGGATGCCCTTGAAAAGAGGCAGTTGTGTTTTATGGGTCTAATATAGATAAAATATATAAAACAACAAGCTCACATCACTGGAAATTAGCAATAGTTCTGTGCTAAATATTCAGAAAACTAAGCTTAGGGTGTAAAGTCATATTCCTTCTAAACAGAAAAAAATTGTTTTTAAAGTAGTACAAGCATATTAAAAGTGACTGTGGCTGGAGTTCATACAGTGTTGCACAATATCCAAGGCTACTTTACATCCATTCATTTCATTGGGCAGCTAACAACATAGTCAGAAAAAAACAGGCTAATAACCATAAAGATCAGTACTATTGTGATCACAGTCTGCTGTAATGAGTGGTTGTCCACATTTGTTTCACCTGTTTGGATAACTTCCTAGAAACTCGCTGAAACATTTAGTGGAATCCAGTGCCATGCTAATATGCATATCTCTAAATAAAAGGTTTTGCCAAGCATGACAGTTCTGTCAAAGTGGATGGAGAAATTTGCTCAGATCTGATAAACTTCTGCGCAGTCCACCCTGTATCTTTATTAAGGGTGGTATGCATGTCAGATCATTACAGCAACTATGTCTTAATGGAAGTCTGTTCAAAATGTTAAACTTTTCTAATTTGCCTTTTTAGTTGTAACAAATTCTATGTGACCCCCTGTGATGCTTCTTCTCTGGGCCAGTAATCAAGGAGTCTCAGTCCTCACCATGGACACTGGTGATGGATGTTCACTTGGAACAAAATGGATACACAAAGTATTTTCATATGCAGCTCTCTGCATCAAGCACAGTTTCCCTTAAGAGCACACAGGGAACACACTCGATTTGGGTCCTGGGTGTCTCTGTCTGTCTGTCTCTCTCTCTCTGTCTCTCTCTCTCTCTCCAGGCCCCCAGTAAGACTCCTCACTGGCAAAGCTGTAGAGTTGAGTCCTCAGCAGTGTTCCAATCCAAGTTCTCCATCACCCTCTCTGTGAAGCCAGTGCTCTGTGTCCTGCTCCAAGTAGCTAACACGCACACACTGTTGGAGATTTGACTTGCACAACACACACACACACCTGGGAAAGGCTAGCACAGATTCATCATCTATGCCCCCATCTGCCCAGACTTTAAGGTAGGTGCTGCCACCAGAACAATCCAAAGCCAGCTACTCTAAGGCTCTTACAAGGATACCCAATTTTACTGAGTAAAATTAATACTAATACAAATGGAAGTGTTTGACCAATGCAGCAAGGCTTTCAGGAGCAGCCACAGTGTCACCAAATAAATATAAGTACTCTCAAAGGCTAAAATATTCCCAAAAAGACCAACCACAATGAAACGTTTAAATATATTTAATAATAAATAATAAAAGAACATGCAAATACTAAGATATCTGATTACAATAAACACCAGAGTTTCACTCGCATGAACTATTAAAAATAACACAGATGGAAAGGTTCCCACAGATACAAAAAAAACAGTCTTACCATATTTTACAGACTGAACTAAAGAATTACTGTTCTCTAATTCACTTACTAGAGCAAGCCAAGATGATGTAGGTGAGTGGTCTTTCTTCTTTGTCAGGTTTCAAAAACAGACTGCTGTGAGACTTCTGTCTCATCTAGTATTAAAACATAATTTCAGTGCTGGATTACAGAATTACATCATGTAAATCTGGTCATTTGACTCTGGTTCCACACTATCCCCCACACACACACACACACACTTTAGAAGAAACTGAGCCTGAATTTAACATGTGTGTTACCACATGCTGGAAGCTGTAAAACCATTTCAAAACATCCACTCTTCCTGGGTAGCAATTAGTGCACCTCTAAGGACAATACAGTAGGATTCATAGTCCTAGTTTTCAAAGACATTTTGTCTCTGGCTGCAATCAGAACTGTAAGATAATCTTTATGGCTTAAACAAGGTAATTTATTTTCAGGCAATTTTTCAAAGTTAGCTGGGCTGAGATTAACCTCTTCTCTTCCAGTATCTTCTGTTACAGTATATTAATTTCAACAGTTACAATGCAGTCTGATATGCAGGTGTATCTTTTTCTGTCCAGCAGGACCAACTGTTGGTACATTTTTAACACAATCAGCTTTACAAATACATTCTTAACATGAGCACCTGTACAAATCAGTTTGATACACAAATGACATATAATTCTTTACAAAACTCCAGCTAGCTATGCTGGCATATGTTACACATGCACTGCCCTACTCCTCCTGGCATAGCTAGCAATACCTCACATAGTCACCCCCCCCCCTCCCCAACATAAGCACACTTTCTGTACTAGATTAAAATGTTATAAATAGCTCAGGTGTATTTAAAGCATTTTTAGACTGTCTTCCTGGGTGATTTGTTGCCACAACATTTCTCTACATTTATTATAAAGAACTGTTGCAAATTCTTAGTTCATTTTCTCCACCACTGACAGCATGGAGTGTTGATCATGAAATGCTTGTCATGGAATACATCTGACAACAATATTGCTGTTTCAAGTGTCTGGACCCTGCAAGCAACATAAAGGATTTTGATCCAGTTACAGATAATAACCAGTTTGTTCTGTGTTTGAGAAACAGATTCAAAGAAATTCACATGGAGAGTGAAACTCAGGAGGTGAATTCCAAAAATGCATACCTTCTTTTGGCTTCTCCCGTTAGGGGTTGCCACAGAGGATCATCTGTGGGCAGATTGATTGGCAGTGAAGTTTTTACTGTGTCTGGTTGCCAGCACGGTGCCCAACCTTCACAGAAGGTGCACACACACACAAGCATATATGCGCGTGCGAGGACACACACCACACATGCCTACTGCATGTCTTTTAAACTCATTCAGCCAAACGGAGGACATGCGGACTCTGCACAGAAGGCACTGCGGCTGAGAATCGAGCAGGAGAACCTCTTGCTGTAAGGTGATGATGCTAACCACTGCACTACCATGGCCACGAACTCCAAATATGCATAATAAATTGGAATTCCAATAGATGATATGATCATTATTCTGTATAATACATGGTGGGTTTCAGCTGCCTTGATTTATTTGTTGATTGATTCGCATTTGTTGACCAGGATAGTCCACTGGGCCAAGATGAGCCCATTTTCTTCAAGAACGTTTTATTTTCAAACAAATTAAATTATTGCAGATACAACCATAATATAAAGTCTAATACATAAATAACTGTATGCACTATTTACATTTGGCCTGCAGGAAAACTCAATAAATGAAACCAGTTTGATTCAAAATACATGGATTAACATAAGATTAAATAAGCATTTACAGTAATTAGAGAGGGGCACAGTCCAGTTGTAGATTTTTCAATAAGATTTAGTACCTTTCTCCAAGGATTATTTGTTAACATGTTAAGATAGAGTCTCAGTTCTTTAATCTTGATCTCTTTCTGTGCTGTGTTTTTCAGTGAAGATAGAAATTCTTCCATGGATGGTGGAGAAGTGGAATTCCATTTCCACATTATGCACTTTCTAGCAACTGCTAGAATGGTCCACAATAAATAAAAATAGTCCCTCTTCAAATGAGGATCTTCATTTATGTTTAGTAGCACTAAACCTTTAGATAATATAAACAAGTCTGAGAACAGAGCTTGTAAAAAAGTATTAATATCATTCCAGAATTGTTTTATACTAGTGTAGTCATAAAAAAAATAAGTATCCAGTCTGTCTTGCATGCTTGGGAACATCTCCAACATAAAACATTACTACAAGTACTAAACTTCACTATTTTATCTGGTGTTAGGAATATTCTGTGGAGAAATTTTCAGGTATAAATTCTCAAGTGTTGTGACCAAGAGGTTAATTTAACAGAGTGCAAGAGATTATTTTTAATTTCTGTAGTTAAAGATAAGGAATACCCCTTGGTAATACAATTCCAATATTTTTCTTGAGGTTTTGATTTATATGTTGTTAATATTTTATACAGATATGAGGTGATGTCATTCAAGTTGAAATTGTTGTAAACAGTTTCATACAAATAGATGACAAACTTTCTTTTGAAAGAAGAGCATTCTGCACAAATCATGAGAATATGACAGAACACTTTGTAGAAGTAGCCAATCTTGTGCTAATAGTTTAAATTGCATTACAATGTCTTGTCCATGTAGTACCTTATGTTCTTTCATACAATATTTCCAATATATCACGTTTTTAGATTCCTAGGTATTTAAAGTGTTTCTATGCAGTTTGTCAGTAATTTTTTTTGTAATACTAAAGGGAATCAATGTCTCAAACCAAAGCTATATTCATATTAATAAATTTCCTGAATGTATTAAATATAAAAGTAATGGAATCTAATTTTGTAGGTTTTGATATATTATATTGCATATTGAGACCTAGGGCATACCATAACTTATTAAAGTGATTGGTTAGTGGAAAGTTAACTGACGTATGACTTTAATTTAATAATATGGCTAAATGTAAGCACTTCCAATTTGCAGTATAATTGGGTTCTACCTAATTTATAATGGTTCTAATTCTAGAAGCCGTGATATATACTCCTATATCAGGAAATTTAATTCCTTCTTGTTCTGAAGGTCTAATAGGATGAGTAAAAGTTTTAATTGGAAACCATAAAAATTTTAATAAGAGAGTTTGTTTTTAATACATTTTCTGCTTGGAATCATATATATGACTTAAGTATCATTTTTATTACTTGTAATCTGTCCTCAAAGGTTATACACATTTTATTCCACATTTCCGTATGGATTTCAATTATTTTTATAATGCTGTTATAATTCATGTTTATTGTTTTTTTGATGGTGGTGCATAAAATAATGCTTAAATAATCAAAATTGGATACTTGGTTGAAAATAATGTGATTTTTGCCAGCTTGTATTTTTGTCTATTTATTCAAAAACAAGAATTTAGATTTTTGTTTATTAAAGTGCAAACCAGAGATTGATTAAAACTTCGTTATTAATAGATCTAAGTCATTTAGAGTTGTTTTAGAATTAGATGACTTTCGGCTTTTCCCAGTTAGGGATCGCCACAGCAGAACTCCGGTCCGCCCATGTTTAGCAGTGAATTTTTACGGTGCCTAGTTGCCAGCCCGACACCCAACCTTCAACGAAAGCATGCTCATTCACGCACGCACCTATCTGCATGTCTTTAACATCAGTCGACTGCAGGGAAGACATGCAGACTCCATGCAAAAGGCACTCCAGCCGAGAATCGAACGGGAGAACCTTTTGCTGTGAGGTGACAACACTAACCGCTGCACCACCGCGGATTCACTGTTTTAGAATTAAAGTACATAAAAGGTGTAGAGATATATTGTCTGTATATCTCTAAGATAATGTTATTCGCAGATGACTTATTACTTTATCTAATTCTGTTTTAGAATTAGATAAAGTGAGTAATAAGTCATCTGCGAATAACATTATCTTAGAGGTATACAGATAATATATTTCTATACCTTTTATGTTTGGATCATTCCTTAATAACATGGCAAAAATTTCAATAGTTATCGCAAACAGAACTGAGGACCTGGGATAGCCTTGTTTGGTGCCAAGATGAGCCTATTTTAAATGGAGGCCCTGGGAGTAAAGCTCCACAAAGAGACTTGATAGACTGTACAATGCAAAGGCAAACCTTATTACAGAGCAGCACTTTTAGAATTTATAAAACTTATTACAAAGCAGCACAATTAGACTTTATAAAATTACACAGTACAGACTCTTACAAAGTAATTTAAAAATAGAATAACATTTGCAAGCATATTATGGCAGCGGTTTAAGTGTGATAGTTTAAGAGATTACTAGTAACCATTTAAAGAAGGAGTAGAGTATAAAAATAAGAGTGGGGAAGATATGGAGGGCAAAAAGTAAGGAATTGATGGTGATTATAGTAAGGGTGATAGGGTGACAGTATTAAAAGCATTGGAGAAGGAGGACAGGAAAGAGAGTAGTTAAAATAGTGCAGTAGAAGGAAAGTTGGAGTGTGGAGTGGGCCAGTATTTTGGAATGAGCTGAGTTGGATGTAGTTGAAGTAGAAACTAGGGGAGAGATTGGGGGTTTTTGAAGAACTAGGTTATAGAAGTGGGAGGCTTAGTGCAATTACAGTGTACCAGTTAAAACGAAAAGTGTAGGAGCTCAAAAAGTTTTGAAATCTGTAGCACACTTAATGCTGTTACACAGAAGCCGGAAACAAAGTGCATTTTTTCATCAACCAACAGATTTAAAAGCTGTTAAAGCATTTCACTTTTGCATGTATGTGCTTGTATATGATGTGTGTTATCACAACGTTGTCAGAATGTTCTCGGTGCACATCTATGGTGGATGTTGTTTGGCATCATATGTGTTGATAATGTCAAGGTTCTGACATAGGAACTTGTTAGACCTAGGTTCATAGGTAGGTACTGGACTGTCTGCCCGAAGGCATTTATAAGCCTAGCCAGAATGTGTTGGCTTTCGCCACCCCCTTAGATTAGTTCCCTGTGCCTCTGTCCAGCAGAGCCACTGAAGTGATCCCCGGGGTAAACTTTCTGCGACCCCTAACCAGGAAAAGCCGAAAGACACAACAACAACCAAGGCTATAGATGAGGGAAAGGTGGTACACACAGCCTACCTAGACCTCACAAAGGCCTTCAACACCATTCCCCATTCTGGTATTATAGACAAGCTCACCAGCCTGAACATAAACCCCTACATCACAAGATGGGTTGCCAACTGGCTTACGGACAGAACCCACACGGTGAGAGTTGTGGGAGCTAGGTCCAACTCTAAACCGGTTACAAGTGGCGTTCCCCAGGGCTAAGTCCTAGGACCCCTCCTGTCCTATCCACTCATCAGTGTTTCTCTTGAAGAGTGTTAGCGAGGAGCTCTGCCTAATGTAGATTGGAATCTTGTTCCAAAGTATGGGAAGTGTCTGGGACAGCTCTATCCCTCCAGCACGTCCTATGTATTGTTGTGATGAAGTTTAGATCCCTAGAGCGTGTGGCTCGAGGGGGATAAGGTTTTCTTTAGGTGGAGCATGTCCATCAATTTTGGGTTGAACATGGCCTTGTATGTCAAGCAGAGATCACCTCTGAGTAGGCGGTATGCAACTGAGTACAACTGGAGTTTCTTCAGTCGAGCTGCTTAGGGCATCTGCTTGAGGCCAGTGATTCTATTGGTGAGGTACTTCTGTGGTCTTTCCAGCTATTGCAGGTGTCTTGTAAGGTACATCCCAAATGGGGTGTTGTACTCTATGGTGGGTCTGATGAGTGATGAGTAGAGGGGCACAGTGACCTCTTTTGATCTGGATGCGAACACATTTGTGATTAGGTGGGCCACGTAGAAGTATTTTCTAACCACTTTGGCAATGTGATTATCAAAGGAGAGTTTACTATCTACTTGGATCCCCAGATCCCTTATTACATCTTCCATATTTAGGGGACTACCACCTATGTGGCAGTTTGTGGGTACTTTGTTTTTTCCAAAGGGGATGACTATGCATTTTTTGGCATTTGGCGGCGCAGTGGTGCAGCGGGCGGCGCAGTGGTGCAGCGGTTAATGCTGTCGCCTCACAGCAAGAGGTTCTCCGGTTCGATTCTCATCTGGGGTGCCTTCTGTGTGGAGTTTGCATGTTCTCCCTGCGTTCGCGTGAGTTTCCTCCGGGTACTCCGGTTTCCTCCCACATTCTAAAGACATGCTTCTGGAACATTTCTCCCCGGGCCTCCGCTGAAAACAGGATCTGTGGAACCTAGTCGGACTTTCCCGGTCAACAAATGTTAAATAAATAAAATAAATAAATTTAGCTTGAGGCCATGATTTTGACACCGGGTATCCATCTCAGTGAGACCCTTTTGGAGGATGTCTGTGTCAGCCGGAGAGTCAATTATAGCCTGTAGTTTGCAGTCGTCTGTGAACTTGACCAGCCATACTCCTCCTGTGCTTGCCTGTACCTCTGAGACTATATGCCGAACAGGAGGGGTCCTAGGACTTAGCCCTGGGGAACGCCACTTGTAACCGGTTTAGAGTCGGACCTAGCTCCCACAACTCTCACCATGTGAGTTCTGTCCGTAAGCCAGTTGGCAACCCATCTTGTGACGTAGGGGTTTATGTTCAGGCTGGTGAGCTTGTCTACAATACCAGAATGGGGAATGGTGTCTAAGGCCTTTGTGAAGTCTAGGTAGGCTGTGTGTACCACCTTTCCCTCATCTATAGCCTTGGTTGTTGTTGTGTCTTTCGGCTTTTCCCAGTTAGGGGTCGCCACAGTGGAACTCTGGTCCTCTAATGATTGGCAGTAGATTTTTACGTGCCGAGTTGCTGGCCCTGGTGCACAACCTTCAACGAAGGTACGCCCATTCACGCATGTCTCAACACAGAAGACGTTCTAGCTGAGAATCGAACAGGACAACGTCTTACTGTGAGGCAACAACGTCTATAGCCTTGGTAACTGTCTCAAAGAAGTCCACCAGGTTTAGGAGGCATGATCTTCCCTTAACAAAGCCGAACTGGGTAGGGTCCAGTGTTTGGAGGTTCCCAATGTCTCTGTTAATGAGTTCCATAGCCTTGCAGACCAAGCTAGTCAGGCTTATAGGGCGATAGTTCCTGGGGTCTGTTGTGGCTCCACCTTTGTGGAGCGGAATAACCATTGCTATGCACCACTCTATGGGTACGTAGCCTGTGGAGAGGCTGAGTTTGAACCGTGTGTTTAGGTGAGGGGTTAGTTAGTCTTTGAGCTTGTGTAGCACGCAGCCTGGGACACTGTCCAGTCCCATTGATACTGTGTTTTTGGCTTTGGAGAGGGCTGTTTTTTAACCTGAGTGTCTGTGATTTCAGGGTCTCTACATTCTTCTGGTATGGTTATGGGCCCTTTTGGGGGTGAGAGGGGGGTGAAGTTTGTGCTGAACCTGTCTGCCAGGATGTTGGCGATTGATTGGTTCAGTGTATTTTGTGCCATTCTGCACTAACTCCGGGCAGATCTGAGCATTGCCACTTAGATTCTTGACATAGCTAAAGAATGACTCGTGGTTATCTTTGGAGTCCTTGGCAATTTTTCTTTCAAAGCTCGCCTTACTTCAGAAAGGGACACAACAAGCCTGTTTTTTTTTTTTTTTTTTTTTTTTTATTTTATTTTATAAATTTTGGAGTTTACTTAGCAAGCAGATATGATCTGGTCTCCAGTCATTATCAAGTTATTACATGTTCAAGAAGTAGATCCAAGAAATTTATCTCAAGAGGTTAGAATTAGTCTCAGGTCATTCTTCTGTAATGGATGGGTGGGATTTAGCTGTCCCAGTGCTTTGTTGATATACTTTATAATCTTGTAAAGGGCACACAGAAACTCCAGTCCTGTAGAAAATAAGATGTGTAGTAATACTTAAAACTATTACAACTAAACAGGGTTTAACCTGATATTTACCACTTGGTAATGCTGCTTGTCGAACATGGATTTGTGTAACTAATGATTTAAAAAAAAAGGTGGCAGTGGAAAGTGGTAATAGCTTTTAAAGCTATTGACTGATTAATGGTGTACTGCCATTTCTGCAAACTATATTACAGGTTTTAAAGCTGTTAGTAGGTTTCTGTACAGTTCCGTGATGACTGTAGTGCATAGCAACCCTGGAGTGATAAAGCCTACCTGCAAATGTTGACATTCCCTTCTTTCTACTGATGCGGCCATTGCAGGAACACATGGTTAGTTGTAAAAACAAATCCCATCTCCAAGAGGTAGTCCTGTAAGGATTCCAGAGCACATTGGATGGCCAGGCACTCACACTTTAATGCTGCATATCTAGTTTCAGCTGTATTCAGCTCCTGCTTCACATGGAATGGGAGCTTATTCCAGAAGAGCAGCAATACTGGGAGATATATCTGTCTCTCCAGTATATTCTGTTAATGTCACAGGCTAGGTTGAGATCCCTGGAGCAAGTTATTCTTGTCCCATATGATTTGCAGATGTGCAGCATTTTCATTAGAGCAGGGTCCGAGACTGCTCTGTAGGCCAGGCACAGGTCACCTCTCAAGAGCCTGTATGCTACAGAGTAAAGTGACAGGGCTTTCAGTCTTTCCATGTATGTCTTGTTTTGGAGGCCGTGGATTCTCTCCTGGTTAGAAACCTTTGTGGTCTCTCCAGTTGCTGCAGGTGTCTGGTGAGCTATATACAGAAGGGAGCATTGTACTCGAGTAGTAGTCTGATAATTGTCGAGTACAGCAGAGCTGTAACCTCCCTAGTCTTGGATGTGATATCCTTATTTATGAGATGTGCCATGTAGAAAGATTTTCTTTCCACTACGGACACATGGTGATTGAAGTTTAGATTGCTGTCAACCCATGTTCCCAAGTATCACACCACTGAGTTTGAGCTTAGAGGAGTGCTATGAATATCATAATTAGCAAGGGTTACTTCTTTGCCAAAGACGATAATGAGGCATTTTTTGCGTTATGTTTTAGTCCATGAGTTTGGCATCAATCATTTGTCATTGTCAGACATTTTTATAATATGTTAACATCAGTGGGGGACTCTATGATTATGCCCAGTTTACAGTCATCTGCAAACTTGGCAAGCCGCAGGCCACCTACCTTCACCTGGACTTCAGAGAAATAGATTCTAAACAGTAGAGGGCCTAGCACATATTCTTGTGGTACCCCACTGGTAACTGGTCTACTGGTGGGGGTGACTCCCAACTTTGACAGCCAGCATTCTGTTGGTTAGCCAGTTTGCTACCCTTCTAGTAATGTATGGGTTAATACCCAGCTGGTAAGGTTTCTCTATGATACCTGAATAGGGGAGTGTGTCAAAAGCCTTGGCTAAATCAAGATAGGCGGTATGTACTGTTTTGCCCTCATCCAGGGCTTTGACGACATTCTTAAAGAAGTGCACTAGGTGTAATAAGCAATATCTACCCCTGACAAAACCAGACTGGATTGGGTCAAGGGTTTGAAGGTTGCCTATGTTCTTGTGGATGAGGTCCATGATGATTCGTTCCATGGCCTTGCAGGTAAGGCTGGTTAGGCATATGGGTCGATAGTTCCCTGGGTCAGTTGATGAACCCCCCCCCTCCTTTATGCAAGGGGATTGCTGTGGCTGTTCTTCACTCTGCCCGGGACAAAGCCAGTTTTCAGGCTATGGTTAAAGAGAGTGTCAAGTGGTTCCTGTAGGTATTGTTTTAGATTGTTTAGTAAGTAGCCTGGGATGTTTGTCTAGTCCCGTAATGGCCATGTTTTTGGCCTTGGAGAGTGCTTGTATGACCTGTTCTTTAGAGATACTCTGTAGAGGATTGGTGTCAGGAATGCTTTGGGGTAGGTCTGGTGTGGACAGAGGGGTGCCGTTATTGCCAAGTATGTCCGCTAGTAGGTTGGCAATTTCCTCAGGTTCAGTGTGAGTGGTATTGTCCACTATAAGTTCTGCACACAGCTGGGCATTCCCTTTTAGGTTTCAGACGTAGCTAAAGAATGCCTTATGATTTTCTTTAGCTAGGATGCTAATTTAGACTTGTAGCTAGCCTTATAGGACTTAACAAGATATATGGTTTGCTTGTTCAAGCTGTGGAGGGTATACTTCCTCTCTTGAGTACATTCCCTCTTGTTCTTGTATATCAGTTTCTTTCTTTTGTTGTATATCTTATTTATACTTACATTCCACCAAGATGGCTTGTATTTTTGGGGAAGACCTGGTTTTGTTCCTGCTAGATACAGCCAAGTCAATGCATTTGTTTAAGTGGCTGTATAGGGCATTTATGTATTCCTCTGTATAGGAGTCTTTGTTGGTTATGTTGGCAGGGGCTTTGAAACTTTTTACACCGTCACTTAGTAGGCAATAGTTTGCTGTGGAGAAATGTTTCTTTTTTTTTTTTACTCCTATGGTGTGTCAGGTTTGATCTTTACTTCAAATGATAGATTTATGGTTTGACCTTACCAGGGAGGGCAACACACAAGGGGTAGTGCTGTGACCCCCCCTCCATGTTGGTGAGCACTGGGTCCAGGACATTTGAGCCCCTTGCAGGGGTGCGGACCAACTGTTCCAGGGTATTTGAATTAACAAAGTCCAGGAACCTCATAGCAGTCGTGTTTGTGCTCATGTAAGTTTTCCGGTCAATGGAAGGATAGTTGAAATCTTCCATGACCAAGGTGCTTGTATACCGAGTGACTGTAGCAAGTCCAGGTAGGCAGTGTGCTTTTCCTGGTTCATGCTAGGGGTCCTGTCACTAGCGATGATGTAGAGTGGTATTTTACGTATAGTTAATTGGACCTGGAGTAGCTCAAGGGAGTTGTACTGTTTCACCAGTCTCGAGTTGTATTGGTATTTAATGAAGATGGACACACCTCCATGTCTTGTTCTTTCATGCTTGTTTTCGGGTTGGAACGTGTGAAATGCATTGTAACCATGTACACAGTTGGGGTGCTCTCAGCAGCCTTGAACCAAGTCTCAGTAACTGCACAAACGTTGACATTTTCCAAGGTGAGAAGTGCTTCCAGGAAGTGCAGTTTACTGTTTAAGCTCCTAGGATTAAGCAGCATGACCTTGAGTTTGTCTTTTGTGGATTTCTTTACATCAGAAGTTTTATTGTTTGGATAGTGCCTAAAAAAGGCACTATGGGGGACGGAAGAGTCTTTGCCAGTATCCAAAAGCTTTGAGGAGACAGAAAAGCAGAGTGGACTGTCAACATGTCTCCTCAAGCAGACAGATACTGGATCACCCTGGTGTGACACCAGAATTGAAGCCAATTATTGAAATCAGTCATTTTTATGTTTGTATTGTGGCATCATCCTAGGTGAAGGTAGATTGCTGCTTAGGGCTAGGGACATACCTTCCTGGGACATGTAATCCGAGAGTTCGGTCATGTCTGTCTTCATATATAGTCCAGAGAGGTACCTCTCAAGTCATTCACACCAACATGTGCTATGACAGAGTCATAACAGTACTTGTTGCTTAGCAACTTGAGTGCGTGTGAGATTTGACAGATCCTGGCACCTGACAGGCAGCTGATCGTGACCATCTCCTTATTTGTCCTGGTAGGGAGGACATCTGTGTGTCACTACTGAGTCGTCTGTGACTAGAACATTAGGTTTTGAGGTGTTTTGCCATAGGAGCTTAATTGTTGAGATGCTGATATGTGTGCTCTCATGTGTAGTGGGGGATTCTGTTCGTGTACGAGTATGTGTTTGTTGTTTGCACTGGGGAGGTCTCTGGTCTTTTGGTAGGCTCTTAGTGAGTACCTCCAAGTATGTGGGTTTGTGTCTTGACCTTATCTTGTGTGATATGGGAGTTGTGTGTGCTGACAGCCTGTTGTATGTCTTGTATATTGTTATGTGAGAGGACTGATCTCATGGCATAGTTATATCTCTCACATGCTGTTTGCTTTAGGAGCAAGTGGTTGTCAGTATACATGAGGCAATTACTACATTGCCTATGGATGCTAATGTCATTTGGGCTGGCTGGAGAAATGGTGGGAAACTGTCTGTCCATTATGACAGGTATATACTGTCGTAACTAGTGGGGATGGGTTAGCTGGACCAGGGTTTGCATTTGAGACTAACAAAGGTAAAACAGTGTAAGAAACTTCTCTGTGTGGAAGATTTTCAGTCCATATATTTCTAGTTAATCATTGTATATTAATCAGATCAGACAACAGTAGTAGAAGTAGCGAACGTAAACTCGTCTTAAGTCAAAACAAAACAAAAAGTAATAATAGAAAATCTATAACTGTACAGCATTACTAAGTATTCGAAAGTAATCCAAGCAAGGCAGACAGTCTGTTTCCAGTCGAAAATCCTCTATTAAGTACACAGACAAGCGATCCAAGTAAAACAAAGATAGAGTAATAATTTCCTCACAAGCTTTCTATATATATATATATATATATATATATATATATATATATATATATACTTTTTATCAGATATGGGAGTGGTTTATTGTGCTGTAAAACAAAGTGTTATTGGTACACATGTTAAATTCACATCCCTTCCCACATCAGTGTGACATTCGAGATTATTTAAAGTACATAAGGGTTATATATTATTATGACAGCTACTAAGTAGGGCAGGACCAGCTCGAATGTCACACTGATGGGGGAAGGGATGTGAATTTAACATGTTTACCAATAACGCTTTGTTTTACAGCACAATAAACAACTCCCATGCCTGATAAAAAGTGTATAGTGTATATATATATATATATATATATATATATATATATATATTTAGAAAGCTTGTGAGGAAATTATTACTCTATTTTAGTTTTACTTGGATCGCTTGTCTGTGTACTTAATAAAGGATTTTCGACTGGAAACAGACTGCCTGCCTTGCTTGGTTACTTCCGAATACTTAGTAATGCTGTACAATTATATATTTTCTATTATTTTTTGTTTTGTTTTGACTTAAGACGAGTTTATGTTCGCCACTTCTACTACTGTTGTCTGATCTGATTAATATACAGTGATTAACTAGAAATATAGGGACTGAAAGTCTTCCACACAGAATTTCTTACACCGTTTTGTTTTTGGACTTACTACACTTTAGTGGGTTGTTTTGAGACTTCGGAGATACCATGGAGATTACTTGTTTTTTGAGACTAACAAAGGCAGACATTCTGTGGAGGGCTAAGGGTGGAAGACTGCTTCAATGCCTCAAAATGCTGAACTGAGTTGCTCGCTAGGTAACAACTGTGTTGCGCACAGAGCAGGAGTTCTCTAGCAGATATCAAGGGAAAATTGTGTTTCTAAACTTTTGCTTCTATACACGGCAGCACTAAACCCCACAGTGCAGTGCACAGCTGCGCACAAACGCAGGGCTTAAACACAGTTTTAACACAAATTAACCAATAGGAAAGTCCAAAATGTATTTATTTTAACTGAGCCTTTTTCCAACAATGCCCAACATAGATTGGTCCTGGGCTACAGACTTCTGCCACAAGGGTGCAGGAGGGCCTTCTTAGTGTAAGATGGCTGGTTTTAGTGCTCTAGTAATACCAAGCAGTCTAGATTCAGCAAATCTGAATGTAGCCTATGCTATGAAACACAGAAGTACTAGAAATTCAAAGTGCAGAAAAAACAGTCACACCAGTAAAAACAGCAAAACTGAAGCAGCAATTAAGCAAAATACCGTTCAAATAAAGTGCTACGCAGGCTTCAAATACACTTAACTTTTGTTGAACACAGTGGATGCTTTGCATTTCGTTCAGATTCACTCTGGCTTGTAAGGGCCCCAGGGCCATTAGCTTAGTAACTGTTATGATCCGGATCTCTGGCTAAAATACCCTACTATGACGTAAAGTGATCTTTGAGTTGGTACATGTGCACATGTAGGTGTGTTGGAGGTACACAGCCACCTCCATAGCCGGAGTGCAGGGGAAGAAGCTCCATCAAAAATTTTAAGTTGTTACAGCAAGTTTCAGAATTCAATTTTTTTTTGTCAGCATCACACTTTAATTGTTGTAACTCACAACACTGAGTCTTGTCAGTTCTGGCCGTACTTTTTTTTTTGCAGTCTCTGTTTTAATTTTAGGAACATGAGAAGATTTCTGCTGAGCTGTTTTGCTGGAAACGTATTTGGAATTTGAAATGTCTGGGCTGCTTAACTCATTTTGCAGCAGGGCACTGTTTTTGCTTGAGATTTGGCTGCAGCTGTTGTACAGCAGGATGCGTTTCCCATTTGAGATTTAGCTAGCCTTTGTAACTTTCTCATTTGAGACCTGTCTGGAGCTGTTATACAGGATATTGCTTTCAGTGTTTAACATATGGTAGAAGTTGATGAATGATGTCTTTGCTAAGGAAGCTTTTGTTTACAGCTTCCTTGTGCTGTAATCAGATTAGAGCTATTGATTATAACTGGGTGGAATATTACTTTTGTGGGTAGGGGTGTGTTAGTGTGTGTTTGCGTGCTTATGACTATTTTGTGGCTAGACATTTTGTTTCATGGATTATTTTGTGTAGGCATTCTATGGATTTATTGCCCTTATTTTCTTTTGTGCAAGAGCTGTGCACAGAAAAAGCAAAAGGAAATTATTACCATTCTTTTTACATGACGTGTCTGGTGCACATTATTCCTGTTCTTGCAAACTTATGAGGCCTTTACACTACCATTGATTTACAGCCTGTGTACGGATTAACCTAAATATCAACTGCTTTTAGAATGTTGACTTGGAAGCTACTTACTGGAATTAGAAGCAATTGATCTTTATTGCAGTTGTATGTATTGCCTTGCTATGTCTCATGGGAATATGAATCTGCCTGTTTCTTGTCTGAGTCAGAGACTTGGTTGGAAGCAACTAACTGGAATCAGAGAAAGCTGCTTTCCAACTTGGGTACACCTCTGTTGCTCTTTTACGTCTCGAGGAAGTATGAGTCTGTCTTATAGATTGGATGCTATTAGCCCATTTGTTGCATTAGATAGTACTGTTTTTTGTCCATTTTTTCCACTGTGTACTTGATGTGTCATAAAGGCAGCAGCCTAGTTGAGGTTCCATGGTGTGATAGTATGCACTCTGGACTTCGATTCAGTGATCTGAGTTCAAATCTCAGTAGAAACTGCTATGCTCTCATTTTGCTGGGAGGGTTGGCATAACGGCTAAGGTCTTCACCTCACAGATACAAGATAAAGGATTTGATTTTGTCCAGAGTTTGTTGTCTGTGCTTGTAATGGTCTGCAAACTAATTGCTTAGTATAAACCTATGAAAAAGTCCACATAAAGAGTGACCTCCTGTAAGCAGTACAGAACATGTGCATTAGCTTGGGGGTTGGCATAATGGTTAAGACGTACCTGACATTCACAAAGTACAGGGTTGGATTCTCACCCTTGAGAAGAATTGGTAAGGTTCAAAATGACCCACAAGGGCGGCTAGCCTAGCACTTACCTGAGAACCTCTGAAGCGACTGAATATCATGAAAAGGCATCAGGTGGAGGGGCAGAATGTGCTGTTTTGTCATTTTTTTATTTTGGGTATCTTGAGCTGGGAGGAGCAGCATTATGCTAAGGTTAGGATTACTAAGTGCTTCTTGAGGACAGAATACAGGGGTTGGGTAGGGAGTGTCCTTCTGTATCTTGGGAGTGGACTGTCATCTCTGACTTTTAGGTAGAATCTATTCCCCACCTTGAGGCTTTGATAAGGCTCTACTTTTCAATGCCTAGTCAGTTCGGAAGAAGTCTGGTATTATTTCGTATTTGTTCCATATGGCTGATCTGGTGTTTGACAAAGGTTTTCCTTGATACTTGTGTTTCAAATGCTTCCTAAATACTTACTTGTTTGACTTCTCCTCTAGCATGTTGGTGTTCAGCTTTATTATTGTATGTAAGCCTCGCATTTGCAAAAAGCTGATCTTTGCACAGTGGTGACTACTGGTGCCTTGTATATACACAATCACCAGAAGTTGAAATTTCCCTATAAAAACCACCCCAGAACTTTATCTCAGTCCTGTGTTATTTACAAAGCAACTAGTTTGCATGGTGAGTAGCATTTACACATTTAGTTAAGACTTGTTTAGGTCTACCTGCCCTTACTATAGCACCCAGGACTATTGCTGCTGAGAGAACATCCAGTTTTGTGCTGGGCAGCATCGCTGGTTAGGGTAGCTGCAGATTACAACAAGTAAGCAACCTTACCTTATCCGGTTACAAACACCCTCCACTGCTGTCCTTTGAAATACACATTCAGACCTGTAGCCATCAATGGGCACTTTCGTGCTATCTCTGTATCCAGCTTGGTGGACATTGGCATTCTGAGTTAGTGTAACAGTTGCCTTATGTACACTGATAACCACTTAATTCTCAAACAGACAAACACAGTATGTGTACTCTTCCCCCATTAGGCCAATCATAGAGTATAATGCTCCATTTGGCATGTACCTCACTAGACACATGCAACAGCTGGAAAGACAACAAAAGTGCCTCATGAAGAGTATCCTAGGCCTTAAACATGTGTCCTACATGGACAGACTCAAAAAAAAACTCCAACTATTCTCTGTCTCATTTCGTCTACTAAGAGGCGATCTCTCCTTGACTTACAAAGCCATATCTGACCCAGCTCTGTTAGAAATGCTACATCTAAAGAAATCCCAATCCTTCCTCACCACACGCTTCGGAGACTTCAACCTCATTACCACAATCAACAGAACATGCTGGAGGGACAGGTTCATAACCCAGAGAATGCCCATACGCTGGAATAGACTTCCCATACATGTCAAGCAGAGCACCTCACTTGTCCTCTTCAAGAGAAATCTTGAGTGGATGGGAAGTAGAAAGTTCACCCTGGGACGACTCCAGTGGCTCTACTTGATACAGGTACTGGGAACTAACGTCAAGTGGCACAATGCCAGGACACATCTATGGGCTAGGCTTGAAAAGGCTCCAGGGTCATTAGCCTAGTACACACCTATGAATCTATGTAGTTACACATTGACACTGGATGCTAGATTCTCTCATACAGACATATAAAGCAGTAAACAGGTTGCCAGTGGCTCGCACAGATCACTGACCACACTTGCAAAGGACAGCACACACAGACCAACTTATGCAGAGGTGCTCATATACAACTTACCTAAACCTCAAAGGCCTCTTGTGCGCAGTCCTCAGAAACTCCACCTGCACACAAACAAGACATTCCCCATTATAACATATAAAGCCATATCTTATTGTGTCTCATCTACAAACCTATAAGGTGAGACACTCCACAATCCAAAAATCTGGCTATAGGAGACCCCATTGTGAGACACATTGATGTCCCTCTTACCTGGTTGGATAAGAGGAAGGTTAGAGTTCATAGGTTCATACTAGGCTATCTGCCCGAGGGCATTTACAAGCCTAGCCCATAGTTTTGTGGCTTACGCCACCCCTTTAGTATGGGGAACTATACCCATTATTTTGCTGTGCCTCTGTTGAGCAGTGACACTGAGGTAATCCCTGGGGTATATCTGCGATCTCCCATCCATTGGTCAAGATTTCTCTTGAACAAGGCCAGCGAGGTGCTCTGCCTCACATATACCGGGATTTTATTCCACAGCTTAGGGAGTCTTTGGGTGATGAATCTATCCCTCCAGCACGTCCTATTAATAGCCGTGTCGAGGTTTAAGTCTCCGCCCCTGTGGCTCTGACGGATCTAGATTTTTGAGGTGAAGCATATTCATCAAATCTGGGTTTGACATGGCCTTGTATGTTAGGCAAAGGTCACCTCTGAGCAAGCGGTAAGCGACTGAATAGAGCTGGAGTTCTTTCAGTCGGGCAGCATAGGACAGATGTTTGAGACCCTTTATCCTTTTGGTGAGGAACTTCTGTGGCCTCTCCAGCTGCTGCAAGTGTCGGGTCAGATACATTCCGAATGGGGCATTGTACTCAATCATTGGTCTGATGAGTGATGAGTATAGGGAGACTATGACCTCCCTTGATCTAGATGAGAATCCCTTCATGATAAGGTAGGCAATGTAGAAGGTCTTCCTAACTACTTTAGCTACATGGGTGTCGAATGACAGACTACTATCAACCTGGGTCCCCAGGTCCCTGATGACTTCTTCTGTGCTCAGTGGATTGCCACCTATTTGGTAGCTAGGGGTAACCTTGTTTTTCCCGAAGGGTATGACTATGCATTTTTTGGCATTTAACTTTAGGCCATGGCTCTGGCACCAGTTATCCGTTTCTGTGAGACCCTTCTGAAGGATATCTGTGTCAGATGTGTTTTCTACTATGGCCCAGTTTGCAGTCATCTGCAAACTTTGTCAGCCATAACCCTCCTGTGTTTGCTTGTACTTGAAAAGTAGATGCCAAACAAGAGTGGGCCCAGGACTGAGCCCTGTGGTACACCACTTGTGACAGGCTTTGAGTCTGACATGGCGCCAGCAACTCTGACCCTGTGGGTTCTGTCACTCAGCCAGTTTGCAACCCATCTTGTGATGTATGGGTTAACATTTAAGCTGATGAGTTTTCAATGATACCCGAGTGGGGTATTGTATCAAGGCCTTCGCCAGATCGAGGTAGGCTGTATGGACTGCCTTTCCCTCATCAATGGCTTTGGTGACTGTTTCAAAAAGTCAACCAAGTTTAGAAGGCATGATCTGCCTTTGACAAAGCCAAACTGGGATGGATCCAAAGTCTGCAAATTCCCTATGTCTTTATTTATGAGGTCCATTATGATCCTCTCCATGGCTTTGCAGATAAGGCTTGTCAAGCTAATGGGCGGTAATTTCCAGGGTCGGTGGAGGCACCGCCTTTGTGAAGTGGGACCACAGTTGCAGTCGCCACTCCCTGGGTACGTATCCAGAGGTAAGACTATGATTGAACAGCTGTCCTAGCTGTGGGTTTAATTCCTCGTTGAGTTCGTGGAGCACACAGCCGGGGACACCATCAGGTCCCATGGATGCTGTGTTTTTGCTTTGGAGAGAGCAGTTCTCACTTGGGCGTTGGAGATGTTTGGGGGCTGCAATCGCTTGGTATAGATATCTCTCCTTTGGGGGAGGGGAGAAGTTTGCACTGAACCTGTCAGCCAGTATGTTGGCAATGTCTGTAGGATCAGTAATCTTCACATCATTTTGAACTAGTTCTGAGCATATCTGGGAGTTTCCTCCCAGGTTTCTAACATAGCTAAAGAAGGCCTTATGATTGTCTTTTGAGTCTTTAGCTATTTTTCTCTCAAAATTTGCTTTGGATGATTTTATGAGAGCTCTTAGTTTTTTACTTATAGTGATCAAGGGTGTCTTACCTTTTAAGGATTTTGCTCTATCTTGTAGTAGCTTCCTCCTTTTGTTGTAGAGTTTGTTTATGGCTGGGGTCCACCAGACTGGACGCTTGCCTTTGGTACAAAGAGTCTTTGTTTTGCTTGGGATTGCTTTATCCATGCAGTCCTGCAGGTGCTGGTAGAAGGCAATTGTAAGTGATTCAGTGGCTTGAGTACTGTTTTCCACGGCTCGGGGCCTTAAAGGAGACCACACTAGTCTTTAGAAGTGTGAACTCGGATTTGGGGAAGTTCTTTACTGTGGTCTTTTTATTTCAGGTGGGGTGGGATGAGGACCTCCAGCGAGATTAGTTTGTGATCTGATCTCACCAGTGAGGGGTATACTTCCGGTGTTGAACATTGTGCTCCCATGTTCGTGATGATGAGATCAAGTATGTTTTCCCCTCTTGTGGGGATGGTGACTAGTTGTTCCATGGCATTTGAGTTTATGAATTCCAGGAACTTTTGGGCTAGGGTGTTTGGGCTTGAGTAGTGTTCCCAGTCTATATTAGGGTAATTGAAGTCACCTAGTATGATGGTTAGTTGCCAGTCAGGGGCTAGGATTTGCCAGATCATGTAAGCTGTCAGGTCACGTACCCCTAACGACCAGTATGACTCAGTCATAGTCCATGTGGGCATGAATGACCTGAGACTTGCATCCTTGGATTATATGAAGAGAGACATGATTGAGCTCTCAGAATATATGTCACAGGCAAGTATGAGCCTAACATTGAGCAACATTCTGCCATCTCCAAGGATGATGCCACAATACCAGCAGAAAATGATCACCATTAACAATTGGCTTAGCTACCGGTGTCATTCCAAAGAGGTCCGATACTTGTCAGCCTGGGAGGACCTGGTTAACAGCCCACACTGCTTTGCCAGGCATGGTCTTCACCTGCCACCTCTACACTTTTGGATATTGGCCAAAACATTTTATCCACACCTATAGTTCATTTATCAAACTAGACGCTACTCTTGTTTTTCTAAGTTTCAAATAATTATCAACCAACGTCCTTTGTATTCTATCTCCTCTGGTTTCTACAGTAATCAAGTTCCTCCTTGCCTGACTGTATTCTATAACAGCTAGGATCCTGCAACAAGTTATAGTAAAATTATAGCATTTTGAGTTGTTATTAAATCACGCTGTTGGCAAATGTATCTAAACCAAAAAATATTATTCCTGTGACTGTGTATTTATCTGTATGTAATTAATGTGTTTACTCTTTTCTCTGTGGAGCTTTTCTCGCCGGGCCTCCGCTGAAAATGGACATGTATCCAGTCGGACTATCCCGGTCAACAAATGTAAAATAAAAATAAAATAAATAAATTTTTTAGGCCTTGCCAAACGAGTAACTTCCAACATAACAAAAAGGAAAAGCTAAAGGTGTTGCTACGCAATACTAGGAGTTTCAACAAGAAACTGTACTCCCTGGAAGCTCTCCTCACCCTGGAGAATGCTGACATCCATGCAGTTACTGAAACAGGGTTCAAACTGTGTGTGAGAGACCACACTTCCTGGAAGAGGGGAGAAGAAATAATCCCCCCAAGGAAACAATTGTAAGTCACATAAAGCATTCTAGCAATGCATGACTGTAACACCTTTCATACATTTCAACCACCCACTGAACATGAAAGAGCAAAAGATGGAGCCCTGCAACTTTTTGTTTCCATCTTCCTTGCTACGTCTCCATTGTCTGACATCTGTAAAATTCAGATTCCTGTACTTAATTATGCTACTCTTCGGCCTTATCCTCTATTCTTCCCTTCCTACTGTGCCATCTTTCATCCTACCATGAGTCGATAATATGTCTTTAATGTCTCTCCTGCTCTGTCCTAACCACCTATCTATAATTCCTCTTTACACTTTCCACACATTGCAGCAAAAGTATTTAATATTGCTCCTCATCTTTATTTCAAATATAGACTGATTAACTGCATTTCAGCTCAAACCAAAACAAACTTAAGCGCAAGAATCCTGTCCAGAAAACAAGTATGCATAATTCACCTGTATATTAAAATCCTTCTAGGAGGAGATATACACCCTAATCCTGACCCCACCTGTCACAATATTCCCACACATTTCTCTAACTCAACAGCCAATTCCCAACCCTAGTGATGTAATTTTTGCTGCAATAAATGTTAAAAGCATAAGAAATAAAACTGCTTAACTACAATCCTGGATTAACCAACATAAGCCTGACAGTCTCACTGTAACTGAAACTTGGCTTAAACTCCACATAAACTACTCCAAAGTTATACCTCCTCGCTATATCATCATCCATAATGACCATATAAAGAGGAAAGTTGGTGGAATTGCTTTAATATTTCCTAACACCTACCACATTTCCCTTTACAGCAAACCAATACCAAAATTCAGTTCAACAGAGCATCTTATTCCTTTCCTCAAAATAAACAGTTAAAAACAAACATGTATTACTGTCCTTTACATCCCTCCTGGCGACAATACAGCTATACTATATGATATCCTACATTGGATGTCCATAACATTTCTGCAAGAAATTATGTGAAATTATGTGAATGCCAATTGCCTGGACATAAACTCTTAACTCCCCAGTATCTAGCATGAACTTGAATTTTTTACACATCTAATTAATAGCTCCACACATTACAGCAAGACATTGTATTCCTTATTAGACTGGATCTTAGTATCAGACCCTTGCAAATTCACCACCGCAGGTACAACGTCATACTTTCTCAGTGATCATCTCCCAAGCTATACAACCAGGTATTTCACACATCCAGTTAAACAGCATGTTTATAAAACAACACACATTTCCATTGTTTAACCCAGAAATGCTCATTACTATGCTGTCAAGTAGTAACTGGAATTTCCTAAAAATACTTTCCTTAGACAATGTTGTAAATGAATTCACTACAACTTTTCTAAATATCCTAAATAGCCGTGCACCTCCTAGAAGAAAGAGACTAAAAACAATTAATGCAATTTGGCTATCCAAAAAGAGTGGAATACTAATGCAGGATAGAGTAAATATGGAAAGAATGGCAAAAATATAAAACACTTCTATATCTTGAAAACTTCAGAATGCTTCGCAATCGTACTAAAAGCCAAATAAATGAAGACAAAAAAACTATGCTAAACTATCTCCTGCAGAAAGAACTCCTATCCTCTACACAACATGGCTTCTGTCCTTCCCATAGTACTAGCAGTGCTCTTCTAATCTATATAGATACTGCCAATAAAGTTAGTGATAACGGCAAACTAGTCAGTTCCTTATTTTGAGACTTGTCTATAGCCTTCAGCACAGTTTGTCACAGCAAACTTCTACTTCAAATGTCCTCACGAGGTCTCTTTCAGCCAACCCTACTGTGGTTCAAAAGCTACCTGTCCAATAGATATCAGTCAGTAAAATGGCACTCTGCACTCTCTTCGTATCCCCCCAGTCACCACTGGCATACTGCAAAGCTCTATCCTTGGTCCCCTCCTCTTTAACATTTTCACCAGCACCCTTTATACTTCCACACAACAGGCCACCCTAATACAGTACACAAAGGATTCCACTCTCATTTGCACATCTGACAACATAGTACACCTCTAAAAAATTACTCAGGGAAACTTTCTGAAACATGGCTTTGTAGCTCTTAAATTATGTTCAACCCAAAAAAGACCAAACTACTACTTTTTTCCACAATTTCCTCTCTCATGAAAATACAAAATTTAAAGTCATCTCTCTTGATAGGACAACCATTGAAGTCGCCTCTCGGCAAATTATTAAGTGGATAGTGGATGATAAGCTTACATTCGACCTGCATATACAAAATTGCATAAGAATATCTCATCAAAAACTAGGGATGCATTATAGAGCCAGAAACTTTCCTATCAGTAAAATTAAAACTACATTTTCCACTACTTGTCTCCTCCCCACACTTCTTTATGGCACTCCCATCCTTAGTAACCTCTAGGCTTCACAAAAATTTAAAACTTGAACAACGCTATAACAAAGTTGCTAATTTGCAGCAAATACCCCTTTCAGAACCCACCACTGTACAGCACTATAAACCTAAATTGGTTAGAATTGCCTCATCAACCAACATATACACAACTTCTTACCACCTATAAAATTATCCAGCATCTATCTGCCTGTCCAGTATTAAAAAAAATATTCCACAATTTTGTTCCAGTCAGTCATTGCGATACAGTGACAAAAAATTCATGTCTGTTTACAAAAATGTCAAATCTGCTGGACATTGTCTGTACTTGTACAAGGTTGCTAAGGCTTGGAACGCCTTACCTGTATCCATCAGGTCAGTACCCTTCCTCCCCATCTTTCAAAACCACTCTGAAGGACTTCCAAGGTAAAATCTGACTTTGTTCCTTCTCAAACCCAGGATAAACTATATCGCTAAATGTGAAAAAGTATCTTTTCATTCCTTACATTTCCTTACTCTCCATTCTTCACTTTCTTACTCACACTTCTATCAAGTTCTTTTCCCTAACTTTCTCTCTAAGTATACCATAAGCCTGTTTTCCCTCACTTCATATTGCAATTCATGTTTGTATTAGACTAACTTACCTTTAATTTCTTGATAAAATGTCTAAAATTTCTGTAAATATTAAATGATTGTCAGATAACTGGTATCAATTCTCAACCAATCTTTATAATTATTTAAACTGTGGATATTTTTGTTTTTGTTTTTGAAGATTATAAATTATTGATGTCCTTACATTCACCGCTGTAGTATTCATAACTTAAGGGATTCCCTCCCGTGAAGCCAGCCTACCAAAGCCTACCGTTGCTTTAAGGTACGCTGAATGTCCCCCAAACACTCCTAGCGTAACGTACGGCATAAAGGTGATATTCATGAGTACCATTCTCAGAACGTCTTTGCCGCCAGTCCGAACGCTGTTTTTAACCATTGGTCTGTTTGCCTAAGTCCGTTTTTCTGTTTGTTGGAATTCCAGTGATTACTCCTGATGTGAGAGTGTTCAATCTCGCCGTTTGTTCTTACACACGGGTTCAGAGCCAATCCTCGGCTCCGAGTCGGCCGCATAGCAAAGCTCTGAATCTTAGAGAAGCTCGAGACCAGGCTATATCCCACAATCCTCCCTGCCATTACTCAGATCTAGTTTGCCGCTGCAACGGATCACATCGACGAGAGCTCGGACCAGAGAGAATTTTGTTATATTCAGATAAGATTCTTATCTTTCTAGTTTAAAAAGTTCTTATAGTTCTTGATAAGTTAGTTTTTGATTAGTACTAGTGTGTGTGTGTGTGTGTGTGTGTGTGTGTGTGTGTGTGTGTGTGTGTGTGTGTGTGTGTTATTGTAATTAATCCTGTCACATTTTTATAGGTCCCCTTTTGTGGCCTACCTCTTCTTACCCACTTATAGCAATACTTATATATACATATATAAATATTTTCTTATAGTTATTAGTTATTATAGCTAGTGTCTTAAAATTTTTCATAGTAGAATGTCTTACTACCGGTTATGTCAGAAAAAGCCAAATCCGGCTTTAAAAGATGTCAGTGTGGACAGAAAATGTCCATCACTGACAACCACACTTCCTGCGTCTATTGTCTTGGCCCTCTCCACCTACAAGAGGATTGCTCTATATGCCATTCCTTCAGCAGGAGGGTCATGACAGATAGACGCAGGAAACTTATAGATAGGGGACTACTTAAGCCTGCCTTCCAGGAGGCTTTGGACAAGTCAGACCAGACTTCTAAGTCCTCGAAAGGGTCAAAGATGTCGGAGCCCATGTCATCGGCTCCGAGTTCATCTTCAAAGGTTCGTTTGCCGGTTCCACAGACTTTGGGGCTGAGCGTCGAACGTTTGTCTTTCACTGAGCCCCAGGTCTTGGAACCGGCGTTGGAGGTACTGCCACCGTCCATTCGGTCGGTACCATCTTCGGCCCCTTCGACCCAATCTTCCAGACCGTTATCCGATACAGATGTGGATCGTGTCGTGCAGAAACTTATGGAGAACACGGCCTTTTCCAAGTTGATTGCTGTTTCCTCCCAATTGGTGTCGAAACTAGAAGGCCTCCCTTTATCTCCAACAGGTCCTCCTTCGAGACCCATCCAGTCTTCGGAGCCGGGAGAGGATGAGCCGATGATAGTGGAGCCCTCGGTGCCGAAACCGTCCATTGCACGATTGACACCATTGACTTCGACTCCTTCGGAACCTGTAGGTGAGTCGCAGAGCCGACGATCTCTCCTCTGTTCAGGGACCGAGAGTCATACCGACCTTTCGGTGCCGACTCTCCCTCTCGGGGCCTCGGCGCAGATTGACTCTGCTCCGTCCTCGGGGTCGAGGCCCACAGCCCCCGTGTCTGGGATGCTTCCATGTTCTTCGGAACCGGAGGAGTCCTCGGCCCGGGGTTCAGGGGTTTTTGACCTTATGAGGAAGGTTTTGTCTGCACAGACAACCACTTCATCGGAGGCGTCTTCTCCCTCCCCTAAGGGGCCGCTCTCTGTTTCTTCCCCCACGACCCATCCAAAGCGTAGAGCACCATTGCCTCAGCCACCCCCAGAGGGTGCCCCCTGTTCCTCGGAGGCCTCACCGGAAGCCCCCTCCGATGAGGTTCCGAGGAAGAGACTGTGCAAGAGGAGGCACTTGGATTCCCCGCAGGAATCTCTAACCTCTGACACTGACTTGGATGAGGCAGAGGGGTCCCCAAAATCCCCCTCTGAGGATGTCTCATTTGCGGACATCTTGGAGATCTTAAAACAGAGGGGTGATTGGCAGTCCCTAGCCCCCACTGAGAACGAGTCTGTGTTGCTGAAGGCTTTTGGTGCTCAACCTTCTACCTCCTAGGTTACTCCGCCCTTTGATGAGTTAATGGATTTAATTGCTCGAAGGGCGTGGGAGACACCGGACACAGTGGAACCGGTCCTTCAAAAACCGAGCAAATTTATCACCGCCCCCCAGGACAAGGTTTATCTCACCAAGGGAGTCCCGGTCGACGCTATGGTGGTGGCGGCAGCCACTAAAAAGGAGATGTCTGGGTCTTCCTCTTCTGTTCATCCTCCTAATAAGGATTCTAGGACTATGGACAGATATGGGAAGCGCGTTTTTAGTTCAGCGACTTTTTCCATGCGTTCGCTAAACTATTTGACGCATTTTACACGTCTGCAGAGGGATCTTATCAAGGAGCTGGGAGATACCCTCCAGGGCAACACAGATGCTGCTGTTTCAGATTAAGGTAACAGCACAGCTTAACACCCTTACCTCCATAGTGAATTCATCCATGAGGCTCATCTCGTATGCGGCTGAAGGATCGAGTAGAGCTGCAGCTTCAGCGATTGCTCTACGAAGACAATCCTGGATGCGGCTGTGCTCATTTGCGGAAGCCTTCAAGTCTTCCTTCGCCAATGCCCACTTTGATGGTGCCACACTCTTTGGGCCCAAAGTGAAGGAGACACTAACTCGGTGTGAGCAAGAAGGAAAGACTCTGTCTGCCGTCGGAGTCCGTTTTTCTGCTCCAACTAGACCGTACCCCAAAGGGCAACGAGGCGGAAAAATATGGTTCCGTTAAACTCGGGGATCTTTCCAGACTACACAGAGTGACCCCCCCCCCCCAGAGGCAGGGGGGGTTAGAAATGGAAGACGTCGCCCCGGCGGCAGATGGGGTCTGCAGAACCAAGGCGACGGGGATCCTGTCCCTGGTAAGCCTTTCCAGCACTCCTGAACGGGGGCCTGACTGTCCTCCTCTGGAGGCAGTCGGGGGTCGCTTGGCTTTATACCCACAGGCCTGGCTAACTCTCACCTCGGACTCTTGGGTAAAAAGCATTGTAACCAGAGGATACAAAATCCCCTTCATGTCAACTCCACCCCAACAAAGAAGGTTTCCAGATGTGCCACCCCATCTGCGAGGCCCAGCAGCAATAGAAATTTCAAAGCTGTTCGAAAAAAAGAGTCATCCAGCCAGTCCTGGCGGACCAAAGAGGATCCGGAACTTACTCAAGGTTCTTTTTAGTTCCAAAAAAGACAGGGGACTGGAGACCGATTTTGGATCTCAGCAATCTCAATACCTTTGTGAAAAAGGAAAAGTTCCAGATGGTCACGCTTCAATCGATCCTTCCATTTTTACAGAAGGACGACTGGATGTGCTCGATAGATCTCAAGGACACGTACTACCACATCAAAATGGCCAGACCGTCCAGAGATCACCTGCGCTTCCGGCTGGGAGCCAGTCACTTTCAATTTCGAGCCCTGCCCTTTGGGCTCACCTCGGCCCCCAGGGTATTCACCAAATGCATGGCAGTGGTAGCATCTCACTTGAGACGTCTAGGATTCCGGGTGTTTCCCTATCTGGACGACTGGCTCCTCACCGCCACCACCGAGCGTTGCCTCATACAAGCCAGAGACTACACAGTCAACCTTTGTTCCCACCTAGGGATTTCCATAAACTTCGAAAAATCTGCCTTACTGCCCTCACAGCATATTTCATTCATCGGAGCAGACCTAGATACACGTTTAACACTGGTAAAGCTCCTTCCAATAAGGGCTTCATCCCTCAAGGAACAGGTTCTTCTTCTACTGCAAAGCAGGAAAGCCCCGGCCAAACTAGTGTTGAAGGTTTTGGGACTCATGGCAGTATCCCTGATTGCAGTCCCTATGGGGAGATTGCACATGAGGCTCCTCCAGTGGCTGCTGTTTACGCAGTGGTCGTTCCAGCAGTTACCCCTAGTGCACGAGATTCTGATAACAAATTCTTGTAAACGAGACCTCTCATGGTGGATGTACAGTCAAGATCTCACTATGGGTCGTCCATTTGTTCTGCCCAATCTGACGGCCACGATAACCACGGACGCTTCTCTGATAGGGTGGGGGGGACTATTTCAGGGAAGAACAGTCCAAGGGGAATGGTCCAACATGGAGTACAACCTGCACATAAATGTTCTGGAAATGAGGGCGGTGTTGCTGGCATTGCAACACTTTCAAACCCTCCTACCTCTAGGAACTGTAGCAGTTCAGACAGACATGTCTGTAGTCTGGTACATAAACAAACAGGGGGGAACCGGATCTTACCCATTATGCAGAGAGGCCATGAGAATTTGGCAATGGGCAGAGTCCACAGGTCGCTTTCTGATAGCAACACACATCCCGGGGTCATCCAACGTCATTGCGGACAGGTTGAGCAGAGCCATCCTGTTACCTCACGAGTGGTCCCTCAAGCTACAGGTGGCGGAAAGAATTTTCCGCAGATGGGGCCAGCCTTGCTGTGATCTATTTGCTTCCCCGATGAATACCAAATGCAGAAGCTATTTTGCCCTTCTACCCCCTCTGGGGGATGTCCCCAGGGAAGCACTGATACACGATTGGCCTCCGGGTCTCCTATATGTATTTCCACCTACCCCCTTGATTCCCAAATTTCTTCAGAAAGCCAGGAACCTGGAAAGGACAATTATACTCATAGCCCCATTCTGGCCTCGACAGATATAGTTCCCTTTTCTTCAAGCCCATCAAACACAGGAACTGTGGATCCTGGACCCAGTACCAGATCTACTGACCCATTCGTCGGGAGTTTCTCACCCGTCTCTTCTATCCCTCAAACTAGCAGCTTGGCTGCTCCACTTCCCTGCCTAGCCAGGTCTGATCTACTTTCTCCGGCAGTTCAACGCATTCTGGTTGCCTCTCATAAGGCTTCCACTACAAAACTCTACAGGAGTAAATGGAAACACTTTGTATACTGAGCATCTAGCCAACACTTGGCCCCCCTAGTAGCTCCTTTTACATAAAGTTCTAGAATTTCTATCCATCCTTTTTCACAAAGGAGCCTCTACTTCCTCACTAAGAGTACAGTTGGCGGCCATATCCAACTACCATGTTGGTGAGGACTGTTATCCTATTATGTCCCACAGGCTTTGTAAGGCTTTTATGAAAGGATCCTTCCATCTTCGACCGCCCGTCAGAGACCCTTTATTCCCATGGAATTTAAATTTATTATTGTTGCAACTAATGTTGCCACCCTTTGAACCAGCATCTTCTTGCCTCCTGAAGTTCTTGTCGTGGAAGACACTTTTTCTCGTAGCTGTTACTTCAGCTCGAAGAGTTTCAGAGCTGCAAGCACTATCAGTCAAGCCGCCTTACTTAGTTTTCCACCCAAATAGAGTTTTCTTGCGAACAAATCCGTCTTTCCTTCCTAAGGTATGTTCTGTCACGAATATTAACCAGTCCATAGAACTCCCTACCTTTTTCAAAAACCATACCAGCAAGTTGGAGTATATGCTGCACAAGTTGGATGTCCACAGACAACTAAGATTTTATTTGGACAGCACTAAAGATTACAGGAAAACAGATCAGCTTTTTGTCACGTTTGCAGACAATAAAAAGGGCATGGCAGTTACAAAACGTACACTATCTAAATTGCTTACTGATTGTATAGCCTTTGTATACTCTAAGTTGAATCAGGCCTTGCCTGCCAAACCTAAGGGCCATTCTACCAGATCCGTTTCCACTTCCTTGGCTCATGCAGCTCGTCTGCCTTTGGACACAATTTGTGCAGCAGCCACGTGGCCTAAACCACATACTTTCATCGCTCATTATAGGGTTGACAAAGCCTCCAAAGACAGGACATCTTTTGGTTCCACTGTGCATAGGAACGTTCTTCCATGAGTCACTCGGGGGGACGGAGCTAGGGACGCTACCTGTGTGTAAGAACAAACGGCGAGATTGAACACTCTCACATAAAGAAGTTATGTTCTTACCATAACGTTCCATGTGGAGTGTTCATCTCGCCTTTGTTCTTACATTCCCTCCCTTCCCTCCCTCACTTGTTTGGAAGAACGAGTAGGTCTAGAGTCTGGTCGAATGCCTTAACCTCTTCCGGGTATATTGTTTCTTACCTCATGGGGTATATTTCGCTACCCTTAGTTAATTTGTTAAGTGAGATAGTGTCTCTGAGTTTTGTGGCTGTGTGTAGCCTTAGCACCTGAGGTTTTTGGTTGGTCTGGTTTACTTGCAAACTAGATCTGAGAAATGGCAGGGAGGATTGTGGGATATAGCCTGGTCTCGAGCTTCTCTAAGATACAGAGCTGTGCTATGCGGCCGACTCGGAGCCGAGGATCGGCTCCGAACCCGTGTGTAAGAACAAAGGTGAGATGAACACTCCACATGGAACGTTATGGTAAGAACATAACTTCTTTTTTTCTGAAGTCCTCACTGTTGCAGATAAGTACTCAGTTGGGGAGTTTGTTCTTTTCTTGATTTTGTTGTGCTATTTAGGGGTTAATGTCATCCAGGAAGAATAAATGTCAGTGTGGGTGACAGATTCCCCATAAAGACAGTGAAAAACTGAAAGGCTGCCAGCCCAGCCTTTTAGAATCTTGTAAATAATTCTATTTGATTTGTAAATATAAATATAATCCACAGACTGGTTTTACAAATGTAAAAGAGAACTATATGTTATGATTAAACTATATGTCATAATGACTTTCATAACTGTAACCACAATGCAATCTGCTGGAAGAAAGCTGATAAGTCAAGCATATTATGACTGATCTCAAACTCTGAGATATGATGTCTGGGCTAAGACATTCCTTGTGTAGTTTTGAGACCAGAGTTAATTGCTAGATTTTACATGTATAATATCTTTTATTGCTGTGGTTCCTGCAGGTGCAAGATTACAAGGATATGTTAAAGTTTCTGTTAGCCTGGGAAAGTAAATCAGAGAAGTGTCAAGAATGATGTAATCTAAAATGAGTCAGCAGTGATGTATTATCAATGTAAGACTTTTTCAGAGACAGAGAATTAGAGCATTTTGGATTTTGTCTGAACCTGAACACATCACCCCACCAGTACTTTGCTTTGCTTGTAAGTAGGATATTTATTTACAATGATTTCTCTTGGAAATAGATAGAAAATAGTAAGTTTAGTCTAGCTGTTTTCTGTGTCAAACTATTCTACAATATTCTTTTAAGCATTTTCCTGTGATGTCTGAATTCTTGACTAGCATTGTGTTAAATTGAGGAGATCTGTCTTGTGTTTTTATTATATGTGTTTTTTAAATTAATTAAACGTAATGTCATTGCATATGATTGGTCAGCTTTGCTTACATCAAACTATGGGAATCAAGTTGTTTGTATCCCATTTAACTCTAAAGAAGCCTTTTATGAATGGTGAAAGCGCTTAGTCTATGGGATTTACTGTTTCCATTGTGTTGTTAAATTGGAGATCTGAAGTAGTTAACTTCATTTGATCATCAACCTGTGGGTTTCGGATCCAATATGGATCCGAGCCGGCAGCTTACCAAGCTAAAGATCCAAGTTCCAAGCTCCTCCCCATTACCCATACTTCACTGCAACCTTCTTCCAATCCTCTGAACCCGTTTGCCACGGCTTGGCCAAGACATGATCTCTGAGCTCCAGGCAGGTAAAGTGGGATTTTTGATCAAACTTTAGCTGTGTGGTTTGTTAGTGTGTGTGTGAGTAGTTTTTTTTTTTTCTCCCTTGTAAAAAAACAAAAAAATAAAAAAGTTTAAAGTTGTAAACTTTTTCCCCTAGTGTAGGCCTCCCCTTCCCGCCCTTGGCGTGTGTGTGTGTGTGTGTGTGTGTGTGTGTGTGTGTGTGTGTGTGTGTGCACGTTTGGATAGTTAGCCTTGATTAGTTAAGGGTGGCTATGTTGGAGTCTCAAAAGCTGACCTTTTCTAAATGCACAGAGTGTGGCCATAAGCTCTCGCCGGCCGATGGTCACACTCTGTGTGTGTGGTGTGATTAGGGGTTCCCCACCTTACTTCGGGCTGCAAAATCTGTGCAGCCTTCAACCCTCTGGCCCTGCGGGATCTCAGGGCCAAGCTGATTCTGGCTGGTCTTATTCCAGCAGAACCAGTGGCTTCTTCTTCCTCTTCTTTAGCCACGGCTGTGGCTGTACAAGCTTCTGGCCCTCCTCCCCTGTCCGGGACTCCCACTCCCACATCTAAACAGGGCGATAGAGAGGCCAGGAAGGAGAAGCACAAAGGGAAAGATAGAGAAAGAGAAAAAGAGAGAGAGAGACGAGGAGAGGGGTCGCAAGAGACCAGCGGACTCTGATCTGTTGGCCCCCCCCTGCTAAAGTGGTCTCTGCACCTGAAAAAGTTATCAGGCCATGTTTCCCTCGGCTCCGTTCTCCAAGATTCTCCCCGGAGCCGGAGGAGGAGGCCCTGCCCACTTTGAGGTCGTCCTCGCATTGGCCCTCCCAGCTGGTGTCGGTGGCGTCCTCCAGATCCACGAGAAGCCTCTCTGAAGATGAAATGGACCGGATGATGAGAAGGTTCTTGCAGATGGGAGTGTTGTAAGCTCCCCCTCTTGCCGGAGCGGGGAGTTTGGTTCCTTCTCCGATCCATCCATGGGTTTCGGAGTCCCTAGATCTGAGGAGTCCCGGAGTCAGGGGGTCGGTGCCAATGGTTCCTACAACCTTGATGCTGGCCATGACCTCAAGTTTTTCAGATCCTATGTCGGATCTGAGCTCTTGGAGCCGAGATTTGGGCGTCGGATCTGAGGTGATGTGTGTCGTCAGCTCCATTGTGGTCAAGGCATACCATCCCTCTGCGTCCGGCTGTTCTGGGCTCTGCTCCGCTCCCCTTATCGGATTCGAGGGGCATGGCTACTGGGTCCACCAGTTTCAGGGAAGCCGGTTCCCCTTTGGCCTTTGTTGTGGAGTGGGTACTCTCAGGAGGATCGAGACCCCTTATTCTTTCCTCTGAGTCTGCCCCTGCTCCCTCACAGTTGAGTATGTCTTCTGTCATCCAGTCCTCCTAGGGACAGCCTGTGACTGATAAGCCCCAGACGATTCCCCTCGAGGAATACAAAACTGTTTGTGAGCCCTCCCTGGAGAGCCCCCCTGAGGAGGTCCCTCACAAATGCCAGTGCAAGAGGAAGCACATGTTCTCCCCTGGAGTCCCTCACTGAGGTTACCGACTTGGAGGAAGGGGAAGGCTCCCCCAGATTGCCCCCGAAGACATCTCCTTCGGAGACATAATGGGAATTCTCCGCCAGAGGGGAGGCTGGTCCTCCCAAAATCCTTCCTCGGACGAGTCGGTATTTCTGGAGGCATTCGACACAGGCCCATCTACTTCTTGGGTGTCTCCCCCCCCCCCCCCGGCTGATCCTCTGGTGGACCTCATTACCACCAGAGCTTGGAAGGAACCGTACACTGTAGAGCCAATACCAAAATGGCTAGATAAATAGTTCAGCCCTTCTGCTGGCAAGCCTGCATGGAGTAAGGGTTCCCCTTTTGATGCCATTGTGGTGGCAGTGGCCACCAAAAAGGAAATGGCCCAGGAAAGTTCCTCGGTCCATCCTCCGGACTAGGAGTCTAGGGCAATGGATCGTCTTGGAAAGCAGACGTATGCTTCAGCTACCTTTGTCATAAGGGCTTTGAACTTTATGGCCCATGTGATTAGACTTCAGAGTGACATTGTGAAAGAGTATGTGGAGTCTCCCCTGGAGTCTATTTCGGCCGAGGATAAACAGTCATTCTTGGCTCGTATGGCCACTCTTAAGTCGGTTACAAATACGTCCATGCATTTCCTCTCTCATGCCACTGAAGGAGCCGCTATGGTGGCCAGGTCTGGTATTGCCATGAGGCGTCATGCCTGGCTCTGGCTTTGCAATTTTTCAGAACCTTTCAGGGTGTCCTTCGCGAATGCCCCTTTTGACAGTTCGACCCTGTTCAGGAAGACAATCTGAGACATGCTAGTCCAGAGTGAGAAGGACAGGAGGATGCTGTTGGCCATCGGGATCCACTTCTCCAACCCTCAAAGGTCATTCTCCAGGAACCAGCGAGGGCAGAAGAAGTTGTGGTTCAGGAACTCTCAGCATTCCCGGAACGCTCCGGACTCCTTTTCCCTTAGAGGCAGAGGGGGACAAGGTGGATGCTGGCCCAGAGGCAGAGGGGGACTGAAGAACTTCGGGTCACGGGAACTTTTTTCGGATCGACCCGCGCAGCAGCCCTGAGGGGTTGCCCGACTGCTCCACTCTGGAGGCAGTCGGGGGGCATTTTTTGAGGCACCTAGCTCAATGGGAGTCCATGACATCAGATCGCTGGGTGCTTTGAATAATATCCAGAGGTTATTCCATTCCCTTCATAAGCAGTCCCTTAACCACAAGACGCCTCCCGGACATCCCACCCACTCAAAGGGAGGCGGCAGCTTTGGAAATAGAAAAGCTGCTAGGCAAAAGATCAATCCAGCCGGTTCCCCCAGACCAGTCTGGATCAGGCATCTATTCCAGGTTCTTTTTGGTGCCAAAAAAGACTGGGGACTTGAGGCCGATTCTTGACCTATCCACGATGAACCTGTCCATTGCCAAGGAGAAGTTCCGGATGGTCACATTGCAATCCATCCTGCCGTTCTTGCAGGAAGAAGTCTGGATGTGCTTGGTAGACCTCAAGGATGCTTATTACCATATCGTGATGGACAGGCGATCCAGGAGGTTCCTCCACTTTCGGCTAGGAGTCTGTCACTGCCAGTTCAGGGTCCTACCCTTCGGTCTTACCACAGCCCCCAGGGTGTTTACCAAGGTCATGGCAGTTGTAGCGGCCCACCTAAGGCTTCAGGGCATTCTGGTCTTCTCATACCTGGATAATTGGCTCCTCAACGCCCCCACCAGGCATCAACTTGTGCTAGCCAGAAATTCTTTTCTACAGTTGTCGAACCTGCTGGGTATTACAATAAACCTTACAAAGTCCTCTCTTCAGCCTGTTCAGATTCTGGACTTCATAGAGGAAGAATAGATTCTCTTCAGGCCAGGATATTTTTGACCCCAGACAGACTTTTGAACCTGACCCTTCATGTCTTGGTGCTTCCTCAGGCTCCTTCACCCCCAGCAGAGTTAGTCCTGAGAGCCTTAGGGTCCATGGCAGCAGCTATAAATCTGGTTCCTTGTGCACATCTGCATATGAGAGTGTTACAGTGGACGTTACAAGTTCAGTGGTCTCTGTCATACCAGCCCCTAGACTTCCCAATTCCTCTAAGCAAGGTGTGCAAAGGTTCTCTCATGTGGTGGCTTTAATCCCAGGATCTGCATGAAGGACGCCCCTTTGTTACACCTCTGCCCCAAGCCACGCTGACCACAGACGCCTCCTGTCTAGGGTGGGGGGGCATTGCTCTGGCAGGACTGTCCAAGGCACGTGGACCCCAAATGAGACCATTCTGCATATCAATGTTCTAGAGATGAGAGCAGTCCTTTTAGCGTTGCAGGCACCTCATGCTTCTCTTCCTCTGGGAACTATTGCGATTCAGTCAGACAGTATGTCAGTGGTCTGGTATATCAACAAACAGGGGGTAAACAGGTCCTACCCACTTTGGCGAGAGGCCATGAGAGTGTGGGAATGGGCGATCTCCACCAACTGTTTTCTGATAGCAATACACATTCTGGATCAGTCCAACATTTTGTCGGACAAACTGAGCAGGACTATCCTTTTGCCTTACGATTGGTCTCTGAACCCTTATTTAGTGGAACAGATCTTCCTCGAGTGGGGTTAGCCTTGTTGCAATCTCTTCGCATCACTGTCCAACGCAAAGTGCAGTGAGTTTTTCGCTTTGACTCCCCCTCGGGGGAAATCCCCAGAGACGATCTCTTTCATGCTTGACCCCCTAGTCTTCTTTATGTGTACCCCCCGCTTCCTCTCATGACAAAATTCTTACAGAAAGCTCAGCAGTTTGGGAGCAAGATTATCCTCATAGCCCTATTCTGGCCTTGAAGATTTGGTTTCCCTGCCTATGGTCTCAACTAGTACCCCTGTCCTGGATACTGGATCCCATTCTGGATCTCATTCATCATCCCTCGGGAATTCCTCCACCGAATCTGGACAGCATCAAGCTTGCTGTTGGTTGCTCCAGTTCCATTAATTGCCAGGACTCAAGGTCTCTCTTCCCCCCCATTAAGTTCATTCTGGTGGTGGCACACAAGTCCTCTACCAGGAAGGTGTACTGTAGTAAATGGAAGCGTTTTTCCATTTGGGCTTCTCAGAGAAATTTGGATCCCTTTACCGCTCCTGTTCCAACAGTGTTAGATTTTTTTTGTCTCAAATTTTCCAACAGGAGGCCAGCTCTTCCACAGTGAAAGTCCAGCTGGCGGCTATATCTCATTTTCATGTAGGAGAAAATTCAGGTCCTCTAGCTGCTGCCAGAATTTGTAAGACATTTATCAAAGGTACTTTTTTACTGAGACCTCCTATTAAGCACCCTTCTCCTCTGTGGGATTTGACCTTGGTTCTTCAGACCTTAGTAGTGCCTCCATTTGAACCTGCAGCATCAGTTGATTTGAAATTCTTGTCGTGGAAGACAGCTTTCCTGGTGGCTATCACTTTGGCCAGAAGAGTGTCGGAGCTTCAAGCCTCATGTATGAAACCCCTGTCCTTAGTTTTTCATAAGGATAGGGTGTCTCTCAGGACTAACCCTTCTTTCCTTCCTAAAGTTGCTTTGGAGTTGAACATTAATCAGTCTATTAATCTCCCAGTATTCTTTCCTAACTTTCAAAATAAAGGGGAATACAAACTTCATTTACTGGACGTTCACAGACAGTTATGCTTTTACTTACATAGGTCTAAACCCTTCCGTAAGTGTGATCAGCTTTTTGTTTCCTTTGTTAAACTTTTTTTTGGGAAACCAGTTTCAAAGGTGACTCTTGCTAGATGGATCTCTCTCTCTGTTTTACAGGCATACAATGAAAAATGGATTACCAGAACCAGACAGGATTCATGCTCACTCTACTTGTTCTGTGGCTACTTCTGCTGCATTTTGGTCCAGAGTTTCCCTGGATGACATTTGTTTAGCAGCTACCTGGGCTTCCTCTTAACACTTTTATTACTCATTATAAGCTGGATATGGTGTCTAGAGGAAGGGCTTCTTTTGGTTCTGCAGTGCTCCGAAATATCCTTCCTTAAGGGCCTCCCAAGATTTTTGGTAGCTGGGGACTCTGTCCCACAGGTTCATGATCAAATGACATTAACTACTTCAGATAAATAAGTTATGTACTCACCATAACGTTCCATCTGAGTAGTTAGAATTCATTTGTCAGCAATCTTCCCTCCCTCCTTCCCCCTGACCTTTGGTGGTTTATGTCTATGTTTTGGGCTCAGTGTCCTGGGTCTGGTGAGCCTAGTTTATGTATTCTGGTCAGGTTTTGTCTCTTAGGTTGTTGTGTGTCACACAGTGGATGGCAAACTTGATCTGAAGATTGGAAGGAGGTTGCAGTGTAGTATGGGTAAGGGGGAGGAGCTTGGAGTTCAGATATTTAGCTTGGTAAGCTGCCGTCTCAGATCCAAAACCCACAGGTTGTTGACAAATGAAGTCTAACTACTCAGATGGAACGTTATGGTGAGTACATAACTTCTTTTTTCTGTGCCCGTGTTTGGGTCGTTTTGGTTTTTCTTTTCTGTCACTAGAAAAGTAAACATGTTTCTTCTGCTCCAGGTGAGTGGCAGGCCTTTACTCAGGGGTTATTTAATGCTTTACTGCTCTTAAGGCCTCCTCAAGGGCTTTTGGTTCCTGATCCTCCTTGGTCCTCTTCTTCACCTAAAAGGCCCAGGGAATTGAATTTTTCTGAGAAAGAGTTGAATTGTGAGGAAGAATCCCTTACTTAGGCTACACAAATTCCTTCAACTTTGGACTACGGGTCTGAGGAGGAGGAATCTAATGGTCCTGATACTCCTTCTGAGGAAATTTCCTTTGGGGACTCTATCTCTAAGATGATGGAATTTTTTTAAGTAGGATTATGCCCAGGTTTCTGATATCCATAAGAGGTACTATGAGTTACTGCAGATGGAATCTCCTAAACCTGGCTATTCCTCCTGTCTTGGCTGCTTTACTTGATGTTTTTTCCAGTGCCCCTAAAGCACCTGATTCTCTGCCCCCTGCTCCCAAGAAGTCTGATAGTTATTATAGGGTGCCTGAGGATTGTTCCTTTTTGTTCAGTTGTCCTGCTGTTGACCCCTCTGTGGTGTCTGTAGCTTCTGATAAGCCACCTCAGTTGCATCCTTCGTCCAAGTTACTGCCCTCTGACAAGGACAGAAGAACCATGGATAGGCTGGTTAAGAAAGTTTTTATACTTCGGCTACCTTAGCTTTTAGGGCTATCCGTTATCAGACCCATATGTCTAGGTATGTGTATGATCTTCTTTCTCTGGCTTGTCAGCTTTTTTCTGATCTTCCAGACTCTGAGAGTAAATCTTCTGCTCTTTCCTTGCTAGGGATTTCCTTTCAAGTAGTTCGTCATTCTATCAAATGTAGTTATGATGCAGTGGATGTCTGTTCTAGGGCTACTGCTTTTAGTTTAGTACTGAGGAGGTATTCTTGGCTTAGGCTTCAACCTTTACCCGATTATGTTAAGGCTAGGTTGATGGATGCTCCTCTGGTTTATAAATTTTTGCTTGGGGAAGTGGCTGCTGGTTTGTTTGTCTGTTTAGGACAAGGGGAAGACCTTACAGGAGCTTAAACATGTATTTCTCCTGTGCCTAAATTTCAGAGAAACTACCCTTCTAAGCCAGCCTTTGTTCATAGGCAGTCTTGTCTTCCTGCTAAAGGTAAATAGGGTGGTCAACGGGCTCCTCCTGCTAAGACCACTCAGACTGCAGGGATTCAAAAGCCTTCCTTTCCTGACAGACCATGTGCTGTCTGTCGGCCTTTTCCCAGCCACATTCCTCTTTCTCTTCGCCGTTCTCTTTCTCTTCCTATTTGACTTTGAATCACCTAGGATTCTTGGGTTCTGTCACTCATTCGTCATGGGTACTTCATGGTGTATATTTCCTGTCCTCCTTTTATGGGCATTCTTTAGCTTTTTTGGGAACAACTTCCTTTTTTCACTGAGATTTTTCTAGATCTCTTGTTTCAGGGTACTATTTAAGAGGTGCCTATGTCCCAAAGGGGAAGGGATTTTATTCAAGAATGTTTCTAGTGCCCAGAAAAGAGGGTACTTGGAGACCAATTCTAGATCTCTCTTATCTAAACACTTTTTTTAAGGCGCCTTCCTTTCAGATGTTGTCCCTTCAGGCCCTGATGTTCATCGTGTTACCCTGCTGCAGTCATCACACTTGGGTTATCCTGTCGTCAGGCGGTCCTGCAGTCGGCCTGAATTCCAAAGTCTTGGTCCGGCGTCTATTGCTGTCGCTTCTTCCCTGACGTTAGTGCGCCAGGGGTATATAAGAGGCATCTGACGCCATTTTCTTCAGTCTTTCTTGCCGCGCGGTGCACGAAGCAGAAGCAGTTCGCAAGTGCCGGTCGGCTGACACCTGAGATTTTCTAATCGAATTTCAGCCCAAAGTCTTCAAAGCTAAGTACCCCGTTGGGGAACCTTTTCTTGCCTCAGTCCGATGTCAGAAAAAGTTAACAATTGCATTTCTTGTGGGAAGCAAATACCTCATAAGGACTTTCATTCTTATTGTATACCTTGCCTAGGCCCAGACCATGACGTCACTGGTTGTCGGTTTTGTGCTAGGTTCAATAAGCGAATTATAAAGCGACGCTTTGATTTCGCACGACACTACTTCGGTAGGAAATTTAATTATACTATGCCGTCGGAGCAACCGACTACCGGCGTGCATAAAAAACGCAAAGATAAAGACAGGCAGCCTAGATCCAAGCCAGACTCCGAGGCCTCGGCTGGGCTGGTTGCCGGTTCTCCGGTTTTCAGTGAGGTGCCTGTGCAGCCCCTGGCGACCGCAGAATTGGAACCCCAGACCGCTTCGGATCCTCAAGCAGAGAGTACTAGGCCGATGCAGCCATTTTCTTTAGGCCCTACCGACAACATTGCAGAAGGAGAAGCTGGTGCTGTGGAAACACCTTTGGTTACAGAAGGTGTCTTCAGACCGACTACTCACCATAAAATTTTATGCTAAGCTTAAGACTCCTCTAAAACCAAAAAAGACTGCACATCAGTCTCCAGTTCAAGGCCCCATGCCTAAGAAACAGATCAGGGGTTCCCAACCCCCCCCAGACAAAAGGCCTAGACCAGAGGAGGATTATGTCTCCTCTGATCAAGTGTCTATTTCTTCAGACTCCTCTGAGGAACAGGATTACTCCTTTCCCCCTTATGAAGATTCTGATGCTGAAGATTCCATTCCCTCAGCTTCTCCCCCTGAAGACTATTCCTTTGGGGAAACCTTACATACCATGAGGGAACATTTCCACTGGGAAGGTCAGGACTATGACTCAAAGAAAAGGCTCAGAGAGTTTCTTTTACTTCCCCAGCACAGACCACTTGCTATCCCTCCAGTTTTAGACATTGTGGATGATGTTTACTTAGAATCTAGTCTAAATCCAGATTCTCTGCCTCCTGCTCCAGCCAAACCAGACCGATGTTATAGAGTGCCTGACCCACACAAATTCCTTTACAAAAGCCCTGTTGCTGACCCAGAGACAATCTCCCAGGGTCCCAAAGGGGCTAAGGCTTCTATTGCTAAAAATCCTGTAGCCTCTGAAAGGGACTCCAGAGCACTAGATAGGTGGGGGAAGAAGGTTTACACCTCAGCTACTCTAGCTATGAGAGCACTAAATTGTCAATTTCACATGCTGAAATACCAGCAATTCCTAATGTCTCAATTAAAACAAAAGATGAGCACGCACCCTCAACAGTCTGAGTTCAAGGAAATGCAGGATCTGTTACATGCAGCTGAACAGGTGGGCAAACATACTTTACAATGTGGATTTGATTCCTTGGAAGCTTCCTGTAGAGCAGCTGTTACTGGGTCTGTTATACGTAGGCATGTTTGGTTAAAGGAACAAACTCTGCCTGATCATGTTAAAGCAAAGTTACTAGATGCACCCTTATAGCAGGATGTCTTATTTGGGGTTAAAGCAGAAGAGGTTTTAAAGAAAATGGAGGATAAGGCAAAATCTATGCAGACGGTCAAAGATTTCTTACAGGTACAACCCCCATGCTTCAGCAGAAATTGGCCTACAAAAAATTGACCCTTTCCAGCTTCTGACAGACCACAGAGGGGTAAATACAGACGCCCAAGGGGCAGAGGTCAAGCACAAATCCCTTATAAACCTCGCCAATGGGGCACTGCAACACAGAAGGGAGGAGAAGACAGGCCCCAAACTACTAGAAGACAAACACAATGACTTAAACCTCAAACTGCCAAGCAAAGATCTCTTGGCAGCTCCCTTGGGAGGAAAACTAGCACTTTTTGCAGACAACTGGCGCATTATCACAAAGGACAAATGGGTCCTAGACATTATCTCACAAGGATACAGATTCCATTTCCACACCTTGCCAAGGATAAAAGGAATGCCAAACTTGCCACAAAATCAATGGGCAGAGGCACAAAAACAAATTACAGCTCTCATGGACATGGGAGCCATTCAACAGGTACCTACACAGGAGCAAGGACAAGGATTTTACTGAAGGCTCTTTCTAGTCCCCAGAAAGGACAATGCATGGAGACCCATTCTGGACCTTTCAATTCTAAACACCTACTTGCAAGTACCCAAATTCAAGATGCTAACACTACAGCAGCTTCTTCCCATGTTGGGCAAGAAAGCTTGGCTAGTAACGTTGGACCTCAAGGAGGCATACCTGCATGTCCTTATCAGACAAAATTGCAGAAGGTACCTCCATTTCATTGCAGGTTCAACCCATTACCAATTCTCTGCACTGCCCTTTGGCTTAGCTACTGCACCCAGGGTCTTCACAAAATGCCTGGCACCAGTAATTGCATACTGCAGACAAAGAGGAATTTAAATATACCCATACCTGGACGACTGCCTCATCCAAGCAGAAAGCAAGGACATTCTCTTACAACATCTGGCGTTTGTAAAACACCTTCTGATTTGGCTGGGGTACACAGTAAATGAAAAAAAAATCAAAGCTAGTGCCCTCAAAACATGACATTCCTGGGTGCCAGCTTGAATACAACGGCCCAGATGGCTTATCTGACGCCAGACAAACAACTACAACTAACTCAATACTTCAAAATAATGGCAACAAAGACCCAACTCCTTGCAAGAGAAATTCTGCAGGCCTTGGGCTTCATGGCATCTTGCATACTACTAATACCATTTGCAAAACTGCATATGAGGAAATTACAATGGTACCTGGAAAGCGTATGGACTCAACACAGCCACAGCTTGGAAACAATGATACCTCTCATTCCCTGCCTTCAACAGGAGTTTCTGTGGTGGTCACAGGCATGTCACCTCAACAAGGGTCAGCCTTTCACCTTACCCCCAACAAGGCAAACTATGACAACAGATGCATCGGACTATGCCTGGGGGGCACACATGACAGGACAGTGCGTTCAAGGCATATGGACTACAGATCAAAGAAATCTGCACATCAATCAAAAAGGAATGCTAGCTGTACAGAATGCTCTGACAGCCTTCAAGGACCTCTTACATCCAGGACAGCTTATAATAAGGACAGACAACACCACAGTAATGTGGTACATAAACAAGCAAGGGGGTACACACTCCTACCCTCTATGCAGGCAAGCAATGACCTTGTGGAACACAGCACTGGCTTACCAAGTTTTAATTACAAGCACAATTCCTGCCAGGAAAAAGAACACATTGGCAGACGACCTAAGCAGGAACATCATGGATCCCCACGAATGGAAACTGGATCCACAAGTATTTGCAATGATAACTCAAAAATGGGGGCACCCAGACATAGACCTGTTTGCCAACCCCCAAAACTATCGGCTATCAAAATTTTGCACAAGGACATTTCACCATCAAGCTTGGAAAGTGGACGCACTCTCATTCAGTTGGAAAATGTTGACAGTATATGCCTTCCTTCCATTGCCCCTTCTCACAAAGGTGCTGCTGAAAGTCAGAATGGAGAGACCCCGAATGATGCTCATTGCCCCAGACTGGCCACGCCAGCACTGGTACCCACTACTAAGGCACATGGCCCATGGCCTGCCATGGATTTTACCACAAATTCCTCATCTGCTCACACAGCAAGACAGTCAGATTCTACACAGCCAGCTCAAAACCTTAAATTTGGCTGCATGGCAAATCACCTAAGCAACCAGCCAGCACCTCTTTCACAAGCTGTTATGGATGTCATTCTGGAGGCCAGGAGGCCCAGCACCAGGAAAGCCTACTCAGACAAAGGGAAAAGATTTTGCGCATGGAACCAAGCTAAAGGCCAAAATCCCCTTGAGCCGGGCATACCTCAGATTCTACAATATTTAACTGAGATGTTACACAAAAGACTTTCCTTTTCATCTATTAAAATCCACGCCTCAGCTATTTCAGCTCACTACAACACGGATCCTCCCTTATTTTCACATCCACGTCTAAGGCAGTACCTCAGAGGGGCCAAAAACATAAGGCCTCCCAGGAGAGCACCAACGCCAACTTGGGACCTCAACTTTGTTCTGGAAAAACGTACGCTGCCACCTTTTGAGCCAGCTTTCTCAGCTGATTTAAAGTTTATATCATGGAAAACTGCCCTGTTGCTAGCAATTACTTCAGCCAGAAGAGTCTCAGAGCTACAGGCACTAATGGCAGTAGAACCTTTCCTCATTTTTCATCAAGACAGAGTTTCTCTACGAACTAACCCCTCCTTTATACCAAAGGTGGTATCCAGTGTGGCTCTAAATCAAACCATCCATTTACCCACCTTTTTCCCAAATCCACAGAACAAAGGAAAAAGACTCCTGCACTCCTTGGACATTCACAGGCAACTACGTTACTACTTGGATAAAACTAAGGTTTTCAGAAAATCTGACCAGCTTTTTGTATCCTATGCTACAGCATCACAAAGAAAGGCTATCTCAAAACAGACTATTTCCAAATGGATAGGACATTGCATACGTTTTTGCTACACCCATCATGGAAAACCAGTTGCTGCTAGCATAAGGCCCCACTCCACCAGGGCAGCAGCTACATCTACAGCCTTCCTCAGGGGGGTGCCAACCAAGGATATTCTGGAAGCTGCAACTTGGAGTTCAGTACACACCTTCACCAGACACTATCACTTACCACTTTACTCTAAGACTAGAGCTGGCTTCGCCACTGCAGTTCTGCAGGGCCTTCTAGCCTCTTCTAACCCTGTTTGATTCCACCTCCCATCCTTAGCTTTGGGATTCAACCCAAGTGTGATGACTGCAGCAGGGTAACACAATGAACATAGTGCAGTTTTGTACCTATCATAAATGTAGATGTTTGAGTGTTCACCCTGCTGCAGTCCAGGTTACCCTCCCTCCATCCCCTCTGACCTAACTGAAACCTTTCCATACCTTAAAATCTGACACAACCTTTGTGGTGTATTTGCTTATAGCTGGAGGTATGATGTCCTTCAAGGATGCATCTGCAGTCCTAACATATGGGTTGTCCTGCCTCAGGCAGCCCCTCGGTCGGCCGGATTCCAAAGTCTGGGTCTGGCCTCGGCTGATGTCGCACTTCACCCGACGTCATAGCTGCTGGGGTATAAAGGCATCAGCCGACGCCATTTTCCCCAGTCTTTCTTGCCGGTGCCCAAGCAGAAGCTGTTCGCAAGTGCCGGTCGGTCAGATCCAGAGATTTCTACTACGAAGACTTCTAAAAGCTAAGTACCCGTTGGGGCTCTTTCTTGCCTCAGCCGATGTCAGACAAAGTAAATAATTGTTTAACTTGTGGGAAACAAATACCTCATAAGGATTTCCACTCTTACTGCCTTCCTTGTTTAGGCCCGGACCACGACGTATCAGCTTGTTTAGCCTGTGCTTCCTTCAACCGACGGACGCTTAGACGTCGGTCGGAGTTTGCAGAGGAGTTTTTTGGTCCCGCTTTTGCATACAAAATGCCGTCGGAGACTCCGACTACGCAATTAGCTAAAAAGCGCAAGGAAAAGGACCAACACTCGCGGTCCGCGGTTTCGGCTGAAACCACGGTTAGGCCAACCACGAGTGTCTCTGTTTCGGCTGAAACAGAGTCCTCGGTTCTTCCTTCAGCCGAAAGCAGGCCTCCGATAGCCGAGGCTTCACAGAGCATGGTTGAATCGGCTTCTGAAATTGCTCCTACAGAAGCTAGCATCCAGGATTTGTCAGATACTATTCCTTTAGACATATCTACCCCTGCACGTGGGGCTGCTAGACCCCCTGCATCTATGTCTATCAAGGCTTTTTCCAGGGCTAAAGCAGCTAAATCTTCTAAGGCCTTACCTGGTAAAACTCCCTCACACAGGCCTACCTCTAGTTCACAAATGCTCAGCCTGGCTGAGGATCTCATTTCTTTGATCAGGGGATCCCAACCTCACCCAGACAGGGCCTCTCAACCCCCTCCAGATAAGAGGCCTAGGACTGAACCCCCCGAACCTGTTTCTACAGACTATTCCTCGGATGACTCAGATATCTCAGACCCTCAGGAAGGCCCATACTCTCCTTATGAGGATTCCGATGCAGAAGACTCCATTCCTTCTGCCTCTCCTCCTGAAGAATTTTCTTTTGGGGAAACCTTACATGCTATGAGGGAACACTTTCAATGGCAGGGCCAGGATTTTTCAGATTCAAGGAAAAGGCTAAGGACTTTCTTACACTTACCACAGCATAGGCCTTTAGCCATTCCTCCAGTACTAACAGTTGTTGATGATGCATACAATGATGCCTGTACTGCCCCTGATTCTCTTCCTCCGGCCCCTGCCAAGCCTGACAGATATTACAGGGTACTGGACACACACTATCATTTGTATAAGGCTCCTGTTGCAGATCCTGAAACCATTTCACAGGGCCCTAAAGCTGTGGCAGCTGCTTCTGCCAAAAATCCTCTCCCCTCTGAAAGGGAATCTAGAGCATTAGAGAGATGGGGTAAAAAGGTTTATACTTCTGCTACTCTTTCAGCCAGGGCCTTAAACTGTCAATTTCACATGATTCAGTACCAGGAATTTTTGTTAGACCAGCTAAATAAAAAACTGTCCTCTCCTGAACCTATAGACCGCAAGTCCCTTCAGGATTTGGTACATAACTCTCAGCAGGTCAGTAACCATTTCTTAAAATGTGGCTATGATGCACTGGAGGCTTCCTTTAGATCAGCTATGACTGGAACAGTGATTCGAAGGCATGCCTGGTTAAAAGAACAATCCTTACCAGACCATGTTAAGTCAAAACTCCTAGATGCTCCTATGGAGAAACAAAGTTTGTTTGGCTCCCCTGCACAGGAGGTTCTAAAGAAGGTGGAGGAAAAAGCAAAATCTGTCCAAACAGTCAAGGATTTCTTACAGGTCCAACCTCCGAGGTTTAGCAGAAATTGGCCTTCGAAGAATTGGTCCTTTCCAGACACCTCCAGAGCACAGAGAGGCAGAAATAGACGCCCAAGAGGCAGAGGTCAATCCAGGGGTGCCTACAGGGGACGTCAGTGGCAACCTACCAACCAGAGAAGTACTGCCACAGATTCAACTACAACCACTTCCACAGGGCAGACACAATGACTTGACTCTGATTCCCCCTACCAGGGAACAACTGGAAGCACCCTTGGGCGGAAAACTAGCTTTATTTTCCCACAACTGGCATTACATTACAGGAGACAAATGGACTTTACAAACAATAGACAAAGGCTACCGGTTTCACTTGCACACTGTACCAAAAGGAGAGGAATGCCAAACCTACCACCAAGCCAAAAACAGACGCTCTAAGACAAATCAACAACTTACTAAGGATGAGAGCTATAGAAAAGGTACCGCCTATGGAACAAGGCCAAGGATTTTACTCCAGGCTTTTCCTTGTACCAAGAAAAGAAAATCAATGGAGACCTATTCTCAACTTGTCCGCTCTGAACACATACCTCATTGTTCCAAAATTCAAAATGCTGACCCTCCAGCAACTTCTTCCCATGCTGGGCAAGGAGTCTTGGCTGGTGACTCTAGATCTCAAGGAGGCATACCTGCACGTCCCTATACGACCAGATTGCAGAAGACACCTCAGATTTCTTGCAGGATCAGAGCATTATCAATTCTCAGCATTGCCCTTTGGCTTATCTACTGCGCCCAGAGTATTCACGAAATGCCTGGCATCAGTCATTGCTCATTGCAGGCTTCAGGGAATTCAAATTTATCCATACCTGGATGACTGCCTAATACAAGCGGACAACAAGGCGAAATTAACAAAAGATTTGGAAAAGGTCATACAACTGTTGCAAGCCTTGGGATACACAGTCAACATGCAAAAATCAAGACTAGTACAATCCCAAAGGATAACATTCTTGGGTGCAGAACTGGATACACCAACTCAGATGGCTTTTCTCACAGAAGAAAAACAAAAGCAACTACCAGTATATTTCATGACATTAACAACACAAACTCAGCTTACTGCAAGGAAAGTCCTGCAAGCCCTGGGTTACATGGCATCCTGCATAATATTGATTCCACATGCCAGGCTGCATATGAGAAAGTTGCAATGGTACCTAAGGAATGTATGGTCTCAACACAAGCACAGTCTAGAAGCCCAGATTCCAATAATTCCATGCCTGAAGCAAGAATTCCAGTGGTGGGCTCAGGCCTGTCAGTTGAACAGAGGACTGCCTTTCCACAAACCTCATCCAACCCAGACCATCACCACGGACGCCTCAGACCTAGGCTGGGGGGCACACATGGTGGACAAGTGCATACAAGGCCTATGGACCCAAGACCAGCTGAATCTACACATAAATCTAAAGGAGATGCTGGCAGTGAAACATGCAATCCAGGCATTCCGACCATTCCTTCAACAAGGTCACCTGCTGATAAGGACGGACAATACCACAGTCATGTGGTACATCAACAAACAGGAGGTACACACTCATATCCTCTCGCCGGATGGCAATGGACCTGTGGAATGTGGCCCTGAATCTCAACATTCAACTTCAGGCCAGATTTGTACCAGGAAAAGAAAATTCACTAGCAGACACCTTAAGCAGAACTACCATGGATGCTCACGAATGGATGCTGCATCCAGATATCTTCAAAACCATAACAAAGAAATGGGGACTACCAGAGATAGACCTGTTCGCCTCCCCACACAACCACCAATTGAAGAAATTCTGCACAAGAGCATACCACCCACTTGCTTGGAGGGTGGACTCCCTTTCCTTCAGCTGGAAAAACCTGACAGTATATGCATTCCCACCTCTTCCTTTGATGTACAAAGTCCTACTGAAGATCAAAGAGGATCAGCCAAGGGTAATCCTGATAGCTCCAGACTGGCCGAGGCAGCATTGGTACCCGCTACTGAGAAGCATGTCTCGGACACACGCATGGCCTCTACCTCTATGTCCCTTACTTCTAACACAGAACAACTACAAAATCCTACATCCAAACTTGAAAACTCTGCAGCTAGCTGCTTGGAATATTGCATAAAACAAAATAACCCAGATTTATCTCAGAGGGTTAAGGACATTATCCTGGAGGCTTGCAGACCCTCCACAAGGAAAACTTATTCAGCCAAATGGAAAAGATACCTCATTTGGAGTGCTGCAAAGGGAGAAAATGTCTCATTGGCAAACATAGCACACATCCTGGAATACTTAGCAGCACTGTTCCACAATGGCCTGTCCTACTCCTCCATTAAGATTCATGCATCAGCAATCTCAGCAGAATACAACATGGATCCTCCTGTCTTCTACTCAGACAGTTCTTGAGAGGAATCAAAAACGTAAAGCCTCCAAGGAAACCACCTTTACCTACATGGGATCTCAACTTTGTGCTGGAAAAGTTAACACTGCCCCCTTTTGAACCAGCAGCAACAGCAGATTTACAGTTCTTGTCTTGGAAAACTGCTTTCCTGCTAGCAATCACTTCAGCAAGAAGGGTATCTGAATTACAGGCATTAATGGCAGTACAGCCCTTCCTTATCTTCCATCAGGATAGAGTGTCTCTGAGAACCAACCCTACCTTTATGCCAAAAGTGGTCTCCAGAGTATCATTGAACCAAGCGATTCATTTACCTACATTCTTTCCCAACCCACAGAACAGGGGGGAAAGACTGCTGCATACCTTGGATGTGCACAGGCAGTTACGCTACTATCTGGACAGAACTAAGACCAACAGAAAAACTGACCAACTTCTGGTAGCATATGCAACAGGAATGCAAGGAAAGGCAATTTCAAAACAGACAATCTCAAAATGGATAGGAAATTGCATCCGATTTTGCTACTCTTTTCATGGAAAGACAACTCCTGAAAATATCAGACCTCATTCCACAAGAGCTACAGCCACCACTACAGCTTTTCTACAAGGAGTGGCTACCAAAGACATTTTAGAAGCTGCTACTTGGAGCTCCGTGCATACATTTGCCAAGCATTATAACCTTCCTTTATACTCCAGATTCCGAGCAGGTTTTGCAACTGCTGTGTTGCAAGGGATCTTGCCTACACCATCTTTATCTTAGTGCCTCCTCCCCCAGTTTGGCTATGGTATTCTACCCATATGTTAGGACTGCAGATGCATCCTTGAAGGACATAGTACAGTTTTGTACCTACCATAAATGTAGATGTCCGATAGGTATGCATCTGCAGTCAGGATTACCCACCCTCCTTCCCCTCTGTGGTATTCCTAGGGTATCTATCCCTCTTTTAGCTAGCTGGGGGAAATTATTATGGTGTATTTGTTTTGTATATATGTATATATGTATGTATATATATATATATATATATATATATATATATATATATATATATATATAATTTTTGCTCTCTTTGCATTTATCCAAATTTAGCCTTCCTAGAGGGCACCTGGCATCTGGGGCAAGAAACACTGAGGAAAATGGTGTCGGCTGATGCCTTTATACCCCAGCAGCTATGACGTTGGGTGAAGTGCGACATCAGCTGAGGCCAGACCCAGACTTTGGAATCCGGCCGACCGAGGGGCTGCCTGAGGCAGGACAACCCATATGTTAGGACTGCAGATGCATACCTATCGGACACCTACATTTATGGTAGGTACAAAACTGTACTTTTTGTTTATGCTAAACTTTTATTATTGGTACTACGTAGTGACCTCCTTGTGGGGGGCCACCTGACATCTGGGGCAAGACAAACTGAAGAAAATGGTGTTGGATGCCTCTTATATACCCCTAGCTTACTGACGTCAGGGAAGAAGTGACAGCAACCGACGCCGGACCAAGACTTTGGAATTCAGGCTGACTGCGGGACCACCTGACGACACGATAACCCAAGTGTGATGACTGCAGCAGGGTGAACACTCAAACATCTACATTTATGGTAGGTACAAAACTGTACTTTTCCTGTCTTGCCCCTTCAGGCCTTTCTGGTGTCTCTGGATGTCAAGGATGCTTATCTACATATTCCAATCCATTCTCTTTTCAGGAAGTTTGTGCATTTCTGTGTTGCTTTCTGGCATTTTCAGTTCTCTGCTTTGCCCTTTGGCCTTTCTACTGCCCCAAGGATGTTCACTAAATCCCTCACTCCTGTGATTGTTTTTTGGAGGCTTCAGGGGATCCAAATATTTCCTTACTTGGACGACCTGCTGATTCAGGCATCCTCTCCAGAGGTTCTTTTGTAAAATCTTCATTTTGCCATTTCTCTTCTTCAGTGCCTGGGGTTCATGGTAAACTTCAAAAATCATGTCTTTCTGGGTTGCAGAATTCAGACGGTGCCAATGCTGGCATCCCTGCCTCCTCCAAAAGCCTTAACTCTCCTTTCTTACTTTCAAACCTTTCTTCCCCTGGCCTCCATTATAACCAGGGAGTTTCTGAGAGCTCTGGGTTTCATGGCTTCCACCATTCCAGTGCTCCTTCTGGCTAAACTCCACATGAGGAAGTTCCAGTTGTTTCTGAAGTCAGTGCGACTTCATGCACATCCTCTAGACTTTCCAGTTCCTCTTCTCCCTTGTCTCAAGGAGGAACTTGTATGGTGGAGTCAGCAGTTGTCTTTAAATCCAGGGCTCCCTTTTCATCCTCCTATTCCTTCTCAGGATCTATTCACAGCTGCTTCAGTTGTGGGATGGGAGGGCAACGTTTGGATTCCTGAAGGTTCAGGGAGTGTGGCCACCCTGTCGGCAGAAGGAGCACATCACCGTCAAAAAGGTGAGAGCTCTTTTATGCTGGCTGTTCAGGCTTTACATCCTTTTTTCTCTCAGGGGCCTCTCAAGGTATTTACAGACAATACCACAGTTATGTGATATGTCAAAAAACAGGGGGACCAAGATCTTACCTTCTTTGCCGACTGGCACTTCTGGTATGGGATTTGGCTGTCAAGTATCAAGTGACTCTTCAGGCAGTTTATAGTCCTTCAGATAAGAACATTGTGTCAGACACTCTGGGCAGGTCTTTCACTCAATCCCACCAATAGATGCTTCACAGGGATGTGTTTCTGGGCATTGTTCATCAGTGGGGTACTCCTCAAGTAGATCTCTTTGCCTCTCCTCTGAACAGACAACTTCCTCTGTTTTGTGCCAGAGTACCAGGTCCTCTGGTGTGGAAAAGTGGAAGCCCTCTCATTTTCTTGGAAAAGGATGTTTCTTTATGCATTCCCTCCCCTTCCACTCATTCCAAGAGTCCTGTTCAAGATTCAACAGGACTCCCAAATTCTTGTTGATGGCTCCCTTTTGGCCACAACAGCACTGGTTCCCTCTACTTCTGCATTTAGCCAAGAGCAGTCATCACGTTGCCTCACAGGGTGGATCTACTTACAAGATGAGGGATCTCTCATCCATCCCCAACTGTCTACACTTCAATTGACACTGTGAGTAATAAGGTTTTGAATCCTAATAGACATTTTTTTTACTGAGGACATGCTGCAGGTCCTATAGGAGGCCAGGAAGCCTACTACTAGGAAATCCTACTTATCTAAGTGGAAGAGGTTTACTATTTGGTGTCTCTCTTGTAACCTGGACCCACTTATTGTGGATGTTCCTTTGGTTCTCTCTTATTTGTGTGAGTTGCTCAGTGCTGGTTTAGCCTACTCTTCTATTAAGGCCCACTTATCAGCTGTCTCTGCTTGTCTCCCTTTAACTCCTCCCTTAGCTTCTAGATTTGAGACTAAGCAGTTTCTTAAAGGCGTCCTTAATATTAGACCTCCCAGGAAGCCTGTTCTCCTCCCTGGGATATTAATTTTGTTCTGGAGAAATTGACTCGGGCTCCTTTTGAGCCTGCTGTTTCGGCTTCCTTTCAACATTGTTCTTGGAAGGCAGTTCTTTTGTTACCTCTTGCACAGCCAGATGGGTTGTCTGAGTTGCAAGCCCTTTTGTCTTGTCCACTTTTTTGATATTCCATGAGGACAGGGTGTCCTTGCATACTAATCCTTCTTTTATGCCCAAGGTGGTTAATGAGTTGTTATTTAAATCAGTCTATTAATTTGCCTGCTTTTTTTCCCCTCTCTGCAATCTGACAGTGAGCAGGTGCTGCGTACTTTAGACGTGCATAGACAGCTCAGTTTTTATTTGGATAAGACTAAAGCTATCAAAATCTGATCAGTTGTTTGTTTCCTTTCAACCTAGGTCTTTAGGATTGTCTGTTTCCAAGCAAGCTATTTCTACTTGGATTTCAGAAGCTATTTCTTTTTGTTACACTTTTCATGGCGAGAGCCTTCCTTCTTCTGTAAAGACCTATTCTGCTAGAGCTGTGGCTTCTTCTGGTGCTTTTTTCAAGGGCTCGGACACTAATTATATTCTTGAAGCAGCTACCTGGACTTCTGTGCATACTTTTACCAAACACTACAAGTTGGATGTTATCGCCAGAGCTAGAGCTGGTTTTGCTAATGCCATTCTTCATGGCTTCTTAGAGGGCTCTACTGCTACTTCCTCCTCCCAAGTTTCTTCTTGAAATTTGGCACTCTCCCATAAGTTATGAATACTGCAGTGGTGAATATAAGAACATAGTACACTTGTGTAAAATCTTACCATAAGTGTAGATGTCCTTGCCTTCACCACTGCAATATTCACTCCCTGCCTCCATCCCACTAGTCCTTTTTCCCTTCCTGAATGGGCACTTTCTGTTTGGTTTTCCTTGGACTGCTGTTCTTATTGGGGCAATCAGTTCTGAGGATGGTTTCCCTGAACATCGCCTTTATGCCCCTACGCTACGTGAGGAGTGTTTAGGTGAAGTTCAGAGTACCTTAAAGCAATGGTAGGCTTTGGTAGACTGGCCGAAAGATGGGCTTTAAGGTGGGGAATCCCTTAAGTTGTGAATACGGCAGTGGTGAAGGCAAAGGCATCTCATATCATAGCAGAAATTCCCTGAGGCTTCAAGAGCAGAGTACAATTTTTTTTACATTTATTTCATTGAATTGCACTTTTTAACGCTTATAGTTGTGCTGTACAGCTAATCTCCCTACATTCTGCACTGTTATAAAGCTTTTCTTTACTGTTTCACTACATTTTTGTACTGTTTTATACTGTTTTAACTGTATTTTCATTATTAGTGTTTCATTACTGTAATTGCATTTTTATTGAATTACTTAACTGTAAACTGCTTTTTCATACTGAGAGTTGTATTTTCTGTTTGTGAGAGCTCTATCTGTGCTTTTCTGTGTATTTTCTATGATGTTTCTGTGTTCTAGTCAGGTAGCATAGTCTGGATAGAGGCCTGCTGTATCCAGGCCTGGTTGTTGAGTTTCCTGTGTTTCTGGCAGCCATCTTATAGTGGTAGGGGTTTGTCATCTCTGTTAGTGAGAGTAACAGGACTTCCTGACCTTCTCTAGCATGAGTGACTGGTTGAAAAAGTAGGGTGTAGAAGGATTGGATAGTAATTCGAGCTTCTAGAGTCTTCCATCTTTTATGATAACTAAACCCTGTGTTTGCAGGGTGTTGTGCTTGTTTGCTCGTCACGGACTGCCTTTGTGCTGTTTTAACCCATTGCGAGGTATCTCAGTTGCATTTTTTCCCTTACCAGCACTACTGTGTAACTGACACCCTCCCTTGCAGCTACTGTGTTGATTTTATCCAACCCTACTCACACTTATAGTTACTGTGTTCTGATAGTACCCAATTTACCATCCTTGACCTCTCTTCAACAGTTTGACAACCATGGACGGACAATTTCCTGTGGTTTCTCCTGCTAGTCTGGTTGATACGGGCATCCTGAGACAGTGTAGCAGCTGCCTCATGTACATGGACAACCTCTTCTGATACCACCTAGGAACACAGTATGTGAGAGATGCAATTAAATTTAAGAACCTATAATCCTTGCTGTTTCAATTACGAGCCAGTACATCTGACACTGAGAAGGTTGTCTGCACAAACACCACACCTCTAACCGCACTCGCATCTGTACAGTATATTCCTACATATTTGAAGGTTCTCAACAAAAATATACCTAAACAAAAGAGACCTCAGAGGCAAAAGCACACACGCACATCACAAACCACCGCACCAAGCATGTTGGTGTGAATGACTTGAGATATACCTCTCTGGACTATATGAAGAGAGACATGATTGAGCTTGCTGAATATGTGTCCCAGGCAGGTATGTCCCTAGTCTTAAGCAGCATCCTACTGTCACCCAGAGTGATGCTTCAATACAAACAGAAAATTATAGACTTTAACAATTGGCTTAGTTGCTGGTGTCATTCCAAGGGGATCCAGTACCTGACAGCCTGGGAGGACATAACTGACAGACCACGATGCTTTGCCAGAGATGGCCTTCATCTGTCTCCCCTGGGCTTCAGGCTTCTGGCAAACGCTCTTGCCTCCCCCATAGTGCCTTTTTAGGCAAAGTCATGAGGACAAAATTACCAACGTGAAAAATTCTTCTAAACAAAATTAAAAGGTCATGCTGCTAAACTCTAGGAGTCTTAACATGAAAATGCTGACATTTGTGCAGTCACTGAAACCTAGCTCAAAGCTGTGGAGAGCACCCCAGCCTTACCAGGTTACTTGTCCTACCATACTTTCAAACCTCAAATGGAGGGCTATAAAGCAAAAGGAGATGGAGTTTCAATATTTATCAAAGTCATACACACCTCCAAGCTGGTCAAACAGTATGATGCACAGGAGACACTCTAGATGCAGTTAACTGTTCACAAAACACTTATTCAAGTCATAGCTAGCTAGCTACAGACCCCCAACCATGACTCAGGATGCCCACTCCACCTATCTGGACTTACTTGGATCCATCAACATTCAACTCTCTATCCTGATCCTGGTTGACTTTAACTACCCAACCATAGAGTGAAGACCTGTTCTAGCTCAAACATGAATGCCTAGAGATTCCTTGACTCTTTTAGTGCCAATGCACTAAATCAGCTGGTCGACACTCCCACAAGAGGTGAAAATATCCTGGACCCGGTACTAACCAATATGAGTAGCCACTGTAGCACCTCTACAGTGTCATCTTCCTTGGTAAAATCCAACCATAAAGTAAACACTTTTGAAGTCACCATCTCCCCTAACCCCCCCCCCCCGTTAGGGTCGAACAAAAAAAAATTCCAAAACTTACTGCAGCCTCCTGAGAGCAGGTATAAGCAGCTTCACAGCCGCGATCCCTTCAGTTGGAACAAGCACTAATGTCCAAGCCTATAGCAAAAACTGTATTAGAACCTGTATAGCTGCACGGACTCAGCAATACCTGATAGGACCAAATCATCTTCCTCAAGTATAGGACCAAATCATCTTCCTCAAAGAAGAGTAAACCTATCTGTTGGACAGCAGCAGTAAACAGACCCTATAATAAAGGGAAAAAATTGCTGTCCAAGACCAAGAAGGGCAGGTGTCAAGCTGGAAGCAATCTCTCCTTTGTCTGAACAAGCAAATAAGGTCAGTGGTGAAATCCTCTAAGGCTAATTGCGAGTCCAAATTAGCCACATCCACTAAGGGTATTCACAAGGCCTTTTTCGCATACATCTGTAATCTTAAAGGTGACTCCCAAATCGGCTCCGAATTGGTGGTCAAGAATGCCATGTACACAAATGCCATAGATATAGCCGTCCTGCTGGCAGACAAGTTCAGTGAAAACTTCACTCCCCCCCTCCCCGTCCCTTCCATCAGTAAACCAGGACCTCTCCAGCACCTGCCCCCTCCTCTCATCACCAAGAAGCAGGCCATTAATTCCCTGTCAAAGGCAAAAAAAATACAGCCTCCATGGGACCAGACAACATTCCTGGCTGTGCCCTACACGAACTCAGGCACGAGCTGTCAGCACCTTTAGGCACCTTATTCAACCAAAACCTGTCCACCAGCTTCATCCCGGCAGAATGGGGGACAGCCACTGTCATCCCTCTACACGAAGGTGGATTGTCCACCGACCCAGGCAGTTATAGGCCTATTAGCCTAACTAGCCTGATCTGCAAGACCAGGGAATGCATTGTCATGGACTTTTTAAACAAGGACATTGGCAACCTCCAAACACTTGATCCCACACAGTTTGGTTTTCTCAAAGGGAGATCATGCCTGTTAAACTTGGTTGCTCTTTTACATACAGTCACCAAAGCCATGGATGAGGGGAAGACCATGCACACCACCTACCTTAACTTCGCCAAAGCTTTCTACACTATTCCCCACCCGGGCATAGTAGATAAACTCTCTCAGTAAGGCATCAACCTGTATGTTACCAGATGGGTAGCTAACTGGTTCACTGATGGAACCCACTCAGTCAAAATAGGGGAAGACACCTCTAATAGTAGACCTGTAACCAGCAGCGTGCCCCAAGGATCAGTCTTTGGGCCTCTACTGTTTGGGATATATTTTTCTGAGATGCAAGCCAAAACAAGTGGTCTGTGACTGACCAAGTTTGAAGAGGACTGTAAGCTGGGCACTTTCATAAATTTCCTAGTGATGTGAACATCTTCCAAGAGGGCCTTACCCAAACGAATGACTGATGCCAGAAGCATGCCCTCAAACTGAATGCCACGAATTGCATCATTATCCCCTTTGGGGAAAATGGCATCCACATTAATTATCACATTAATAACAATGTACTAAGCATGCAATCCGTCATGAGAGACTTGGGCATTCAGGTTGATAGCAACCTGACTTTTGACCACCATGTTGCCTCCATTGTATGGCAAGCTTTCTCCATATCCCACCTCATAAGTAAGGGTATTTCATCCAGGAACAAGGAGGACATAACATCCCTGTACTCCTCCCTTAGACCTATTATTGAGTACAGTGCCCCCTTCGGCATGTACGTTGACAAGCTCATGCAGCAGTTGGAGAGACCACAGAGGTTCCTGACAAGGAAAATCCAGGGTCTCTTACACCTGTCCTATACAGACTGCTCAGAGGTAACCTCTGTCTGGCATACAAGGCTGTCCCAGACTAAGCCTTGATGGAGTTGCTGCATATCCGTAAATCAAACTCCACCCGTGAAACCCGCAAGCAAGGCCTCATCCTGGTCTGTGACATTAATAGAACTTGTTGGAGGGATAGATTTGTGTCCCAATGACTCCCCGATCAGTGGAATAGACTCACTCTACATGTTAGGGTACTTACTAGCCCTCTTTAAGAGGAACCTGGACTACTGGATGGGAAACGGAAAATATACCCCTGGGATCCCACCTGTGTCTCTGCTGGACAGGGAAAGCAGGTGCTGACTTTATGGGAACATGGGTGAAATTCTTGGATAGGCTTATAAGAGCCTCCAAACCAATAGCCTAGTTTTGTTCTATGAACCAGTGAACCTATGGTAAGATTTTACACAAGTGTACTTAAAATGTTTTGCAATAGTTGGAGCTTTTCTCCCTGGACCTCTGTTGAAAATGGGCTTCTACCCAGTTGGACTTTCCTGGTAATCAAATGTTAATAGATAGATAAATAAATAAATAAATTTATATAAAAAGATAAGCACAACTCAAGGATGGTCACACAATACTACATGCTTGAGCTACTCCACATCTAACTAACCATGTGAAGAATAAATTACCATAGCCCTGCTAGCTACAGGTCCCCCACGATGAACTAGAAAACCCAGTACTTCATACCTGAAGTTAAAATCACTCATCATCCAGCCCAGTAACATACCCGTGGATGACTTTTAACTACCCCTCCAATAATTAGAAGGCATACACGACCACTAACATGTAAGCCCAAAGATTTCTTGACTTTGTAAATTCAAATGCCCTGGAGCAGCTAGACTGCACTCCCACTAGGGGAACAAATACCCTGGACCTAGTACTCACAAATGTGAAAGAGTGCTGCACTCAACCTGTTGTGTGATGCCCTCACTGGTAAGATCAGATCACAAAGTGGTCTTCCTTGAAATAAAAGTAAATCTATTTTCCCCACCTAACCCCAAATGTAAAATGTATGTTACTGCACTGAAAGGTAGACTGTACCATTACTAAATGAAGACAATTGAGCTGGTTCAGTCCGATATGAACATTTCTTTACTGCATACGAGGTAATGTCTAGTATAACAATGAAAGATACACATGTAGCAAAACCGTACTTCTGTTTACAGCATTTTGACTGTAGGAATCAATGTCTCTCATACAAAAAAATCAGTCCAAACTTTATAAGTCTTTTCCTTGAAGCTGGTCTGCTGACAGATTGCTTCCCATATTTCAAACATTCTGTTCCTGAAGAATAACTCCTCGGCCTTGCTCTTATCTTGCATGTCCTGTTGACGAGACACAGCTGCATACAAGAGTTTGTCTTGTCCTGCTTGTAGATAGATAATTTCACAAACTGCATAGTTTATAAAAGATAAAATATTTTACTTCTGATTTCTAATAATGAATGCCAAGCTATATGCCTTTTGCCAAGAGTATAAACGGTGTACACTTTTACTACACTGAAAAAGCAGAGTATTTATTTTACATTTTCAGACAAATCCACTGAAAGCCATTTTTAACTTGTTCACTGCTGAAAGCAGAATATGTCAAATCTCACAATTCACTCTTTTTAATTAAAATGCGGAAAATGCCTGTTCATGTTCGACTTCAGTTGAACACATTGAAACCTTTTCCAATTTATCCAGGTTAACCATCACGATTTGTTGGATTCTGTAAGTTTTTCACAAGTGACAACTTAAATAGCATTTCCAGATAGTTAATATGACTATAATGCCTAAAACTACTACTGCATGATGTATTAACCAATTCAACATATTTTTACGTGTTGTGGACCAACCCATAAAGATATCCCACCAATTGTGAGCAGTGTCTTTTTTGGTCTTTTCAGCCAAATTAAGTAATATATTTTGCAATGATGCTCACTGCTTCTAAATACAGAATACTTTTGTTTCTTTTTTCCAAGTACTCTCTGAGAATCTTAGTATTATTCATTATTTTTCTTAAATTATCCAAAGATACAGATATATTGGAAAGCTGTATTAAATCATAACTCCAATTTATGGAAGTATTCACTTCTATGGTTTTAGTAAACACATAGCTCTGATTATTCCATTTAAGGAAATCAACATGTGATAAACATCCTACAAAAGGTAATTGTAAATTATGACCTACATCCTGATTTGTAACCAGACAAATATACTGGGGAGCTACTTCTATAAACATTTGAAAAGAAGAAGGCATAATGTTCTACTCACACAAATTAACAGAGTGTTGCAGTAAGCATGATTCATAGACAGGTGAATGCTGCCACAAATTAACTCATTTTGAGTCTGTGTACAATACTCAATTTTATGTGTTTTTCCTTTCATATCTATATAATTACTTTCAAATTGTGGCAACCAATACTCATATCCTTCTGGAACTAGAAATGTCATAGGTAATACCGTAAATTGACACATAACAGTGGTATCAGTAACATTATAATGTGAAAACTGTCCTGTGCAGTATTGCAGAGTACAGTATGTTACTTTAGGTCTATATTACCAACGCGGAAAGCCGTATGAGCGAATACGAAGACGACCAGTATTGCGTGAAGTACGGAAATCCCCAACGTACAAAACCAAGAATTCCAAAATGTCGATTTGTTTTTGTTGGTCCATCTGTGGTATAGCTCTGTAAGGTAAGTGTGCGATAGATAGGACTTTAGTCTTAGGATTTGGGTTATGGTAAGTGTATAGATAGGTAATGTATGTAAGGTTTAGTGTAGTGTTAGAAGTAGGGTTATTTTAAATGTATGTATGTGGATTATTTATTTTGTTTGGGTGTATGTGTGTAGGGGACGTGTGCGGTAGTTACGGACCTTAGGTTTAGGGAGGGGTTAAGGATAGTGCATAGTTAGTTGTGTATGTGGGGTTTAGTGTAGGTTTAGAGGTAGGGTTTTGGTGCTTTACCTTAGGTTAGAAGTAGGGTTTGGTTAGTGTATGTGTGTGGTTTATTTATTTTCTTTGGGTAGGTAGTATGTAGCGGGTGGTGGGGTTGGCCGACTATGACAGTTCGACATTTTTTTTTGCGGTTTAGTGCATTCGGTATTTTCGCTGTATAGGTGTCGATGTTTAGGTATTTGGGAATAGGGTTTTTCTCTTTGGTAATATAGACCCGTTACTTTAGTATACAATTTAATCCAATCTGTATCAGATATCCATTTATGAAACAATTGTCGCCAAACATTTTCATTCTGCAACATCAGTTCAATTTGTACATTATTTTTTTGAGGTTCTACATATAAAGATTGCATAGTGCATTTTGTCCAATTTACAAAAACTGTCATGTTGACATCAGATTTTAACTGATGTATCTGCATAGCATCATAGTTGTTTAAAAATTGCTGCTGGTAGTTTATATTATGCAGGTGTGCCTTCCATATCTCTGGATTCCAAGATGCTTGTAAATGTACAGTCTGAGAGATCTCTTCCCCCACTGTTTTTAAATGATCAGCTAGAATTTCAATATTAGCTGCATTAATAACTCTAATGCCTGTGCCTAGGCCTCCTAGCAGAGTATTATACCAAGCTCTTTTGTATTGGCACTTGCCTGTGTCTGGGAATGTAATGTTAAAATGTACTACAACCTTTTGATACCGTCTGTCTACCTTTTTACAGGTAGAAGGGATTTTATGAACAAAGTAGGTTTACCTGTTAATATTGATAGAACATATGCCGAATGTATGCTGCCTGTAATGACTGTGGAATTAGTACATATACTTGTACCCACCTTTAGCTGGGGGTAATGTACCTGCAAAGTCAGTTTGGATGGCATACCAAGGTCCATCTGCTGGAGTTACCTTTAGTAACTGTGGCTTTTTCTATTGAGCATTAACCTGCAAACATATTAAGCATTCAGCATGCACTAAATCTCAGATTTTCTTTAACTGTGAATGCTAGTACTTGTTCTTTACAATGGGCCATAACTTTTGTGTGCCCAAATGTCCCATTACCTGATGATGAAGCTTCATTAACTGTCGTGCTTGTTGGTACAGAATATAAGGAAGACTAGAACTGTCTTCAAAACATTTTGCATAATATTGCCCTGGACTGTCGCCTACAAGAGTACATTTCTGTAATTCTTCCTTCAGTCCAAACTTAGTCTGGATCTACAGCAAATCATGTTGCAAATTTTGAGCTGAAAATGTCTGTATGGCATGTACTGCAGTAGTTTTATGTCGTACACCAGAAAGGTGTTATGTAGGATACAATTGCATTCCTTCCCTGGCTGCCTTTTTTGTCATCTGATCTGCATAGTTATTTAGCTGAAAAATCTCATTTGTAACTTTTTGATGAGCTTTTACCTTTAAAATACTGTAGTAACCCACAAGGGACTGACTAAATTTCAAATAGTCTGTAACACAGAAGCATGCTTGAGTGGTTTGCCCATATTATCAACAAACCCTCTCCTTGCCCATGTAGACATATGCAGCTGCAGAATTCACTGTTTGAAAAACATTTCCTTCATATTTCGTGAAGTTAGATAAGTAATACTTATCTCCTGCCTTTACTGTAATTTGCTTGACACTAAATAATGCCAACCATTTTGCAAAACACTGCTTGACTGACATCAATAATTAGTTTATTTAACTGAGTCTTATTTACCAAAGCCTGTATGGCATAATATGGTATTTGTACTATAATGTCTTTGGAGATAGCTGTTAAGTATTCAGTTTGTTTTAAACCCCAGTAAATGGCCAAAAGTTGCTGAATGCACGGGTGATATTCCCTTTCAACATGTGTCATTTTTTTTACTGAAGAATGTAAAGTCTTTTTATTTTAGCATTATAGCCATGAGACCACACCTGTAAAAGCACAACAGAGAGTGTGTTGGGTCCAGCTGCTATGTGTAACACAAAGGGACGTGTTAAACTTGGAGCTATTAGCTCTGTAGCCTTGGCCAATGCTGTCTTTAAATTACAAAAAGCTGTATTTTCCTTTGGTCCTTACTCCAGAAAGGGCAATTCTTTCTGGCTAGAAAGCATGCCATGACATGAATTGTATCTTTTTATTTTGAACCTTAAACCCTGCCTCCTGCAGTGTTTGAAGGACCTGTATCACTTTAGCTAAATGCTGTTTTTTTTTTTTGTTTGTTTCAGACACAATTAGTGTATGCTCGCCCTTTGGCTGTTACCTACCCTCCCTTTTTGTAAAGGGACATGCATATTTTAACTGCATACCATAGCTCATGTACTGACTGTACTTGTAGTAGTATCTACTTGCAAACAGATTATTAATGACATGTATGCACAAGTATAACATCTTATAATTACCAAACAGGATTTTTGTTAGAAAAACATAAGTCATTCGGCCTGGTAACCAGTCTTGTTTTCTTGACCTTATAAATTTCAGTACCAGTAACATTTTATGCTATGCAACATTCCTTGTAACTACCTATTACAGCCTGGAAATATTTGAGCTTGCATACCTTTTTTTGCTTTTCTTCTGTGCATTCCGACCCTTAACCCATAACTCCTTCAGCACTTACTCGTACCTTCAGTCATTCGTTAATATACTTGTAACTTTAACTTGTTTAACTATGCATAATACTGCTTTTGAATACTGTTTTTGCTGGAGTCTTTGCTATTTTTTATGCTATCATACGATTATAAAATATTGTAAGTAACAAAATAGATGCATTTGCTGTTGTCTGCCTTTTGCTGCACTTTGACTTCATGTCTTTACTGCATTTAACTGTTGTAGTAAATTATTTTTTACCAGTGTAGTTAACTGCTGTTGCTTTAACTCTTTACTAACCAGATTATATTTGTCAGTATTCTGTTCTCCTGACTTTAAAGGTATTATGCACTTCTGAAAAAGTGTTTACATATGTTGTCAGAACTTTTTGAACTCACTCTGACTATGTCTTACAAGTTAATTAAAATTGTTTGTCAGTTTACCATGAACCTCGTCTCTGTTAACGTGCAGTGTTTTTATGTCACTTTTGCTGTATATAAGCCATGAAACGCTGAGGAATAAAATTCCATAAGCAACATACAGTGCCTACAGTTTTAAGAACCCAAGCTTCAGATGTAATTATGTTAATACCCTTCTGTTCATCCCACTTAGGGAGAAGTTTTTACATTAGTTAAGTATGCTGTTTTAGCAGCCTCAGATTTCTGTGTCTCTGAGTTTGTAGTCTCCTCCCTTGCAACAATGACATCATGCTGTGTGTCAGCCAGTTGCCTGCCATATGTTTATTGCAAAGAAACATTTAACCCTTTTATTATACAAATAGCTTTACTGCCTTGTTTAATAACAGTTTATGTCTTAATTTTAGTCTGTGAGACTTTCAAAAACTGAGAAAATTCTTTTGTACATTTAGGAGTGTCAGCATGCATTTTAGCAGACACATTGCATTTATCACAGTAAATCTGAAAGTGACCCATGAGATCAAGATAAACTCCTGGAAATCAGACTGTAAAGTACAAACTTTGAATCTACATCACCCTCTAATAAATCTTTAGAAACAGGAACCATTGTCTATGCTTCAAGCATTACTTTATCCTGGTTGTGTTCCAGGTTTTGTACAATACATACAATACGTTTATGACAAGGCATGCAAAAAGCAAAATTTAAATAAAACATTTCTGTACATTCTGTGATACTTCTGTCCAATGTAGTAAAGACTTTCAGGTGCTAACATGCTGATTATACTATGTATTTAAATAATTTCACACATCTACATATGATTTAGATACATTAACAGTAAAATACTTTGTGCATTTCTTGGCATTTTCATGACTTTCATTCATTGTTAAAAGAAAAACAGAAGAAAATATTTAAGACAAATGTTCAGGACAAGGTGATCAGGCTTGACACTAAGATCAGTTGTGGAAGAATTTTCTGGTGTCAGTCACTAGATGCTGGTGAAGTTGGGACCGGCAGTGGGACCCACTCCTCGTATCTCACCAACTGTCTGAAGAAAAATTACCGTACTGCCCTATGCTGCACCGCAGTGGTTCCGTCTGCCAGGCAATGGATGAAGTAGGAAAAAAAGAAGACTGCACTCAAAAGAAGAACTGTGCAGGAATGTCACACGGTGAGAGGCACCTCTGCAGGTCACACCTCCCTGTTTTGTTCAAACTGACCTGGTCTCGCCACTGTAAAATTTATGTTACTACACTGAAATGTAGTCTGTACCATTACTCAATGAAGATAATTGAGCTGGTTCAATCTGATATGAACATTCCTTTACTTTATACAAGGTAATATCTAGTATAACAATGAAAGATACACGTGTAACAAAACCGTACTTCAGCTTACAGCATTTTGACTTTAGGAATCAATGTCTCTCATACAAAAACAGAAGTCCAAACTTTATAGTCTCTTTCTAGCTTGCATCAGCAGTTTACAGAATATGCCAGAATAATAAGTCTTTCCCTTGAAGCTGGTCTGCTGACAGTTTGCTGACAGTTTGTTTCCCATTTTTCAAACATTCTGTTCCTGAAGAATAACTCCTCGGCCTTGCTCTTATCTTGCATGTCCTGTTGATGAGACACAGCTGCATACAAGAGTTCATCTTGCCCTGCTTGTAGATAGAGAATTTCACAAACTGCATAGTTGATAAAAGATAAAATATTTTACTTCTGATTTCTAATAACAATGAATGCCAAGCTATATGCCTTTTGCCATAACTATAAACTATGTGCACTTGTACTATACTGAAAAGCAGAGCATTTATTTTACATTTTCAGACAAATCCACTGAAAGCCATTTTTAACTTGTTCACTGCTGAAAGCAGACTATGTCAAATCTCACACCAAAAACTTTCAGAACTTCTCTAAGGTAAATTACCCCCTATTAAAGGATGGCATAGCTAGATGTTCTTCATCTCACAGTGCTGCAGTCCTGACACTTGGGTAGTCCGCTGTCCCAGTCGGCCCGAATACCAAAGTATAAGGCTGACGTCGGTCAAGGCGCATTAGTCTGACGTCAGGACGTCAGGGTACAAATGCGCATGACCAACGTCATTTCCTCAGTCTTTTTTGCCGCATGGTCCGATGCAGAAGCAGTTTTGCAAGTGCAGGTTGGCGTTCTGAGATTTTCCGAAGTCGGAGTTTCAGACCGAATCCAAGTTGGCTAAGTACCCCGTTGGGGAATATTTTGTTTTTTTCTTGCCTCAGTATTTTACCGGATGTCAGAAAAAGTGAATAACTGTATTTCTTGTGGGAAACAGATACCTCATAGGGATTACCATACCTTGTGTATACCTTGCTTAGGGCCTGAGCACGACGTTGTTGGCTGTCGCCTTGTGCTGGATTTAACAAACGCACTATAAAGAGAAGATTAGATTGTGCCAGGTTAGTTTTTGGGAAGCGGTGTAATTATAAAATGCCGCCGGATGCTCCGACGCCCGCTTCGTCTAAAAAGCGCAAGGACAAAACAGCAAAGCCCAGGCTGCCAGGACCGTCCGGACCGGACGTCGGTTCTTTAGCGGGCTCGGTGGAGCCAGAGGTTCAGCCAGAAATTTCTTTGGAATCCCAGGGAGAGACTTTATTACTGCAAGATGTGACCTCTCAGGAGGTAGGCCAGGCGGAAGGGGCTTCTCAGGTAGCTGTTCTTCCCTCCCTTCCTAAGGTGGTTAGGCCCTCCCCTGCTGTTTCCAAGGCTTCTCCCAGGGACAGGCCAGGTTTTGTTTCAGGTGTTACCCCTAGTTCTTCAGGGTCTGTACCTAAGAAGCATATGCTTAAGATGGCAGAAGATTTGATTACTATGATTAGAGGTTCTATGCCCCCTCCTGATAAGAGGCCTAGGGTGGAACCTGAGCTTGGGAGTTTTGAGCAGTGTTCGGATGCTTCTGAGTCTTCGGCTGAAGACTTGCAGGAGTATTCCCTTACTCTGATTCTGATGTAGATGATTCTACTCCTTCTGCTTCTCCTCCTGAGGATTTTTCATTTTCAGAGACTCTTCATTCCATGAGGGAGCATTTTAAATGGGAAGGTCAGGATTTCTCTGATTCCAGGAAAAGGCTTAGGGAATTTTTGTTTCTACCCCAGCATAGGCCTTTAGCTATACCTCCTGTTCTAGATGTGGTGGAGGATGTTTTTGCAGAGGCTTCTCTGAACCCTGATTCTTTGCCTCCTGCTCCAGTTAAACCGGATAGATATTATAGGGTGCCTGAAGCTCATAAGTATCTTTTTAAGAGTCCTAGGGCAGACCCAGAAACTGTTTCACAGGGGCCTAAAGGATCCTGTTCCTCCAAATAAAGAGGCAAGGGCTTTGGATAGATGGGGAAAGAAAGTGTATACTTCTTCCACTTTGGCCATGAGAGCTTTGAATTGCCAGTTTCACATGTTGAAATACCAAAATTATCTCCTTTCACAATTAAAGTCTAAGGTAGATGCTTTGGCGGAAGGTATTGAGTGTAAAGAGTTGCAGGATTTAGTTCATGTTTCTGAACAGGTGGGTAAGCATTCTTTGCAATGTGGTTTTGATGCTGTGCAGGCCTCTTCGAGGGTGGCTGCCACTGGTTCGGTTCTTCGCAGGCACGCCTGGCTGAGGGATCAGAATTTAGCTGAGCATGTGAAGACAAGGATTTTAGATGCTCCTTTACAATCTGATGTGTTGTTTGGTTCGCCTGTGGAAGCAGTTCTAAAGAAAATGGAAGACAAGGCTAAGTCTATGCAGACTGTTAAAGATTTTTTGCAGGTTCAGCCTCCGAAGTTTATTAGAAATTGGCCTACCAAGGGGTGGACATATCCTGCTTATGATTCCCAGTCTAGGGGTAGGTCTAGACGTGGTAGGGGCAGAGCTCAAGGTTCTTTAGGCCTAGAACAGGGAGTTCACCTGCTCAGTCTTCTGGTGAGGGCAGGGGTCAGTCCTTTCGTAAACAGACCCAATGACCTGCCTTTTCAGCTGCCAGAATCTTCTCGCCTGGCAGCACCTTTGGGAGGAAGGTTGGCACTTTTCAAAGAAAACTGGAGTTTAATTACCCAAGACAGATGGGTATTGGATATCATTCACCACGGTTACAGGTTTTATTTCCATACCATGCCTCCTTTCAAAGGCATGCCAGACATTCCTCCTCAACAAAGGAAAGAGGCTCACAAGCAAATTTCTCTGTTACTCCAAATAGGGGCCATTCAGCCGGTTCCTGTGCCAGAAAGGGGCCTAGGATTTTATTCACGCCTGTTCCTAGTACCAAAAAAGGGGAACACGTGGAGACCAATTTTGGATTTATCTATCCTCAACACTTATCTGGACATTCCCAAGTTCAAAATGTTGACGTTACAACAGCTTTTACCTCTGCTGGGCAAGGATCACTGGATGGTAACTTTGGATCTCAAGGAAGCTTACCTTCATGTTCCTATCAGACTAATTTGCAGGAAGTATCTGCGTTTTCGAGCTGGGAATTCTCATTATCAGTTCTCTGCATTGCCCTTTGGCTTATCTACTGCGCCCAGAGTATTCACAAAGGTTCTGGCTCGAGTGATAGCTTTCTTCAGGCTAAAAGGAATACAAATCTATCCTTATTTGGACGATTGTCTGATTCTGGCTCAAGGAAGGGACGTGCTTCTTCAGCATTTGGAATATGTGATAGCAGTGCTAAGATGCCTAGGGTATTCTGTGAACGAAATAAAGTCCAGTCTAGTACCCTCTCAAGACATGTGCTTTCTGGGTGTGAGACTGAATACAGCAACCCAGATGGCCTTTTTAACCCCGGACAAACAAAAGAATCTTTCTCTTTACTTCCATCAACTATCTCATCAGTCCGGGCTGACTGCAAGGACAGTCCTTCAAGCCTTAGGGTTCATGGCATCTTGTATTCTGGTGCTTCCCAATGCCAAACTGCATATGAGGAAGCTGCAATGGTATCTCAAAATGTATGGACACAGCACTGCCAGGATTTGGACACTGTCATTCAAATAATACCTTGCATTCAAAAGGAATTTTTGTGGTGGGCTCAGGAATGTCACCTAAACAAGGGACTCTCTGTGACCCGGCCAGAGGCGAGTCAGATTCTAACGACAGATGCCTCAGACACAGCTTGGGGAGCTCATCTGAATGGAAAGTGGATACAAGACAAGTGGCCTGCCAGACTGCAGCATCTACATATCAACATGAAGGAGATGTTAGCAGTCCAGTTTGCATTACTGGCTTTCAAGGATTTACTTCTTCCAGGGCAGGTGTTGATTCTAACAGACAACACAACTGTCATGTGGTACATCAACAAACAAGGGGAACACATTCTTATCCTCTATGCAGGCAAGCAATGATTTTGTGGGAGACTGCGTTAAGCTTGCAACTGAATCTTCAAGCAAGGTTTCTGCCAGGAGCACAGAACTCCTTAGCAGATGTGTTAAGCAGGCAAATCATGGATCCCCACGAGTGGAAACTGGATCTTCATGTATTTCAGAAATTGACAGTGTCATGGGGAACTCCAGACATAGATCTGTTCGCTTCTCCACTAAACCACCAGCTGCCAAAGTTTTGCACAAAAGGTTTCATCACACAGCCTGGAAAGTGGATGCTCTTTCTTTCAGTTGGAAAAATCTTCATGTGTATGCCTTTCCACCTCTGCCTCTCCTCCCAAAGGTACTCCTAAAGGTCAGACAAGACAAGCCAAGGATGATTTTAATAGCTCCAGATTGGCCTCGGCAGCACTGGTACCCATTGCTGAGGAGTCTGGTAAGGAAGCCTCCATGGCCCTTACCCTTGATTCCACACCTATTGTCTCAGAAGGACGGGCATCTACTCAATGTCAAGCTTCACTCTCTCCATCTAACAGCCTGGCATATTCTGTTTTGAACCATAGCAGGTCTCAGCTTCCTCAACAAGTTTTGAATGTGATTATGGAAGCCAGAAGACCTAGTACAAGGAAAGTGTACGCAGAAAAATGGAAGAGATTTTTATTTTGGAGTACAGCAAAGGATTTGGATGTTTCTGAGCCAAATTTGAGTGTGGCTCTTCAATATCTTACTGAGTTATTGGACAAAGGTTTGTCTTTCTCTTCCATTAAGATTCATGCTGCAGCAATTTCAGCTCACTATGATTGTGACCCACCATTGTTTTCTCATCCTTTGTTCAAGCAATTTCTTAGAGGGGCAAAGAATATAAGACCCCACGTAGAGCTCCTACTCCTGCTTGGGACCTCAATTTTGTGTTGGAGAAACTCACTCTACAACCTTCTGAGCCTGCAGCTACTGCTGAATTGAAATATTTGTCATGGAAGACTGCTTTTTTTGTTAGCTATTACCTCTGCAAGAAGGGTGTCTGAATTGCAGGCCCTTATGGCGGTTGAGCCTTTCCTGATTTTTCATAAGGATAGGGTATCTTTACGTACTAATCCTTCCTTTATGCCTAAAGTGGTTTCTAGTGTGGCTTTAAACCAAACTATTCATTTGCCTACCTTTTATGCAAATCCCCAAAATAAGGGGGAAAAGATTTTGCATACTTTAGATGTACACAGGCAATTACGTTATTATTTAAGCAGGACTAAGGATTTTAGGCAGTCTCAGCAGTTGTTTGTTTCATTTGCTTTGAGTTCTCAGGGTAAGTCTGTGTCAAAACAAACTATTTCTAAGTGGATTGGGTTTTGCATTACTTTCTGTTACTCCCATCATGGCAAGGAGATTCCAGCTGGGATTAGGCCTCATTCCACTAGGGCTACTGCCACTTCAACAGCATTTCTAAGGGGGGTGGCAACTAAGGATATTTTGGAGGCAGCTACTTGGAGTTCAGTGCATACTTTCTCTAAGCATTACCACCTTCCTCTCTACTCTAAATCTAGGGCTGGTTTTGCCACTGCTATTTTACAGGGCATGTTGTCAGCTCCTGCTTCTTTGTGATTTGCCATCCTCCCTTTCCTCTGCTTTGGGATTCTACCCAAGTGTCAGGACTGCAGCAATGTGAGATGAAGAACATAGTACAGTTTTGTACCTACCATAAATGTAGATGTTCGAAGATCCACATTGCTGCAGTCCAATTTACCCTCCCTCCTTCCCCTCTGTGTTTAGGGGTGGTTGTGTGGATTGTACCTTTCTGCCTTTGTATATATTGTACATATATTTGGTACAGGGGTGTTTGGTGTGTTGTTGTTTTTTGGTTTGGCCTTATCTTTTTAGGGTCTTCTGACATCTGGGGCAAGAAAAGACTGAGGAAATGACGTCGGTCATGCACATTTGTACCCTGACGTCCTGACGTCAGACTAATGCGCCTTGACCGACGTCAGCCTTATACTTTGGTATTCGGGCCGACTGGGACAGCGGACTACCCAAGTGTCAGGACTGCAGCAATGTGGATCTTCGAACATCTACATTTATGGTAGGTACAAAACTGTACTTTTCCAAGCTCCCCCAAATCCAGAAGACACAGAAACCTATGCAAAGGAGTACACAAAAGTCCAGTAAGACCACATAAACAACTGCATAGACCCATCAGTACCAGACTGAAATAAACCCAGGTTAAAATGCAAAAATAAGCCACCCTGGTAAATCCCTAGTATTATTAGACTGTACAATAGAAGAAAGACATTCCTGGTGAGAAGTAAGAGGCAAAGTGCACAATAGAGCAAAAAGTCCCTTGTTAGTCTAACTAAGTGAACCAGAGAACTAGTCAAGTCTCTGAAAACAGACTGTGAGGTTATGACATTCTCCAAAGCTAAGGATAACCATAAGGCATTTTTCAGTTAAGTCCAGAATCTTAAGGGCAGCACCCAACAATGTGCAGAATTAGTTGTAGAAGGCATCACCTATACTCAGCTGGAAGATATAGCAAATCTGCTGGTAGACAAATTCAGCTCAAATTTTACCTCCCCTTTACCACAGTTGTTCCCATGAAATACCCTCCACTACTCCACCAATTATCACCAAGGACCAGATTGAAAATGGGTTTTGTAAATATAAAAACACAGCTTCAGTGGCGCCTGACGGTATACCAAGTTGCCTCATAGACAACTTAAATCAGGACTTATCAGGTCAATTAGGATCTCTCTTTAATGACATCCTCTGGACTGGCTTTTTCCAATAGAGTGGAGGACAGCAGCAGTCATCCCTCTGCATAAAGGTAATACTACTGACATACCTGACATCCTTAAACTCACCTTATCTATCTCCCAAAACTACACCAATCACCAACATATACTTCCTAACTCTAACATTCTACTCTAACATATCTCCAAGCCTTACCCAACCACAACTCATCTTCCTCTTTACACTCAAACACTTTACTGATAACCACCTATCCCCATTCAAATTAGAATACAAACATCACTCTTATGTGGCACATAAACAACCTTGGCTAAGGCCCCCTATCACTAAACGCATTCTCTCCCTATGTGGAGATATTCACCCAAACCCAGGACCCAGTCCTAAAACCCCCAACAGCAATAATTCCCATAAATTACTACAATTCACCACTATTAACCGCCAAAGCATTAGGAATAAAATACCAGAATTCCATGCCTGGATATCCCAAACTAAACCCAACATACTTGCCACTACTGAAACTTGGCTAAAACCATATATCAAAGACCCCGTATTCCTCCCACCCGGTTACCCCTGCCTCAGAGCAGATAGACCCCACAGAAAAGATGGCGGCATTGCCCGATTCATCCCACATAGATTCTCCATGACCCCATTACATATCTCTAATACCCCAATTCTCTAATACTGAAATAATAATTGTTTTCCTAAACTTAAATAATAACAAAAGTATATGTATTACAACATTATACCTACCCCCAGGAAATAACACCCCTCTTCTTGAAGAAATCTTAGATCTCCTCAAAAATCAACAATGAAACAATCATACTTGGTGATGTGAATATAAATTGGCCCAGCCAGGAAAACAATTCCTTACCCCCAACTATCAACCTCTACAACTTTACCCAAGTAATTACAGATATAACCAGACCAGCTAAAAACAATAGCTCAATCCTAGACTGGATCCTTGTTTTTAACCCCAACAAGTTCTCCAAAACAGGTACCCTTCCCTGCAAATCCGTGACCACAACCCAGCCTATGCCATACGTGAGACACCCCAACTACCCAGCCAACATCATTATATACTGCGGCGAAGCCTTACTAATTTCAACCAAGACATTTTCATTGACCATCTAAAATCTGTCAACTGGAACATACTAAAAATCCTTCCCCTAGATGAAGTGGTTGAATTTTTTAATTCAACCTTCCTAAAAGTCCTAAACTATCATGCTCCTCTGCGCCATAAAAGAGTAAAAACAAACACCTGTATCTGGCTCCCAAAATGTACCAAGCAGGCTTGGAAAAAATGGCATACAACTACCAATCCCTCTGACCTCCAACATTACAGGCACCATCGCAACAAAGTCAAACACCTAGTAATCAATGATAAAAAAGAATCGTTATATTAAATTTCAGTATAATCACAAACAAAACCCAAAACAATTCTGGTCCTCTGTATCCACACTATTAAACCCTGGGTCAAAAATTAATCTCTGTCCACACCCCAAAAAAACACCCCAAGAAATTGCCACAATCTGTAATACATACTTTGTTGAAACTATAGCCAAACTAACTGCCACATTCCCATCCTCACCTACTCAAACTAACCACGCCACCAACTACAACCACCCAGAAGATCCAGCCACTATCATATTTTCTCTCTTCAATCCCAACATCTACCATAAACAAACTCCTGCTTAAATTGAAACCAGGAAGTAATGCCCCTGACAACCTACCCACAGAATACCTGAAAAGGTCAGCTCCAGCCATCTCCTACACCATTAGCATACTCCTAAACAGGTCAATACAGGAATCCTATATACCCACCATCTGAAAGAAAGCCTACATTCTTCCCTACATAAAGGTGGTAATAATACCAATATCTCAAACTTCCTCCACATAGCTATATTATCCCCAATCTCTAAAATCTTAGAGAAATGCATACAGTCCCAGCTCCAGCAATACCTCTTAAACAACAATCTTTTTTCTTCCTGTCAACATGGTTTCCACCCCGCTCATAGTACTACCACTCTTCTGCTGTTCTTTACAAATACTGTTAACCAAGCACACAGTAAAGGGAATTTTGTCTCCTCTCTCTTCCTGGGTCTGTCAAAGACATTCAACACCATTTCCCACTCCCTACTGCTTTCCAAGCTTTCAGCTCTGAACCTGTCCCCACCAACTCTGCTCTGGTTTTCCAACTACCTATCCAGTAAAAAACAATCCACTAAATGGCTCGAATCTACCTCACCATTCCTTGACACCCCTACAGGAGTTCCTCAAAAATCCATATTAGGCCCTCTGCTTTACAGTATTTTTATTAACGACTTTCACTCTTGTGTCCCTAACAACTCCGTTATTCAATACGCAGATGACTCGACTATAATTTCCTCCTCCAAAACCATACCTGAACTACTCTCATACACACAGCAAGTATTCTCCTCTATAGAAAGCTGGATGACTAGCAATCATCTCGCA